>NW_022196905.1:147350482-147351659 GCF_008632895.1 Mastomys coucha | reverse complement strand
GAAGAAGAAGAAGAAGAAGAAGAAGAAGAAGAAGAAGAAAGAGGAGAAGGAGGAGGAGGAGGAGGAGGGGGAGAGGGAAAAGGAGAAGAGGAAGAGGAAGAAGAAGAAGAGGAGGAGGAGGAAGGTGACAATGACAAAAAGAAACAAAGAAGGAAGGAAGAAAGAAAGAAAGAAAGAAAATAAAAGAAAGAAGGAAAACATTACTATAGTTATTTTTTTATTAAAGTAGGGTATGGATCATAGTGTATATGTGAAGATCAGAGAATTTTAGCCTTTTCTTTCCACCAGGCTTATACCATAAGTACTTTTATCAACTAAAACATCTTGCCAGCTCCTGACTTAAGTAAAAGTTTAACAGCCGGGCGGTGGTGGCACACACCTTTAATCCCAGCACTTGGGAGGCAGAGGCAGGGGGATTTCTGAGTTTGAGGTCAGCCTGGTCTACAGAGTGAGTTCCAGGACAGCCAGAGCTACACAGAGAAACCCTGTCTCGAAAAAACAAAAACAAAAGTTTAACAAATATGTGTGTAAATTTATTTATATATTTAATATACAATAGTTATATATTAGTATTTCTAATTTTGGATTAAGGCTGCCCAACATATATTACATATGTAAGTGTGCTTGGCCCATACAGAGCAAGGGAATGATAAAAAAAATCACTTTTTTATTGATTTAAGTTTTATTGCGTTATGATGAGAAAAGATACATGATGTCTATTTATCTGAATTTGTGAATATTTTAAAACATATTTTAAGTAAATAGAATTAAATTACATTCTTGTTTTCCTTTTGTACCCCAACTCCTCCCAGAGACCACCCCTTTAATACCTAAAATACCTTTTTGTCATATTCTTTAAAATTTATAAAATATCATAACGATAAAAATGACTATTATAAAAGTTGTTTGATATAAAACAATCAATTGAACAGTCTTATGTAGATGCTTATCTACAGCAATACTGAAAATACATTTTTCTCAAAATAAATTTTGAATAACTCCAAACATATTAACTGTATATTTTAAAATAATACATCACTACTAGTATTTTCTTAAATGAACATAAATATATAAAGCCTATTTGTTTGTTTGTTTGTTTGTTTGTTTTGTATTTAGTAGAGCTTAAAATCTTGGCTCTTGCTGTGGTACAAGCCCAAAATAAGAACAATTTTTAGAC
>NW_022196905.1:147348435-147348970 GCF_008632895.1 Mastomys coucha | reverse complement strand
TCACAACCACCCACAATGAGATCAGACGCCCTCTTCTGGTGCGTCTGAAGACAGCTGCAGAAAATTACTCTGGAGCGAGCAGGGCTGGAGCGAGCCTGAGCAGAGGTCCTGAGATCAACAGCAGCCACACACATGATCGAACACAGTCATCTGTACAGCTACAGTGTACTCATACACTGTCGCGACCACCCTCGACCAGCAAGAATGACGCAACACACTCTCGGGCTCTTCTCCAGCAGTTTATTCAGGAACCTTGAAGAATCTTCTGACTGACCCCGAGGAAAGCCAACCCACAGGTTAAATACTGTATGGTCAGCCACCCAGGTAAAGCCACGTGGTGCTATCTAACAGGCCCACATAGCGGAAGCAAGCCAGTTGACTCAGCCCATAACCAAATAAGGAGTTGTTTACTTCAAGAGTGCTCGCCATCAGACTGGCAGGGAGCAGCGGCCAGTGCCATCTTTGAAGTGTGGCGCTTCGCAGCTCTCCACAGTTCCCCCTTTTTGTTTTAGAAAGTGTTGGTAGGAGTCCCTGG
>NW_022196905.1:147344517-147345047 GCF_008632895.1 Mastomys coucha | reverse complement strand
TGACTCAGCCCATAACCAAATAAGGAGTTGTTTACTTCAAGAGTGCTCACCATCAGACTGGCGGGGAGCAGCGGCCAGCGCCATCTTTGAGGTGTGGCGCTTCGCAGCTCTCCACAATACACATAAAAATGAAATAAAATAATTATTTAAAAAAAAACAAATTTCTAATTCCTCATATTTTTGGGTTTCAATCAATTAGGATATGTTGGTAATATTAATTTTCATATTAAGATATTAAAAAAGTAATTGTTACTTCCTGTTGTTTTTGTTGTAAGAGGTGGAATTAGGTTTGTGTGGATTTGTTGAAAGATTACTTTCTTGCTTCTTCAAGGGTATAGTTTTGCTCCTTATGTTAGTGTTTTCCATCTATTAACCTTTGTAGGGCTGGATTTGTGGAAAGATATTGTGTAAATTTCGTTTTGTCATGGAATACTTGAGAATTTCCTGAGTATAGTAGCCTGGGCTGGTATTTGTGTTCTCATAGGGTCTGTATGACATCTGCCCAGGATCTTCTAGCTTTCATAGTCTCT
>NW_022196905.1:147325285-147344042 GCF_008632895.1 Mastomys coucha | reverse complement strand
GTGTTTTCCTGTAGTTCTTTAAGGGATTTTTGTGTTTCCTCTTGAAGGGCTTCTAGCTATTTACCTATGTTCTCCTGTATTTCTTTTAGGGTACTCTTTATGTCTTTCTTAAAGTCTTGTATCATCACCATGAGAAGTGATTTTATACATGAATCTTGCTTTTCTGGTGTAATGGTGTGTCCAGGACTTGCTATGGTGGGAGAACTAGGTTCTGATGGTGCCAAGTAACCTTAGTTTGTGTTGCTTATATTCTTATGCTTGCCCCGCACCATCTGGTTATCTTCTAGTGCTACCTGCCCTTGCTAAATCTGACTAGAGCCTGTCCTTTCTATGATCCTGGTTGTGTCAGAACTCAGAGTCAAGCTGTCTCTGTGATCCTGTGATTCTGGGATCCTGTGACCCTGGGCTTGTTAGAGCACCTGTGAGTGGAGCTTCCTCTAGGTGTTGTGGGACTGGCTGCAGAGTTTACACCCAAGGTCTGCCCCCAAAATTCACTTTTATAATAAAGCAACTTCCATAATAATTCACTGATCCATGACTATAGTAATCCATACACCTCCCCAAAGCCTCACCTTTTTCATATTATCCACATTTGACTCTGAGGATGAAACTGGTAGGACATATTTGAACTGTAGAAGGTGATATTTTAGTTGTCAGGATATAAAGTACTGGGGCTGGTGAGATGGCTCAGCGGATAAGAGCATTGACTGCTCTTCCGAAGGTCCTGAGTTCAAATCCCAGCAACCACATGGTGGCTCACAACCACCCAGAATGAGATCTAATACCCTCTTCTGGTGCATCTGAAGTCAGCTACAGTGTACTTATGTATAATAATAAATGAAATCTTTGGGTTGGAGCAGGCAAGGACTGAGAGAGCGAAGTTGTCTGGAATGAGCAGGGTGTCAACCGGAGTGACCAAAGGTCCTAAAATGAGAACTCAGTTCCCAACAGCAACATGAAGACTCACAACCATTTGTACAGCTATGGTGTACTCATATATATATAATAAATAAATCTTAAAAAATATGATTTAAGGATAGGCATTTATAAAATATATATATATATATATAAAGTACTATCAACTCTATCACTATTAGAAGCTGCCTCACCTCCTGGCCTGAGGCAAAAGCAGTAAGTCAGCAATAGTTTCTAGCCTCCCTCACCCAACAGTTTCTAGGCTCCCCCAGCAATGGTTCTGAAATGTCCTCAGAGCCCTAGCCAAACCCAAAGATACCCATACCCTTAGAGACTGAGTTAACCAATCAACATAAAGGTCATCTACCCCTCCCTGGAATTCCCCTAATCTGCTCCTCTTGGTAAATATAAACCCCTACATGCTGGACTTCTGCAGAATAAAATGCTCTTTGCTTTTGCATGCTATTTGAGTCTGAGGTATTATTCTTTGGTGAATCACAGACACTTACATTTGGAGGTTGTCTGGGATTCACTAGAGACACCTCGATCCAAATAATTGAGCGTTTTTCCAATCAGTAAGTCTGGGTGTATGGTTGTCTCTTGTCCATCTCTGTGTTTTTGTTTCAGGTTTAGTCAGCAGGCCAAGAGGAACAAAGCTGACATGTATTTTGTCAGCCAGCCAGGGGCTACAAAGGATGCTCCGAACCCTAGGAGAACTTACCAGTTCTCATCTGAATTCTGAACCAACTATGGGTCTTTGGGCCTCTTGTGCACAGGGAGGAAGACTATCTGAGACAGCCTTTTCATTTTGCTTTCATTTTCCTGGGGATGTCCTTTTGTGTTTGTCTATGTGTATTCTTTTTGTGCTTTTTGTCCTCTTGTACAAATATTCCTTTGATTCCTAGGATGGGACAGGCACAGAGCACTCCATTGGGCTTTGTCCTGAACCATTTTAAGACTTTTGCCAAGTTTCATAAGACTCGGGTCTAGTTGTTCATTCCAGCAAACCAAACATCTTTTGCAGGAAAGAATGGCCCACCTATAAAGTAGGATGGCCTGAGGAGGGAACTTTTTATCTTCCCAACATTTACAGGTTGAAGGCTGTAGTCTATGACAAAGCGCCATATATCACTACATGGTAATACCTGGATGAGAAACCCCCTGTTTGGATAAGACCTTTTTGGGGTTACTGGCTGTGCTGTTCCCCATCCTCCTTCCTCTGAAGGGGAGTTGTATCATCCCCCTGCCTTGCTTCCCCAATTCTGTTCCCAAGGAGGATCTCTGTACTCCTCCTTATGTTCCTTTCCTGTTCCTCTCACCTCTTCCCCTGCCCAGCTGGTACAGGCAGAGAAAGGAGAAGCCCCTGACTCCCCTGACTCCCCTGACTCAACTTGGAGTCCATGTCACACTCAGGCCCATACTTCTCAGAGGGTTGACTCTACTATGGCCTTTCCCTCCAGGCTACAGGACCACCAGATGCTTAGGCCAGACAGTCATGATATCTGTGCTATTTGCCAGTACTCACCTTTACAAGTGGGAGTTGCAGAAACCCCTATTTTCAGAAAGACCATTAGTTCTCACAGATCTTCTAGGTTCAATCATGCTGACTCACCAGCTCACCTGGGATGACAGTCAGTATCTGATCCAGATCCTCTTCATGAGAGAAGAGAGAGAGATCATAGGCACCACCCAAAAATTGGTTCCAGAAGTGAATGGGCTGCCCAACCATGTCCAGGCTGATATCGATAAAGCTTTTCCTTTGACTTGACCTGACTGGGATTTTAACACTGCTGGAGGTAGGGAGAGGCCCTGGGTCTACTGCCAGATTTTGATGAGAGGCCAGGCAATGTATGGAAAGGATGAGAGCCTCAGGAATATCTAGAAAGACTTTTTAAAGCCTATAAGATCTACACTCCCTTTGATCCAGAAGCCAGAGAGCACCAGTCAGCTCTCTTTGTTAACAAAGCTGTCCTAATATTCATAAGAAGCTACAGTACCTGGACAGCTTTCCAAGAAAGCAACTGACTGAGTTAGTAGCCATAGCCGAGAAGATTTTCAACAACCTGGAGATCCCTGATGATCAACATACCAGAGGACTGGCGAAAGTGTTACCACCATGAGCCACAGATGTCCCAGTAAGAGCTAAAAAACTAGCTTATGGAAGAAGCAAAGGTAAGCCAGCCCCACTGGAGGAAAAACCTATCCTCCATTAGAAAGGGACCAATGTGCCTACTGCAAGGGAAAAGGCCATTGGAATCATGAGTGCCCTAAGAAAAATCAAAGTGAGGGTCCAAAGGTTCTGAAATTAGAAAACCTTAGATGACTGAGGTTTCCCAGGCTCAACCCCCATCCATGAGTCATGGATAACCCTAAAGGTGGAGGGGAAGTCCATAGACTTTCTGGTGGATACAGGTGGGGGTGCACAACATTCTGTTTTGAAACAACCACTGGGCCCACTTTCAAATCAAAAAACATGGGTCCAAGGGGCAATGGGCACTAAGTCCTATCCATGGACTACCCAAAGAAAGGTGGACTTGGGAGTACAATGGGTAACTCACTCATTTACGGTCATCTCTGCATGCCCATACCTATGCTGGGAAAAAAAAAAAAACTCCTCACCAAAATGGGAGCCTAAATCCATTTTGGTTCAGAGAGAGTAGAAGTACCGAATAAGAATGCACCCCCATTCATGTTCTGAAATCGGTAATAGAAAAAGAATACAAATTGTTCCCTCAACCAGCCCCATCTCCAAGCCAGATATTTCTGGCAGAAATCCCTGAGGTCTGAGCAGAAAAAATCCAGTGGGACTTGCCTGTCATTGGGCCCCAGTTCTAGTCCACTTAAAGTCTGGGATCATTGTAGCCTAAGTCAGGCAATATCCAATGCCCAAAGAAGACAGAATGGAGATCACTCTGCCTATTAACTGGCTCTGGGAAGCAGGGATCCTGATTCCTTGCCAGTCAGCATGAAACACCCCCCTCCTTTTAGTCAATGACTATCCAATGACTATCATCCTGTGCAGGATTTAAGAGGTAAATAAGTGGGTGGAAGACATCCATCCCATGGTTCTAAACACACACTCTGCTAAGCAGCCTCCCTCCAAACCACACTAGGTATACTGTGCTCAACCTGAAGGATGTTGTCTTGAGCCTGCCTCTGGCACCCAAAAGCTAGTCTCTATTTGCCTAGTCTCAAATGGCAAGATTTGGAGAGAAGCTTTAATGGATAACTGACTTGGACATGCCTGCTTCAAGTATTCAATAACTCATGCACCATCTTTGATGAGTCACTGCATGAGGACTTGGGTGAGTACTGGTGGGTCCACCCCTAAATTAACCTTATTTCAGTGCATAGTTGGCATCTTGATTGTGCCGCAGACTTGGAAACATGCCAGAAGACAGCACAAGACCTAATACAGGAATGGAGTCAACTTGGCTACTGAGTGTTTGTTAAAAAAAGGCCCAGTTTTGTCAACTTGAGGTCACCTACTCCTAGGGGAGCCAATGCATGCTGTGGAATGCTTGGAAACAATTCATCCTTAGCATCCCAGTTCCATCAACCAGAAGGCAAGTACAGGAACTTCTTCCATTGGTCGGGTTTTGTAGACTCTTGAGTGCCAGGGATCACTGAGATAGCCAAACCACTATATGAGGCCACCAGGGCCCCAAAAAAAGATAAAATAAAATGGACCCCTGAGATGGATATGCCTTTTAAGAGAGTTTTTTTGGGTTTTTTTTCTTTGTTTTTTTTTGGGGGGGGTTGTTGTTTTTTTGTTTTGGTTTTGGTTTTGGTTTTGGTTTTTTTGAGACAGTGTTTCTCTGTGTAGCTTTGGCTGTCCTAGAACTCACTCTGTAGACCAGGCTGGCCTCGAACTCAGAAACCCGCCTGCCTCTGCCTCCTAAATACTGGGATTAAAGGTGTGTGCCACCACTGCCCACCTTTTAAGAGTTTAAGAAAAGCCTTATTGGAGACACCAGCTCTGGCCCTCCCAGATATTCGCAAACCTTTCCACCTGTATGTGGATGAGAGAAAAGGGATGGGAAAGGAAGTGTTCACCCAAACTCTGGGACCATGAAAAAGACTGCAGGGCTTATTTATCTAAAAACCTGGATCTAGTGACCCAAGGATAGCCAGCCTGCCTCCAGATCATAGCTGCCACTGCTGTGCTGGTCAAGGATGCTGACAAAATAACCATGGGACAGGAACTTGTTATCACCACCCCCCCATGCTATTGAGTGGATCCTTAAGAATCTACCCAGCTCATAGTTGTCCAACGCCATACTGGTGTACTTTCAATGTTTTAATGCCCCTTACATAAGATATAACCCATCATCTGCCCTAAACCCAGACACTCTGCTACCTGACCCATCCTCAGACATGCAGCAGGATTGCTCTATAGTTCTGGGGTATATCCGGAACATCATCCAGATTGGACTGACACATCCTGGCCAGACACAGAATGTATCTACTTCATGGTCAAGAGCAGCTTCATCCAGAATGGAACCAGGTATGCAGAAGCAGTGATAGACAAGGACCCTGTTATTTGGGCAACTGCTTTGCTGCCAGGAACTTCAGCCCAGAAAGCTGAGCTAAAGGCTCTAGCCCAGGCTTTAAAACTGGCCAAAGGAGCCATAGTTAACATTTTACACTAACAGCAAATATGCCTTTGCTATGGCTTATGTACATGGGCCCATATATCAAGAGAAGGGATTATTGACTGCTAAAGGGAAAATCATCACAAATAAGTAAGAAATACTTCCTTTATTGGAGGCTTTCTCTCAAAGTAGCCACAATTCACTGCCCCAGGCATTAGAAAAGGACATCAGTGTTCCTCTTTCTCCACATCCTCGCCAGCATCTGCTGTCACCTGAGTTTTTGATCTTAGCCATTCTGACTGGTATGAGGTGGAATCTCAGGGTTGTTTTGATTTGCATTTCCCTGATGACTAAGGATGTTGAACATTTCTTTAGGTGCTTCTCAACCATTCGGTATTCCTCAGTTGAGAATTCTTTGTTTAGCTCTGTACCCCACTTTTATTAGGGTTATTTGATTCTCTGGAGTCTAACTTCTTGAGTTCTTTGTATATATTGGATATTAGCCCTCTGTCAGATATAGGATTGGTAAATATCTTTCCCCAATCTGTTGGTTGCTGTTTTGTCCTATTGACAGTGTCTTTTGCCTTACAGAAACTTTGTAATTTTTGGAATTGCAAGCTGGTACAACCACTCTGGGAATTAGTTTGATGGTTCCTCAGGAAATTGGACATAGTACTACCAGAGGACCCAGCTATACAACTCCTGGGCATATACCCAGAAGATGCTCCAACATGTAAAAAGGACACATGCTCCACTATGTTCATAGCAGCCTTATTTATAATAGCCAGAAACTGGAAACAACCCAGATGTCCCTCAACAGAAGAATGGATACAGAAAATGTGGTACATCTACACAATGGAGTACTACTCAGCTATTAAAAACAATGAATTTATGAAATTCTTAGGGAAATGGATGGATCTGGAGAATATCATCCTGAGTGAGGTAAATCAATCACAAAAGAACACACATGGTATGCACTCTTTGATAAGTGGATATTAGCCCAGAAGCTCAGAATACCCAAAATATGATCCACAAACCACAAGAAACTCAAGAAGGAGACCAAAGTGTGAATACTTCATTCCTTCTTAAAAGGGGGAACAAAATATCCATCAACGGAGTTGCAGAGACAAACAATGAAGCAGAGACTGAAAGACGGACAGTCCAGAGACAGCTCCACCTAGGAATCCTTCCCATATTCAATCATCAAACCCAGACACTATTGTGGATGCCAGCAAGTGCTGGCTGACAGGAGTCTGATATAGCTGTCTCCTAAGAGGCTCTGTCAGTGCTCAACTAATACAGAAGTAGAGGCTCACAGCCATCCATTGAACTGAGCACAGGGTCCCCAATGAAGGAGCTAGAGAAAGGACCCAAGGAGCTGAAGGGTTTGCAGCCCCTTAGGATGAACAACAATATGAAATACCTAGTACTCTCAGAGCTCCCAGGGACGAAACAACCAACCAAAGAGTATACATGGTGGGACTCATGCCTCCAGCTGCATATGTAGCAGAGGATGACAAAATTGGTCATCAATGGGAGGAGAGGCCCTTGACCCTGTGAAGGTTCTACGCCCCAGTGTAGGGGAATGCCAGGGCCAGGATTCGGTAGAGGGTGGGTTGGTGAGCAGGGGAGGGGGGAGGGAACAGGGGATTTTTTTGTCCTTTGTTTTGGTTTTCTTTTTTGGGGGGGTGGAGGGGAAACTGGGAGAGGAGATATCATTTGAAATGTAAATAAAGAAAATATCTAATAAAAAAGAAAGAAAGAGAGAAAGAGAGAAAGAGAGAAAGAGAGAAAGAGAGAAAGAAAGAAAGAAAGAAAGAAAGAAAGAAAGAAAGAAAGAAAGAAAGAAAGAAAAGAACATCAGAATAACCCAAGAAATATCAGGCTAGCTGATAAAGCCACAAGGGAGACTGCCACAAGCTTCCACTGCCAACATCTTGGTAGCTTTGCCACCCACCATGCTCCCAGCCATCCCTGATTATACCGCTGAAGACAAACAAGATAAGGAAAAATACCAAATAATTTACAGAAGAGACAGATGGTTGCTGACATCTGAAGGCACATCAGCCTACCTAAGGAGTTTGCTAAGCAACTCGTCCATCAGATTCATCAAGCTTCACACCTGACTCACCAAAACCAGAAGAAATTGCTTCAAGGGGCAAGACACAAACTATTTGACTTAGGACACTTGGTTGATCAGGTAATCTCACACTGTCCCACTTGCTAGGCTGTGAACCTGAGCCCCAGTCAAGGAGCTACTGCAGGATCCAGAATCATGAGCCAATTGGAAAAATAGACTATACAAAAATAAAACCCAGGGGCTGGTGAGATGGCTTAGTGGTTAAGAGCACTGGCTGCTCTTCCAGAGGTCTTGAGTTCAATTCCCAGCAACCACATGGTGGCTCACAACCATCCTTAATGGGGATCTGATGCCTCCTTTTGGTGTGTCTGAAGACAGCAATGGTGTACTCATATACATAAAATAAATAAATAAATCTTTAAACAAGTAAACAAATAAATAAATAAATAAATAAAACCAGATACATGACTATAAGTATCTGTTAGTTTTTATAAATACCTTTTCAGAATGGGTAGAAGCCTACCCTATAAAGGAGTCTGACAATATAGTGGCAATGTGGCATCTGAAAGGCATAGTACCCAGGTATGGTTTGCCTACCCTGCTTGGGTCTGACAATGACCAGCATTCATTTCTCAGGTAACTCATTATTTAGCACAGGTACTGGGAACCAATTGGAAATGACATTGTGACCTTTAGCACAGGTTCTGGGAACCAATTTGGAAATTACATTGTACGGACAGACCCCAGAGTTCAGGATAGGTAGAGAGGATTAATCGAACCCTGAAGGAGGCCTTGACCAAATTAATCCTTGAAAACGGAGATGATTGTGTGTCTCTCTTAGCTTATGCCTTATATAGGGCCAGGAACACCTCTGATACTTTGGACCTCACCCCCTTTGAGATATGATATGGGAGGCCCTCACCCATCCTGCCTAAGTTCCAGTCTGACATCTTCGCTAAATATGAACAGCACTCTCAGGATCAGAGCCAGTGAAACAAATGCAGAGGTCCAGAGTCCTTTTTGTGTGGGGCATGAAAATGTAAATTTACTGGGTGGATAAATTGGAAGCCTCCTATTAAAGATGACCTCATTACTGAGACCCAGTTTGGGCATACACAGACGATCAGAGCTAGGTTCTGTATAAGAAAGGACACCCTAGGAGAGAGACTTGGGACCTTGTTTTGGCCCCCCCTTACTCTCTGGGTATCCCCAAAGGAAACAATACAACAACCTTGTCATTAAGTTCACAGCAGCTGGCAAGAAAGCTGATTGGACTGTTGGTGAGATGTAGACTTTACATCTCTGGCTCTGATCTGGGGACTCTTATTTACTGTCCAACTACTCCAGCATAATCTCTTGGGTCCCATGGTCCCCTTAGGCCCCAATAAGGGATTAGTAAACCCAAACAAACCACCCCCAGGACCTCTGCCTCTGCCCACCATTGCTCCCTTATCAGGACCCACCACTCTCTCACCCCTGCAAAGTTTCATTTCATCAAACCAATTGCTTCCTAAAACAGTTCTGCCTCCTGCATTACCCACTTCATTGCCCAAGTCAGAACTCCTGTAATTATTAAAAGCCACTTTTCAGATTCTTAACAGAATCTGAAAATTCTGTCCAGACTTAACACAGGACTATTGGCTATGCTTAAATGCTCACCCCCACACACACACTATGAAGAAATGGCTATCTCTAGAGACTATTCACGGATGGTACTCAATGTAGATGGCAGCACTCAGATAAAACTAAGCTTACTCTACAATCGATAATGGAACAAGAGCTCTGCATTGGAAATAAGGTGACCTCAGCCTATCCCCACCTCTGCAACTGCCCTGTTACCCTGACCATTCCAGGATATATGCTGCCCCCAGAGAATACTTGGTGGGCTTGTGCCTTAGAGCTTACCCCATACATTTATTGCTTGGTTGTAAATATGACTGAGAGACCCCTACATGCTGGACTTCTGCAGAATAAAATGCTCTTTGCTTTTGCATACTATTTGAGTCTGGGATATCATCCTTTGGCAAATCACAGACACTCACACAGGCTGAGCAAGCCATAGAGAGCAAGACAGTGATGAGTAGCACCCACCTGTGGCCTCTGCATCAGCTCCTGCCTACAGATTATAGCTCTGCTTGAGTTCCTGTTCTGACTTCCTCCAATGATGGACTGTGATCTGGAAGTATAAGCCAAATAAGCCCTTTCCTCTCCAGCCTGCTCTTTGGTCATGATATTTTTGTCACAGCAATTGAAACCCTAACTAAGACATCAATACATCCTTCCTCCCAAAATTGTTTTTGGCCATCGTGGTTTATCATACTGATAGAATGCAAAATATGAAAGTAGTCCAGGCCAGCCTCATACTTGCTAGTAGCTAAAGATGATATTGAACTTCTGATCTTCCTGCCTCCACCTTCCTAGAGACAGATCTATGCCACCATGACTGGTTTTATGAAGTGTTGGAGATGCAACACAGGGCTTCCCGCCTGGTAGGCAACCCCTCTACTGCCAGAAGCCATCTAGGAGAGGCTAAAAACTAGCAGGCAATCTTCCTGAGATGGTTTCACTATGAACTATAAAATCACAATAGGTGAGCCCTTCTAGGCAAGGTCGAAGGGATTACATTTTAGGAAGGATTCTTGCTATTAATATGCCTTTCATATATATTCATATATATATGTGTGTGTGTGTGTGTGTGTGTGTGTGTGTGTGTGTGTGTGTGTATAAATATATAACAATCACTAGGTATTATCCCACCATATTGGCCAGATTTCTGCAGATCAACAAAGATGTATTGTCTTGTAGTGATGCTGTATAGACAAATAAATGATTTCCTAAGTCTTAATGATGATCCTATAAGAATTCCTAACATTATACTAATAATCGTTAAGCCCTTTATTATAGAACTGCTATTATAAGTCCTCTCTAATATGAAAAGTGCAATTAGAACTCTGCAAGTCTTCAAGTGTCAGGAGTTAATTACTTCTGAGATAGAAAACAGGTATTTACAACTTAGAACACATTCCAAGAGGTTGCAAAACAATTAACAAAAGGTCATAAAAGGGAACTAATGACTTGTTGTGGGTACAAGGACAGAAGATAAAATATTGACTGGGTTTATCTACACAAAACTTCAATCTTAACTTAGTCACAAAAATTGTGGGTTTTAACTTTCAAGGAACCTGTGGAGCTAGTGACAGATAATGAATATCTAGTCTTAATGGGAACATATGTTAACATCTCTATTGTAAACTTCTATTCAATTTATGATTTGAACTTATGTGGTGAACTTTTCAGAATACATATGATCATGTATTCTGAAAGATGTATAAGTGCTGAGGACAAAGAGAGCAAAGAGAGAATTTTTAGAGAATTCTTTGGAGAAAATTTTTGGAGAAGAATTTAGAAATAAAAATTAAAATTACTTTTCAAAATGTCCCCTTTCCTCCCTTTCACTAGCAAACTGGGAATCGTATGAACTCCCAGCCTGAGCTGAGTTGCTGTGGCGATAAGAGCAAAATCCACTTTACTTAATCCTCTGTTGTTTTAGGATGAGGTGCTAAGGCCAGAGACCCATAGTTTCTGGCCTCAGAGGAACTGAGAGAGATGGGTCAGCTACCACTTTAAAGTAACTTAAAATCAAGATAGGTAAACATTATAAACATTATTACTATAATTAAAGTAACCCTAGTAGGGCGAACAAGAACACTAAAGCTGGCCAATTGATCTCCACTATCTGAACAAACTTTAGAATGTGTTTGCATCTACAACCTTGTAATATATATTAATCTTACAAACACATTACCCCTTACCCAGAAGTTTCTGTTAAAAAGTCTTTCATTTAGAAAACATTGCTATCAGGCCTGGTTCTGTAGGGTTACAATCCCAGCTACTTGGGAAGACACACATACATACACACACACACAGTCTGAGTTCATTGCCAGCCTGGGCAACCTAGTAAGATTCTGTCTAAAAATAAATATGAAGAGGACCCAGTGGTATAGCACCTGCCTAGAATCCTTCTAGCACCTTCCTGTCTAGAATGCACAAGGTGCTAGATTTAGTCCACAGTACCACAAAAACAAAGCCAAATGAATCCTTACGAACGATTACAGAAATGAAAATGTTTACTGCAGCATGTTGAGCTTGCTTTCCTTTTTAATGATAGTGAAAATAAAACCTGAGAATGAAGTATAAGTTTATTAGTGATTAAGGCACTTGAGTAAGTTATGGTTCATCCACATCATCGTATGGAAAATTATCAAGCAATTTTTAAGTGAACTTGAACTGTAGTAAGTGGTCTGAGAAATTTCTTTAAATGCCTTAATAAATACTTATATCCAGAGTTGGGGAACAGCTTAATGAATAAGAGTGATTGTTGTGCAATCACTCTTGACCTGAGTCAAGAGTAACTCTTTGACCTGAGTTCAAATCCCCCGAAGCACTTATATAAAGAGCCAGGCTATGGCTGTGTGGGACTTTATAGTACTATAGAAGATTGCTGGGACTTGCTGGCTACCAGTCTAGCTCCAGGCTTCATGAGAAACCCTGACTCCAGAGAATAAGGAGGAGCAGCACACCATCAACTTCTTCCACTAGCCTCTGTGCAGATGCACAGGCACACATCACTCCCCCGTGCTCACATCACACACAAGAGAATAAAGAGGAGCAGCACACCATCAGCTTCTTCCACTAGCCTCTGTGCAGATGCACAAGCACACATAACTCCCCTGTGCTCATATCACACACACGCACATGCACACACAAGCACACATAGCTGGTGAGATGGCAGTAGTTTGCTGCCAAACCTAGCAATTTGAGTTTGATTCCCCAGGACTCACAAGACATAATGAGAAGACTAACTTCCAAAAGCTGTCCTCTGATATCCATATGTATTCTGTGTCACACACATAACATCACAACACACACACACACACACACACACACTGAGTTGGGGGCAGAAACAGAGATAGACAGACAGACTGCAAGGTAACTTAAAATTGTACCATAATACAATGGATTAATAATAATGTGAAGAATAACATTATGAAAATAAGTAACAGAGAAAAAAAGCTGGAAATGGTGCCACGTGCCTGTCATGAAGCACTCCAAGAGGTGACAGCAAGAAGATTATTCTAGGCTGTACAATGAGGTCAGCTAGTGGAGCTGGAGCTAGAGGAGACCTTGTCTTGGAAAAAAAAGAGAGAGTATCGTTCTTCTCATAAATACTAACTCCTAAGATAGATGTAATTGTTCTCTCACCTTAAGCCCAGGATTTGTGAGCTTGAGACAAGATGGATGCCAAGAGGTGGAGCCAGCCTGGGCTATAGATTGAGACTCTCTCTGTGGTTTTTGAGAATCTCAAAACTAAAACAAAAAAAATTTTTTTTGCAAAAATTTATATAATGTCTTTAAGTATTAATGTCAATAGAAAAAAGACATCTGACCCATCTATGCAATCATGACCCTTTCTACACATTTAGTTTGGGGTTTTTGTTTTTGTTTTTTGTTTTTTTTTCAATTTTAGATTTCTTTTTAAAGATTTACAACCACTGCCCCCTGCAACCCTGATGCCTGCTGGCAGTCAGGAGAGTTCAATCTGAGGTCATGAGAGCAGGAAAGCAGGTTCTGTCCCTCACTGGCTACAGTAATTAGAAGAGCAGGCCCTACACCACCCCTGGGCAGCAGCACATTAGAACTGTGGGGGTGGGGAGCCTGCCCCTCATCTACCACAGGGTGGCTTCAGCAAGGGAGAGATGCCCCTCTACTGTCCACTCCTCACCACCTGTGGCAGGCTAGTGAGCTGGCACAGAGGTCTTGAGAGTGGTAGAGCTGACCCCACCCCTCACTGGATGCAGAACTGGGTGATCTAGCTGGGGCAGTGCTAGAGAGCTTGCCCTGACAGTGCAGCTACAGGAGAACTGGTGGGATAACCAACTCAGCTACCTCCCAGACCCAGATCCAAGATGTTAAGTTAGCCCACCTCAACATCTACCTTATCTATGATCTGCTGGAGCTCATGAAAGGGTCAGGCCTGCAGATCCTAAACTTCGGAGTCTCCACGACACAAGGCAACAACAGGATATTTGAGAGGAGTCACAGTAAGGATATAGTATAGATAGTGTAGCAGAAAACAGAGGCCTCAAAACAGACCAATGACTCATTGCAACAAACATTTGCAAGTAAAGATGTGTAAACAAAAGGGTATACTGCAGGACACAGTGTGACATACTGCAGCTTTCACAAGATTTTTTTTTTCTATCTTCTTTTGCAGGAGGAGATTGTGAGGGCAGAGGGAGGATATGAAGGGAAGAGGAGGTTGAGTGGAATTGGGGCTCATGATGTGAAATACACAAAAAATCAATAAAAAGGTGTTTTAAAGATTTACATCTTTATTTATTTTATATAAATGAGTGCTTTATCTGCATATAGACGCTGCATGCCACAAGAGGGCTTTGGATTCCATTAAAACTGATTGTGAGCACACTGTGTGGTTGCTGGGAATTGACTCAATACCTCTGAAAGAGCAGCCAGTACTCTCAACAGCTGAACCATCTCTCCTCTCCAGGCCCATTTTTTGTTTGTTTGGTTGGTTGATTGGTTGGTTTGGTTTTTTGAGACAGGGTTTCTCTGTGTAGCCCTGGCTGTCCTGGAACTCACTCTGTAGACCAGGCTGGCCTCAAACCCAGAAATCCGCCTGCCTCAACCTCCCAAGTGCTGGGATTAAAGGAATGTACCACTACTGCCCAGCCCCCATTTTTAAAATAACTTTTCTTTGTGTTTGTTTGTATTTTTGAGACAAAGTTTCTCTGTGTTGCCCTGGATGTCCTGGAACTCATTCTGTACATCAATCTGGCCTTGAACTCAGAGATCTGCCTGCATCTGCCTCTAAGTGCTGCAATTAAAGACATGCAACACCACAACCCAGGAAAGTTTACTGGTTTATTTTTATGTGTATGTGCATTTTGCCTGCATGTATATCTATGTTCCACATGCACACACACCAGAAGAAAGTGTTGGATCCCCTGAGATTGTAGTTACAGATGGTTTGTAAGCCACCATGTAATAGAAATCAAACTCAGGATCTTTGTAATAACAGAAAGAGCCCTTCACCACTGTGGTGGTTTGAATATGCTTAGCCCATGGAAAATGGCAGTAGTAGGAAGTATAGCCCTATTAGAGAAGAGCCTTGTTAGATGTAGTGTATCACTGTATAGGTAGGCTTTAAGGACTGCTATGCTCAAGCTTTGCCCCCTGTAGAATGAGACCCTTCTCCTGGAAGCCTGTAGAAAAGTCTATTTCTGGATACATTTAGTTCAAGATGTAGATCTCTCAGCTCTTTGAACACCATGTCTACCTGCATATTGCCATTGTTCCCACCATAATGATAATGGACTGAACATCTGAAATTGTAAGCCAGCCCCAGTTAAATGTTATCCTTTATAAAACTTGCCTTGGTCATGGTATCTTTTCATAGCAATAAAACCCAAACAAAGATAACCACTGAACCATCTCTTTAGCCTGCATAGATTTTTTTTATTTTATATACGTGTGTGTGTTTGTGTTTGATTATTTTGCCTGCATGTATGTATGTACACTATCTGTATGACTGGTGCCCTTGGAAGCTGGAAAAGGGAGTCATACCTCCTAGAACTGAAGTTACAGATAATTATGAGCTACCTTGTGAGTGCTGGGGGTTGAACCCTAGTTCTCTGCAAAAGCTACAGTGCTCTCAAGCACTAAGCCAACTTTCCAGTCCCTCCTAAACATGCTTTAAACATTCTTTGAGATTTATTTTTGTTATCTTTAATTTTTGTGTGGGCAGACTCATGCACACACAAACACAAGTAGGCCAGAAAAAAAAAAAAGAGAGAGAGATGGAATCACAGGTTATCATGAGCTCCTTAACACAGGTGCTTAGAACCAAATTCAGAACTGTGGCAAAAGTAGCCATTGCTCTTAAGGCCAGAACATCTCTCCAGCCCCTAGATACCACATTTTGAAAGAAAGAGAGAGAGAAAGAAGGAATGAAAGAAAGAAAGAAAGAAAGAAAGAAAGAAAGAAAGAAAGAAAGGAAGAAAGAAAGAAAGAGGGATAGAGGGAGGGAGGGAAGGAGAGAGGGAGGAAGGAAGGAAAGAAGGAAGGAAGGAAAGAAGGAAGGAAGGAAGGAAGGAAGGAAGGAAGGAAGGAAGGAAGGAAGGAAGGAAGGAAGGAAGGATGAGTTGACAACTTAAACTTTTTAAAATTATATTTTTGGGTGGTATGCTCACACTACAGCATTTGTGTGATGGTCAGAAGACAACTTGAAGGAATCAGTTCTCCCCTTCCACTTTGGGGGTCTCAGGCATGACATCCAGATCATCAGGCTATGTCTAAGTGTATTTACCTGCTAAACAATCTCACGCAGTCCAAAATGACATTTTGGTTTCTTATCCCAATATATACAAATATCATTATTTTCATTTCCAGTTGATTTGTGTGTTCCTATGTTTGTGCACGTGTGTGTGAATATTGGGGGAGGAGGGACCAGAAACACACATTAGGTGTCTTTCTCAATTGTTCATGCTATGTTTTTGGAAAGATCTCTCTTTGACCTGGAGCTCATTGAGTTTTCTAGGCTGGCCAGTTGGCAAGACCCAAGGATTTGCTCCTCTGTATTTCCCTATTGCTGCTCCATAGAAGGAAAGTCATGCCTGGGACTTCAGAGCTGGTCAAGATCCCAGAACTTCAGAGATCATAAGCCCTAGATCATAAGCTGCTCTTTTGCAAAATGGGTGTGTTGTCAAATTGCCTTCTAAATGTTTCCATGTATACATATGTATTAGTCCTACTCTTAGCCTCTTTCTGCAGCAGGCAGCAGGTAATGCAGAGACTTCTGACTGGTCAAGGTTGAGAATAAATGACTTTTGAATGCTTAACCCTAGATGAGACATCTATAGCAATCCCCCCGAAGTTCAGGGAGCATTGCAGAAGTGGTATCAGAAACAGTGGAAGAACTGGAAGATGTAGAGGGCTACTGTGAAATGCTGTCTTCTAGGTATGTTGTGGTCATTGCACTCATGAACACACTGAAGGTATTGTTATGTTTTATAAAAAAAAAAAAGAAAAAGAAGAAAGAACTGAGAATATGTATGGTGAGGTGGAAAGGGGTGCCTCTGCGGGCCCACGCTGAGGCATCCCTTTCCCCTGAGGTACCAGCCACACTACAGGTATGGTATGGAATAAAGTTTATTTAGGGCATGGGGAGGGGAGTTGAGGGAGTAGAGACAGAGAAAGGCAAAAAAGAAGTGGGGGAGAGAGAGAGAAGAGGAGAAGTAGCTGGCCATGAAGCAGGGATGGGGAGGAATGGGGAGAGAAGGGACAGAGAGTTAAGTAAGAGAGGGAGGAGGGGGCAAGCAGCCCCTTTTATAGTGAGTCAGGCATACCTGGCTATTGGCAGGTAACTGTAGGGTGGGGCCTAGAAGAAATGCTAGCACATATGGATACTTGAACAAGACCTGTACAGGATCAAGCCAAGATCATTCCCACAGGCAGCTAATTCTACTCAATGGGTTATTTCTAAAAGAAAGAAAAAAGGAGGAAAAGAGTGTGAAGAAGGGGCATGTTGGAGTGTATCTGGGGACTTTAGACAGGTGCATTATATATGTGTGAGAAACTGCCAAAGAATAAATAAAAGATTGTTTAAAGGGGAAAGGAGGGGGGAAAGAGAGAAAGAGGTGGGGGGGGGGGAGAGAGAGGCGAGAGCCAGTGAGATAACTTAGCAGGTAAAGGCACCAGTGACCAAAGCTGAGAACCTGTGTTCAATCACCAGGAACAAACAACAAACATGGTAAACAGAACCAATCCCTAAAAGTCGTCCTCTGACCTCCAAGTATGTGGGTGTGCACGCGTGCATGCACACACAAATACACACACACACACACACACACACACACACAGACATAATACATGAAAATATATGTATATTACATGTATATAATTTCTCTTATTTGCATAATTTACATAATTTAAATTTACATGAGAAATACATGTAAATTTAAGGGGGGGTGAGGCATATAATGTAGGCTAAGACTCGGAGTGCCCTCTAGTGACAGACTGTCTGAATCGCAGTACTTGTAATCTGTGTCTTCCAACTTTGATCTGATCCTCCTGATGACAGGATATACCCACACTCCCAGCTTTCCCATCTCTGTCTGCCCCATTCCATTCTCCTCCAGCCACCGCCACTCATTTCTCCCATACCTATCAGACTTGCTCAGATTCATTCGTTCACTCAGTCTGACTCAGTGAGTGCTACTGAGTACTGAGCATGATTGTCATTTTGTCAAGCTTGGGCTTCTGAGTATTGCAGTTTGCATTTAATTGATTCTATATTTGGACCTTAGGGGTTTTTGGTTGGTTGGTTGGTTGGTTGGTTGGTTGGTTGGTTGGTTGGTTGGTTTGGTTTGGTTTTTGGTTTTTCAAGACAGGGTTTCTCTGTGTAGCCCTGGCTGTCCTGGAACTTACTCTGTAGACCACACTGGCCTCGAACTCAGAAATCCGCCTGCCTCTGCCTCCCAAGTTCTGGGATTAAAGGCATGTGCCACCACTGTCTGGCTATGGGCCTTAGTTTTTTACAACTGATCTTGAGCTGTACACTTTGCATATAGGAACTTGCAACAATGAATGTAAAATACTTGGCATATGTGGCAGATGTTGAATAAATGTTTACCTAACTAATGCACTCCAGATTTGGAGCAGGGTAGGATGCTGCTGAGGCGAGTCTCAACCAGTAAGGATGACCACAAGAATAGAGGCTGAACAGGTACAGATAGCAGGGTTATATGTAGGTGCAAGATCTTCTGTCTATCAAGCAAGACTAATTACACCCAGCCCACTGATCCCTTCTAGTCTGCAGAAAACAACCCTGTGGTCACACTCGACGTCATGTCCTCAATGGCTCCCCAGTGCTTTAACACAGCATAGGAATATACACTCCAGAGCCCTCACTCTCTCACAGAGGGTTCAAAATGTGTGAAACACAATAGAAGGGGTGGAATGTTGAGGTGCCCTTGCTTGTCTTCTGGGTGTGACACATCTATTGGGTTCCCTTTAAAATCTTTTGGTTTTGTTTTGGTGGGTTTTTTTGTTTTGTTTTTTTGTTTTTTTTGTTTTTTGTTTTTTGTTT
>NW_022196905.1:147309255-147325214 GCF_008632895.1 Mastomys coucha | reverse complement strand
GAGACAGGTTTCTCTGTGTAGCCCTAGCTGTTCTGAACTCACTCTGCAGACCAGGCTAGCCTCAAAGTTAGAGATCTGCCTGCCTCTTCTTCCTGAGTGCGTGGGTTAAAGGTGTGTGCCACCACCTCCTGTTTGGTTGCACCCTTGTCAGCATCTATGACAAGCTCCACAAGATTGGGCCCATCAACCTCCTACCATGTAAATCAGGGAGCACTCACAAGTCTCTGCCCCTCCCTAAAAATCTATAAACAGACAACTGATAATTGCTAGGAAAGTAGAGATCTTCTCTTCAGTCAGCTAGCCACTGTTAAGGGAGCTTTTGATGCCCATTTTCTTTGCCTTCCCCATGAAAGTGGACTGTGTACCTTTCTGGAACAGTAGGCCAAGTCCTTTCTCACCGAATCTGTTCTTTCAGGGTGTTTGTATGTCTGCAACAAGAAAGTAACATGATTTTTGTCATGAGAAGTGCCCCCATAGGCTCATGTATTTGAATACTTGGTTCCCCACTGAAGGCCCTGTTTGGGACTTTATGCAATCTTTAGGACATGGAGCCTCACTGAGGGATTAAACTCATGAAGTTATTAAGTCACTGAAATCAGGTTTGGGGGCTTAGTCTTGACCTACTTCAAGGTCTTATTTCCTGTTTCCTGTGTGCTGTGGAGGTATGATATTTCAATTTCCTGCTGCCATGCCTTCCCCACTTTTATGGATATCTAGCCTGCTAGAATGTTGCTTTGGGCCATGGTATTTTATCATAGACACACACACAAAAGAAACTAAAACAGTAATTAAGACACAGACCAAGCCATTTGCCCAAGCTTCTGACACAGGACTATCAGGAGGACATGTCTAAGACCATAGGAAGAAAGAGTTCTGGTGTGTGTCCTTGCTTCCAATCCTCAGTCCTCTCCTGGTTTGTGGAATATGGGTGATTTCAGGGATATCTTAGAGCCTCGGTTTCATCATCTGGATAACAGCAAAGCTTCAGGAACCTATTGTGAGAGTTAAAGTGTACACACAAAAGGGAGGTGGATTGTATTTCCATAAACAGGATTCCCTTGGTTGGGGGGGGAGTGGCTTCAGCTGCATTCCCTGCCTTCTCTCCTCCTCCTAGCCTTTCCCAGGCCCTCCCTCACACTCATCCCCAGGCATCCAGCCAAACTTATCCAGCCATGTGTTCCAGCTTCCCTTCCACCAGCTGCTCCCTGGGTCCAGACAAAGAAGGCTCTGTCCTTAGCCACCCACCCCAATAGGCCCAACACACTCTATAAACTCAACTGTAAGCATCTGCCCCTCCCCCACCCACCATGTCACTATTACTGGACTTAGAGTCACAACTTGGGCCCTAAGATAGTCAGTTCCTAGATAAGCCAATTAAAATGGCCAAATTAAAAGGAAAAGGGTGGGGGGATTTATTCAATGTTGGCCACAGTGGGAAGACAGACGAAAAGATGCAATGACCCACACACACACACCTTGAGCCCAAAGTCCATCTCTGGGATTCTCAAGCGGTTGAGGTTTAAGTAGAGGCCACAGCTATTCATGGTTAAGCAGTCTCCCATGGAGGTGTGGTCCTGTCCACCACTGACCAGTCAGTGTCTCTTCTGTAAGTAGGTTTAGAAATTGTAAATGTCTTTCCAGTAGAAAGTCTCTCCTCTGACCATGCTTTTAGGCTTTTCTCTTCCCCAAGCATGAGATTCCCAGGGGGTTTCCAGTTTTGTGGGAGTCTATTGTTGCCACAGTCTAGAGGTCTTAACCAGGGACACAAGTGTCTCTGCAAACTGTCTCCAGCTCAGCTTAAACAGTCAGTCAGACCACCGTGGCCCCAGCCCCAGCCTTAGGCTTTTGAGCACATCCTACCTACTCTCTTCAGATCCTCAGCTCTGGCTCACACACACACAGTTAAAGATCTCTTCCCTCTGGGCTTGAAGCCTTAAGTCCTGTCCTGCAGAGGGGCCTCTGGAGATGCACAGAAAATCAAAGGATGGGGTATATAGAAGTATAAACAATGGGCTGGGTTCAGTGAGAATGACATAAGAGGGTGTGAAAGGGAGATCTCAGTGGTATGACATCATCATGACAACAACAGGTAACAACATCACTGTGAGAACAGAGAGAATGTGAAAACATTTGATATCAAAAGGTGGTATGGTGGTAGACATCTGTAATTCCAACACTTGGAGAGGGATGAAGCAGGAAGATTAGAAGTTCAAGGTCATTCCCAGGTCCATAGGCCAATCTTGGTTACCATCTTGAATACATCCAGAGTCAAAACCCAAACATCTGGGCACACCTGTGAGGGATTTTCTTAACTGGATAGTTTCAGTGCGAAGACCCATGCTAAATCTAGGCTACGTGTTCTGGCTATACAATCCCAAATTGTCAGCCCTTAAAGCATATACATACAAATAACATTGTACACATTGAGCGGGTGTAGGGTTGTGGGTCCTGCATCTGCTCTGCCACAGGGATCCTCTGCTTGGATAGGCAGGATGCAGGGAGTTTGCCTGGGTTTACCCCACAACCTTGCTTGGAGGGTGTTGGGCCATAGGGAAGCCCTGGGACACCGCTAAGGGGGAGGGAAAGCAGTCTGAGATGTGGGACTGCCAGAGCTGCTTTGTAAGATCCCTGGGACTGCGAAGAGGCTGGGGTCCATGGGGTTCCCAGGCTCTTGGCCATCCAGGCACCACACCAGCATGGAAGAGCTGAGAATGGAATCTGAGCCCAAGGGCTGGATCTAGCCCAGGCAGGGGAGAGTCCCACAAGGAGAGTCCTTGGCTTGATGGCTGCAGGCTTGGGCTTGGTGGCATTTGTGTGGCTGGGAGCGCAGAGAGGCCTTCTACTGGAGACTAGATAGCTCTATAGGCAAAGCCCTTCTCCATGGCTCCCCATGGTGGATTCCAATGAAAAGAGGTAGTTTGTGGTTCTAGACCATTTATTGCCATGATGGGAAGTAGATGTGTAAAATCATATCCTATTTCTCAAGTTGGGCCTGAGATTAAATACCTTTTGCAGGGAGGAATATCTGGGAAAGAAAGCTTATTGGCTAAGTCCTCCAGGCCTCTAGGCACCTCATTAGAATGGAGATCTCTATCTTGAGCCTGAGTGACCATACTTCATGTCACTTTTCCTCATCTACATGTGGAGGTCTTGGGGCATTACATGACTGATGACCACAAATCTATTTGGGGACGCAGTTAGTGAAAGGGGTCTGGTGTCAGGATCTGGGGCTTCTAGCCTTAGCTCAACCAGGGACCAAGCTATCTTTCATAGTCCCACAAGCAGGTGATAGTTCTGTATTTAGGAATTTAAGTAACTCTGATGTGTGTGTGTGTGTGTGTGTGTGTGTATGTGTGTGTGTGTGTTGTGTGTATACACTCACATATACATATGTGCCAACAATTAAAGAAAAAGAGGCTGTGATTTTGAGAGCAAATGGGGGTGCATGGGATGGGTGGAAGGAAGAGAGGGAAGGGGTAAATATATTCACCAAAAATATGTATAAAAAAAGACCACAGAAGAGGGAAACTTTTGCTTTTTGCCAGCTTACCTTCACTCTTGCTGGCAGGTTCACCTATTCTTTCCACTATTAGAATCAATTTTGTTGGGGTTCCAATGTAGATTGAAGACCAGCAGCTCTCTAGGAATCTTCTTTCCAGCACTAGATTGGGACTGCTGAGACATGCAGCCAGCCTGGTGGACTAAACAACTACCCAATTCTCAAACTTTTCTTTGTGAGATAACCATTGTTGGACTTTTCAGACCATAGCCTATAAACCACTCTAGTAAACCACATGTATGCATGTACCCCTGCTGGCACATAAACATACACACACACACACACACACACACACACACACACACACATACACACACTATATTCATTCTATAGTTCTGTTTCTTTAGAGAACTTGCCTAATACAGTGAGTAGGAGACCAGCCTAGGCTATATGAGACCCTGTCTTAAACAAACAAAGACCAGAGAATAAAGACTCTTTAGAGATTGCTCAGAGAGTAAAATGCTACACAAGGGCAAGGATCCGAGTTTTGGTCCCCAGGACCCACATAGAAGTTAGAGATGATATTGCACACATGTAAACCCAGAGTGGGGTAAAAGACAAGACTGGAAAACGTCTGACACCTGCTGGCCAACCAGTCTAGACAAAAAGATGCAGGTTCACTGAGAAGCCTTTTCTCAAAAAATAAGATAAGGGTCATGGGTAATGTGGTAGTTCTGTATTTAGGAATTTAGGTAACTCTGATGTGTGTGTGTGTGTGTGTGTATGTGTGTGTGTGTGTGTGTACACTCACATATACATATGTGCCAGCAATTAAAGAAAAAGAGGCTGTGATTTTGAGAGCAAATGGGGGTGTGTGGGATGGGTGGACATCTGCTACCAAGATCTGATCCTAGGTCCCTGATCTGACCACCTGGGTCTGATCCCCAGGAACTATAAACTGTGTGTAATCTACACCCATGTCATGATAAATGTACACCTCACACAAACATAATACAAATAAATATGTGCAACTAAAAAATTAAGCAATACTTGACCTATGTTGACTTCAAGAAGACATTCAAGCACCATAGACCAGATAATTTGTACAGAAGGGAAGCTTAAGCCAGGCATGGTGGAACTTGTCTGTTCTCTTGGGCACTTGAAAGGCTCAATTACAAGCCCTTCAAAGCATTTCAGTAAGGAGGTTAATGTTTGGTGACAAAGGACAATGTGTATGAATGTGTGAGATAAAAGATCCAGACTTGGTGGTCCACATCTTCAATCTTGACATTCACAAGGCTGAAACAGTTTAAAGCTAGCCTGGGTCACATAGCCAGACCCTGTCTCCAAAAGAAAATGAAGCACGCAAAAAAGTATAAGGTAATAGCAGGCAGAAGATAGCAGTGGGGTGTCAAGACAAGTTGGGTTTCAGTAGGACATGATGCAGGTCAGAAACAATAACAGGAACAGAGAATTCAAGATGATTTGGCCAGGGAGAGGGCTCCATGGGTAAAGTGTTTGCATTGCAAGCATGAGAATCTAAGTATGATCCTCAAACATGAGAATCTAAGTATGATCCTCAAGCATGAGAATCTAAGTATGATCCTTAGAGTCCCTGTTTCTAGAAGCCAGGCACAGTGGCACAAGCTTGTCATCCCAGATGGGGAGGGGTTTATCATTCGGTCAACCCAGCTTAACTGGCCAGATCAGATCCTTTCTCAAAACTGAGATGGTGACTCCTGAAGAATGACACGTAAGGTTGCTCTCTGACCACACACACACACACACACACACACACACACACACACACACACACACACACGGGACCTGTCCTGGTTTGCTTTATTGCTATGATAAACAGCTCATCCATCCAAAAGCAACATAGTGAGGAAAAAAGGGGTTTAATGGAAATGAGTTATGATACAGTAAAGTCTTATCTTTAAGCCTGTCAGGTTGAAAGCACTCAACACCACTTTAAATTGTTTTTGTTTCATTTTATTTTATTTTGGTTTGGGAGTGTTTGTTTGCTTTGTTTTGTTTGTTTTTCAGGACAGGGTTTCTCTGTGTATCCTTGGCTGTTTTGGAACTCACTCTGTAGACCAGGCTGGCCTTGAGCTCAAGAGATACAACTGCCTCTGGGATTAAGGGCAAATGTCACCACCACCTGACACCACTTCAAGTTACTATACCCTATTTATTTTCAATATTCTAGAATGCTATGATGATGACGGTCAGCACATTTAGTTTTGGGGATTAAACAGAGTAAGCTAATGTCTGGGGGGAACAGATTAAAACAAGTTGACTCTGCTAGCTACATAGAATTTTGCTGGGTGGAGTTAACAATTTTAGATCCAAGAAACAGCTTCTGTCAAGACCCCATATTCAGGATTATTGGTGGTAGGATGTTCCCAAAGTGGTGGAGAATTTACCAGAATTGTCCATGAGAGAGATGTCACTGCAGTCTAGGGGATGCAGCTCAGCCACAAGGAGGAGCGGCCTAAAATCCCCCCATGAGGGGTTAGAAACAGGCTCATCAATAGAGCACTGGTTTAGTATGTGTGAGGCTCTAAATTCAATCTCAAGAAATTGAGCTGAAATGCTGAATTCTATATCTTCTCTATGCTAAACTCTTTCTTTTGTCTCAAAGGAAGCAAACGGTGTCTGGGGAGATAAACCTGAAGCTATCTCTCTAGTCAGCACACTCAAGAGTACACACACGTAAAACTAAAGGATTCCATACATATCGGAGAGATTTGAAGTGGAAAGATGCATTCTAATTCGGATCATTTGAGGTGAGAAGATACACCTTAAGTCTGACCCACACCTCTGGTGGCAGCCTGTGTAAAGTACATGGAAAAAGGAAGCTCTTTGTCTCTTGCCCTCACTCTTGCTGGCAAGTTCATCTCTTCACTGTCATTAGAAGGAGTAGCTTCAGGATTCTGGCCTTATACTGAAGAGCAGCTGAGATATCCGGCCTCATGGACTGAACAACTACTGGATTCTTGAACTTTCCTTTGGACTTAGACAACCATTGTTGAACTAGCTGGACCACACAGCCTGTAAGCCACTCTCTATATACACGTATCACACACACACAGAGAGAGAGAGAGAGAGAGAGAGGGAGGGAGGGAGGGAGGGAGGGAGGGAGGGAGGGAGAGAGAGAGAGAGAGACTTGTTCTATTCCTATTCCTCTAGGGAACTCGGACTAATTTCCAGCGCCATATTTGGAATTCTCCTTGCCCACGAAGAGAGACCAGAAAGTGGGAGACTTCCCAATTAAGTCTCAGGACTTCCCTGTGCCTATTGCCTTCTGATCACCTCACATATGCCAGCCCCATCTCAGGGCCACTCCCAACTCTATTGCCACCAGTAAACGTGCCTCCTAGGAGGCTCCAGTTTCAGGAACCCTTTACATCTTTGCAACTCCTTGGACTTTCCGGGCTTCATTCTCTCCGCCCAGGCTCAGAGGTGCAACCGCACCCTCCCCCAAACTCCTCTGGCCTTCAATTCGGAGCTCAAACCTCCCAGGCTTTCGCCTTGCTGCTCCAGGGGGCCCTAGCTCATACATCTTGTCTCCTGCCTCTTCGTGCAGACCCCGTAGGTAGGAAAGGTGCGGTCCTGAGAAGGGGTGACCACCACCGGGAACACGGAGGAGGGGAGGTCCTAAAGTGGCCAGAGGGAGCCTGACCAATTGGGACGGAGCCAGGATTCCTTTGTCTATACCACCACCACCACCACCACCACCACCACCGCCCAGCAGTCCCTGGCTCAGCCCCTTCCTTTCTCAATCTATTGGGCTCTTATAGGATGCCTGGAAACAAGTACTCCGCAAGAGAACAAGAGCTTCCAGTTTCTGATCCGCAGGTGAGGGGGGAGAACCACTCTGCGGGTCCAAAGAGATTCTGTAGCTTTGGCGGCTGGAGATCGCTGCACGCACACTCTCAGGGGGGTCTCCTTCCTGGGATTTCTGGTTCTCGCTTAGGCAGCGGTGGAAGAGACAGGGAGATGGGGAATCATTCTATCCAAGTTCCTTTGAGGCAGTTCATTCGTTCAACAAATAGGGGACTAGCTTTTGAAGCTGGAAAGTGTGGGAGGGTCCAATGGGGTCTCTCAATCTCTGCTCACTCTCTTCCACCCGGCCTTACCTCCCTTTCCCTCCCTCCCCCGACACCCCGCCCTTTCCTGGAAGGTGGGGGTGAGATCTGAAGCTGCCAAGAGCAAAGACTGACCTGGTAGATCATCAAATCAACTTGGAAGCAAGACAAGCATCCCCTTCCCCTGCCAGTTATATACGCTGAGTCAGCAGTTCTCAGCCTTTGGCAAACTTCTACTTCCATTATGACTCATAACAGTTGCAAAATTGAAGTTAAAAAGTAGCAACAAAAATAATTTCATGCTTGGGGTCACCACAAGGAAGATTGAGGATCACTGCTCTAAGTTAACAACAGTTTGGTAAAACATCTCATCAGACTTTCACTTCATCTCAAGTCCAGTTTTCACTCTCCAAACTGTTTTTGAGACAGAGTCTTTCTAGATAGCCCAGAAAGCTTTGAATTCACTATCTTTTTGCCTGTATTTCCCCACAGGATGACTCGTGTATGCACCGTGTCAGGTTTATGCAGAGCTGGCCCTGGGCATCAAACCCAGCTCTCACGAATGCTAGGCAAGCACTCTGCCAACCTAGCTACGTCCCCAGTCTCCATCCAAACTTTTTACAAAAGAAATATAACACACTATTTTTATTACATTTTAGAAATGTGTTTAGTTTGCATGGGGGCAGGGAAAGCGTATCTAGGGATCAGAACAATTTGTGGGAGTTGGCTCTCTTCACTGTGTGGGTCCAGGTAGATCAAACTCAACTTCTCAAGTGCCTCTACTGGGCTGAGCCTTCCCACCACCAGTCTACCCTTCTGAGGAATCATCTCAATCTGGAGTAGTCCAAACCTTATCTTGTCACCTTCATTCTTCCTGGCCAAGGAAAGAGCCAGACATTTGGGGAGAAGGGGGAGGGGGGTTGGTAGACCTTGTATCCTCTTACTAACCATGTGATAGTCTTGCTTTGCTCACAGATGAACTAGATACAAATGTATCTCACTTATTTAAGTGTGGGATGTGTGGGTGTGCTTGCATGTGTGGGTACACACATATACACATAACATGTGGAGGCCAGAGGTCAGCCTCAGACACTGTTCCTCAGGCATCATCTACTTTGATTCCTGAGACAGGGACTGACCTAAGATTCTATAAGTAGCCTAGACTGACTAGCCAGTGAGACAGGGACTTCCTGTCTCCTCCCCACCCCCGGCCCTAGTGCCAAGATAAAGATCATGCACCACAGGGCTAGGGTGTATGTCTCAATGTTGGTTTCAAGCATTTGTCGATCTTCCAGACAGCTTAGGTTCAGTTCCCAGCACCCACATGGAGTGCAATCCCCTAGAACCCACTTAAAAATGATAGCACTGAGAATGAGAAGATAGAAGGATCCTGGGGCTCATTCAACAGCCTGTCTAGCCTACTTGAAGAGTTGAGTACATCAAGAAGCCCTGTCTCAAAATAAAACAGGGTGATGGCTCCTGAGAATGACTTGTGGCCTCCACGTGCACATATACATGTGATAGTCTTGCTTTGCTCACAGATGAACTAGATACAAATGTATCTCAATCATGCGTGCATATATACAAACACACTAAAAAAAAAAATCATACCTCTCTCAAGAAGCTTGCCTTGGTTATTTACCCGTCCTCCCAAGCTAGAGCCAGTGTCTTTCCAGGTGGCCTCCCTACCCACTGCTCTTCATTCCCTGGGGTGCTTCTTCACCATGCAGTTCACCTGGAGCTGACTCTGCTTGCTCCCTGCAGCCTCCAAAGACACATCATGACTCTGGAAAGCCCATGTTGGTCAAGGAGAGAATCTGGAGCCCTTCACATAGCCTGGGGCCCTCCAACTCAGATTCTGCTGGCCTGAGTGGTCCTATCATGCATGGAAAATGGCCAAGGCCACTGGGATGGAACCCTGGAACCTGCTCAAGTCCAGGTCGTGTAAGATGAAGCAGGCCTGACATCATTTTTGCAAGATGTGTGATACCTGGAATGCTGAAAGACACCTGGAATGCAGGGTATGGGCAGAGAAGGGCTATCCTAGGGTGAGGAGACAGGTGGCTACATCACCCTTTTTCTCCCAAAGGCCCTATGTATTTGGTTCCCACTTTCGTGCCTACTGGTGCCGTGGATAAAGGACAGTGCCTAGCAAGAGACAATGTATTTTTCGTGAGTATTGAAGCATGGAAATGGAGGATACAGACAGGGGATACTTAGGAGTCCTCCCAGACACTTGTGAGCAATCCCAACCTTGACCACATATGGAGTTTGAACTTAGGTTGAGGCTGCTGGGTGAGTTGCACTACTATCCCAGGCTTTTGTCCTTTGACTCCAGAGTGGCATGCTGCATTTGTTTCTCTCTTTAAAAAGATTTTTTTTTTTACATTTAGTTTGTTGGGTAGTTGGGGCATGCAGTGGTATACCTGTGGAGATCAGAGGGCAACTTCCAGTAATATGTTCTTTCCTTCTACCACATAGGTCTTGGGTATCAAAAAGTCGTCAGGCTTGGGAGCAAGTGCTTTACCTTCTGAATCATCCTACTCACCTTGCATTCGTTTCTTTTGCCATCCCATATTGCCATTTCTGTCTCACTTTCCTGTCCTCTTCCCTGTCTCCATGTTTCTTCAGGCACTTCACACTGCCTTTATGTCAGCCTCACACCCTCTTCCCCAACTCAAACATCTCTGGTTCCAGACTCTGAATCCCACTGTCAGAGACCCCACCACTTGAGCCTCTGTGCCACACAGTTCAGCTCTCTCACCCAGATCATCTCTCCTGATGATCTCACAAAATCCTGGAACTGTAGGTTACACCTCCTTCACAGACTAGATAGAGACTTAGAGGGTGTCCCATGTACATGGGGTATAAACAGAACTTCGGCAGGGGAAGACCAGCTGATCCACCTTAGGGCTTCTGCCAGCCTGGCCATCGTTGGCTTAAGAGTGACATGACTTGAATACTTCCCTTCTCTTTCTTCCTTAACACCTTCATCCCTTTTTCTCCCTCCTCTTACCCCTTCCTTAACCCCCACACACCCATCCTTCCTGACATATCCCTCCCAAGTGCTGGGTTGATATATGTATACTACCACTGTACTGCTGGGTAGGAATTAGTTATTGTTTTGTGTGTGCATGTTGAGTGTGTGGAGGCACCCATGCCATGACACACATGGAAGTCAGAGGACAATTTTCTGGAGTCAGTTCTCTTCTCCTTCTCCTCCTCCTCCTCCTCCTCCTCATCATCATCATCATCATCATCTTCATCCTCATCCTCCTCCTCCTCCTTCTCCTCCTCCTCCTTTTTCTTTTATATTAGTTCTGGGAATAAAGGTCAAGTCATCAGGTTTGTGTAGCAAATGCCTCTTCCCAGTGAGCCATGTCAAAGGCCCTGGGTCTTCATCTTGATGCTGTATACAGCCTTTCCAGCTGTCTGTAGGCACACCTGCAGCTATGGTTTTTGCTCCCAGCTCAATCTGTGTATCTGTGTGGATGGGACCTTGGCTCCCAGCTGTGGAGTGAGCTTGCAGTGGCCTCTTGGGAAAGAAAGAGAAGATTCTAGGAACCTGAATGTCACTAGGAACCCAGGTTGGTTTTGTTGAAAGATGAGAGCCAAGCTAAGTACAGAACCTGGTCAGACCCTCCTGGGAGATCTTTACCTTACTGTATGTTTCAACTGATCCATAGCATCATTGGGGTGTAGCATGAGCTGCATGGATGGGGGCAGCTGCTGAGGGCAATCCTGTCTTTGCCAGAAAGGCTATATAGGCACTGTGTACCTGGGTTGCTGCCCTCACTTACACATGGGAATTCCAAATGGTGGGTCTCTTCATCCCTTGCCCACTGTCCATAAGTCATTCATCTAAGACCAAAGATCAAAGGTGACAAGCTCATTGTACAGTCTCTGTGTGAGTGGATGTGTGTGGATGTGTGGATGTGTGGATGTGTGGATGTGTGTGTGTTTGGGGGGGGCGGTTGTTTGTGCAGATGTGCAAGAATGTGTGCATATGCGCATGTAGAGGCCAGAGATCGATGTTAGGTATTTCCACCAATTGTTCTTCACTTTATTTTTTGAGACAGGGTCTCTCATTGAACCTGGAGCTCATCTATCCAGCCAGTGAACTTTCAGAGGCCCACCTGCCTCTGGCTCCCTAGCTATGGAGTCGGAAAGACCGTTGCTTGTAGTTTTTGCATGGGTGCTGAGAATCTGAACTTAGATCCTCATGTTTACACAGCAAGCACTTTACTGACTAAGTAAGCTACCCCACATTATCCAGATGGTGGGTATCTCTGGATAAAGAAAGGCTTACTTAAGTTTCAGCCTCCTCTGTTTCTAGGAAACCTTCAGTCATCCTCCCCTATCTGTCCACAGCTGCTGTAATGGAAGACACTGCATCAGGCCAAACCTCTGTGCATGTGTATATGGATTCACAGGACCTCAGTGTGAGAGAGGTACTGAGGGGCTGGAGAGATGGCTCAGCCATTAAAGGCTAGGCTCACAACCAAAAATATAAGAGAGAGGTACTGAGAAGAACTGGGGGAGGAAAACGGGCAGTGAGCAAGAGATGGCTGGATTCCAGGGCAGACAGCTGGCTGCTTTGCTACTCCCAGGGGAGTCTGAGAAAAGTGACTTTCTTCTGCTTATCCGCCCTGCACAGCAGCTGCCACTCATTGGCAATGAGTGAGGCATCATGGTGAGTCCTACTTTGCAAGAGTCTGTGTTGATCTGGGAATAGGAAGAAGAAAACACTAACCTTGGGATTAATTGCCATAATAAGGGGGATTTGAAGGGCTTTCTGGGGAAGAGCTCTCAGCTGAATCTTGAAACTGTTTCCATCAGTTGCTGGGTGAAGCCTCTCTGATGATAACTGGGTCGATCACCAATCTATGAGTAAAGCAGAATCTCATTAGGAGCATTCTTTCATTGACTTTTTTTTTTCTTTTTGTCAGTTGTGTTCAGTTCTAGTCTAGGTCTTTGGGCCATCTGGCCTCTGGTTTCTGGTCCCCCAGGCAGTAGTCAGCTGGACCAGTCATTGGTTGGCCACTCCCACAATTTCTGTGCCACCAAAAATTTATAATTTTTTTTTTTTTTTTTGGTTTTGGTTTTGGTTTTTTTGAGACAGGGTTTCTCTGTATAGCCCTGGCTGTCCTGGAACTCACTTGGTAGACCAGGCTGGCCTCAAACTCAGAGTTCTGCCTGCCTCTGCCTCCCAAGAACTGGGATCAAAGGCATGCGCCACCACTGCCCAGCCAGATTTATTATTATATCTAAGCACACTGTAGCTGTCTTTAGACACACTAGAAGAAGGCATCAGATTTCATTACAGATGGTTATGAGCCACCATGTGGTTGCTGAGATTTGAACTCAGGACCTTCAGAAGAGCAGTTGGTGCTCTTTAACTGCTGAGCCATCTCACCAGCCCTTATAAAATTTATTTATCTTGTATGTACTAATGCTACAGTGCATGCAGAAGTCAGAGGGCAACTAGCAGGAGTAAATTCTCTCCAACATGTAGGGTTTGAGGATCAAACCCAGGTTATCAAGCTTGGTGGCGAGTACATTTACTCATTGAGCCACCTCCAAAGCCAGGACTTTCACTTCTTTTTTTTATTATTTTTTATTATGATGATTAAAGAACTTTATTAACAAGTGCACGAGGTTTGTTGACTTTTTTGAAAAAATCAAGTTGTAAACTTTATTACACATTAAAAATGAAGTTCTTTTTAAAATCTTAAATGGCTCAGTGGTTAAAAGTACTGACTGCTCTTCCAGAGGTCCTGAGTTCAATTCCCAGGAACCACATGGTGGCTCACAACCATCTGTAATAGGATTAGATGTCCTCTTCTGGTGTGTCTGAAGATAGCTACAGTGTATTCACATACATTAAATAAATAAATAAATAAATAAATAAATAAATAAATAGAAAAAATTCTCAACTTGACCAGATATGAAACAATTTAAAACCGTTAAAGATGTATTGAGAAAAACCAGGCCTTTTTTTTTTTTTCTTAAAAAGCACATTTGTCATTACTAAAAAGAGACATCTTTAGGTAAAAATACTAAAAACCCCCATGCTGCATAGATAATGCAGACAGTTCTAATGCATCTGGTCAACGGGCAGAAAGCAAGCCCTTAAGGGCTTCAGCTCCAACCTTTGTTCATTTCTTATTGCTGGAATTTCATATTCATTTCTTCCTTTTGGATGACCAAACCGGATGATAGTAGAGATGGTAAGCCTGCATTTACTCAGCCCTGCCCTGCTCAGCCTCGGGAGCAGATGAATTCTCAGCTTGTGGATCGGTTGCTCTTGTCTCTTTGCCATCTTGTGGTTTAGGGTTCTCTGGGGGTCTGCCTCAGTAATTGAAGTTGCAGCGATACCGACGTTGAGGTGACTGCTGACCTTGGTCTCATCTCCTTGATTTTCTTCATTGCAATCCTCTCTAGGCTGTCTTTGGCGAGGAGGGTCTGTAACCCCATACACATTCTGCCTCACTGGTCTACTTTGCTCTCCTGCACCCTGGCTGTCAGCACCCTCCATCATTTCTCCTTGCACAGGGGTTGGAATACTGTGGTGGATACACATAGAGTCTCTGCATGTAGTAAGGCAGGAACCTTTACCTGCGATAAGGCTGGCGATGTTGGGCCTGGCCTTCAGGAGTGCTTTCTGATCCCTTGTTCTTTTCTCTACTCTCACTATTCTGGTAATTTTGCTGGCAATGTGTGGAGAACCCCTACAACCGTGGATAGCGTCTATAATGGTTATGGTCTGCTGCGTATTTACTGCCTTGAACTAGAACTCCACCAAGGCCTGTAACATTCGATGCCTCCGCACCCTTTTCTCCTTCAACAACATCAAACTCCACAGTCTCTCCACCTCCTATACTGCGAAGGTACTTTCTGGGGTTATTCTTCTTTATGGCAGTCTGGTGTACAAATACGTCTTCCTTGTTGTCATTCCTGTTGATGAAACCGTATGCGTTCCTTACATTGAACCATTTTACTGTTCCCAAAACCTTCTTTGTGTTGACCTTCTTGTCCCTGCTGTCTTGAGGGCGGCGGCAGGGGTGGTGGGTGGCTGCTGGGTCTCGTTCTCTCTGCTCATGGTTGTGGTGATAGTGACTGGGGCTGGCGGCAACAGCTGTGTCTCCTCCTGTGTGTGTGTGTGTGTGTGTGTGTGTGTGTGTGTGTGTGATGGTGACTAGGCCTGCAGCTGAGGTGGGGCTCTCAGGGCTCTCTGGGGTCCACTCTCCGCTCCTACTACCGATTGAACTTAGATTTTCACTTCTTAAGACAGGTCACACTGAGTTAGTCAGTTAGTCCTGGATTTTAATATGTGGTCCTCTTGCCTCAAGACTCTTGAATACCTAGGCTCAAAGGCATATGCCACCATGCCCACCTGAACATTGGCTCTGAAAATGATCGGTAGGGCATGGATGGACAAGCTTCTTTATTGAAACCTTTTTTTTTTATCTCTTCCCTACTCCACCTCCACCACCTCTGCCCCTCTGTCTCTGTCTCTGTAACTAGGGATTGAACTCAGGTCTTGACTGAGAGCTAATCTGGCACTCTGAACCATGCCTCCTCCCACTACCCAACCCCTCAGTGAAGAATTGTAGGCCTGTGCATAATGATTAGCCATGTCCCAGACCTCTTTTTAATTAAAATTTTTAAGTTATATTTTCTTACGTGTAAGACAGTGAGGAAACAAATGCTATGCCAAAGGGTGGGGATGAGAGCTAACTTGCAGGAGTTGATTCTCACCTTCCACCATGTAAGTCTGAGTGATGAAATTCAGATAGTCAGACTCGGTAGCACATACCTTTATGAGCAGAGCCTTCTTACCAGGCCCCTTTTTACTTTTTATTTTTAAAGGTTTTGTTTTATTATTTTAAAATTATGAGTATGGGAGAGTATGTACACATGAATACAGGTGTCCCTAGAGATCAGAAGAAGGTATCAGATCCCTTGGAGCTGATAGTGAACTGCCTGATAATGAGTTCTAGGAACTGAATCCTGGCCCTTTGCAAGCACAGTCCACATTTTTAATTGCCAAGCCATCTCTCCAGCCCCAAAAGGAAATTCTTCCTTTCTTCCTCCTTTCCTTCCTTCTTTCCTTCCTTCCTTCCTTCCTTCTGTATTTACAGGCAAGCACCACCATTCCAGTGTCTTTTTAACTCTTTAAGAGAGGATTTTGCTGTACACCCTAAACTGGTGCTGACTTGTAATCTTCTCATGTTAGCCTCTGGAATAGCCAAGCTTACAGGTACGTACCATCACATCCAACTGAATCCTATGTCTTAAAACTGTTTGTTGGTGAGGGTCTTGAAATCTTGCTTCTCCTATCTCAGCCTCTCTATTAGTATTAT
>NW_022196905.1:147303292-147308543 GCF_008632895.1 Mastomys coucha | reverse complement strand
AAACAAAAAGACTTTATATATTCATGTTCATTTAAGAAAATACTAGTAGTGATGAATTATTTTTAAGTTTACAGCTAATATGTTTTGAGTTATTTAAAATTTATATGAGAAAAATGTATTTTCACTATTGCTGTAGACGAGCATCTACATAAGACTGTTAAATTGATTGTTGTTCTATATCAAACAACTTTTATAATACTTATTTTTATTGTTATAATATTTTATAAATTTTAAGGAATATGACAAAAAAGATATTGTAGGTATTGAAGGGGCGTCTATGGGAGGAGTTGAGGTACAAAAGGGAAACAAGAATGTGATTTAATTCTATTTATTTAAAATATGTTTTTAAATGTTAACAAATTCAAAAAAAACTGTTTGTTGGATGTGAGTGGGTCTGTGTAAACAAAACCAGTTGAAACTGGCTGGGTGTGGGTAGAGAGAAGAGAGGTAGAGCTGAGAGCTGATCCCAGATTCAGTCTTGACAGTTGGGATAAAGATGGCATCCTGGGGGCAGGGAAAAGGGGACCTCGATCGCAGTACTAGTTAGGAACCTGCAAAGACCTGAGAAGACCACTGAGGCAATCTCATCCATGAGGACCAAGTATCTGGAGCAGCTGAGAGAGAAAATAGAAGGCAAGAGGGTGGGGCTGGCATCTCAGGGCAGACAGAAAGCATGGTATCTATAGGGTGCTAAGGACAGCTGACAGGAGGATGAGGCTGGGTCATAATTTTCATACAGAGAAGTTATCAGAGTGACTGGTGTGGTTGAGGAGCCTAAGGATAGTGGACATCGGGGGTTCTAATATAATGCCTATTGTGGGAGATTGCAGCAAGGGACAAGCTACTGTTGTAGCTTGGGCTACATAGTATGATGGACCCTGTCTCTAAGTAATAGAGAGGTCTGAGGCATGACTCACTGGTGAACACTGGCCTGCAGTCTCCTAGGGACAAGATACAGGTGAGACTCAGCCTGAGTGTACCTGAAAATTCTCACTAGAAGAGAATCTTCTCTCCAGTAGCCATAGAGCTTGAGTTGCAGAAAATCAACCCCAAACCCTCATTACTATATTGGCTGAATTACAGTGAAAATTCAAGTCTCAGCCTCACAGGGTGTTAGCAGTTAAAGTAAGGACATTAATGGGCAAAAGAAATGTGATCCTATAACTTGGGACGGAGATGTGTGGAAAGTTCCCACTGAAGCTGAGAACTTTGAACCCTCAGATTCTCAAGGGTTTAATCTCACTTGAAGAAGTAGTACCCTTAGCCCCACCCCTTGAAATATTGCCCTTTTCACCTCCCACTAAGGAAAGTAATCTTTTGGTGTCTGCTAAACCATCAGTGACTTTCTCTAAAGGAAATGCCAGGCAAGATAATACTGATGTCCCTCAAGGCCCACCACTACACTTTCTACCTCTCCTCTAGGGGCCTGTTTTGCCTGAGTCTGGTTATAAGTCCTTACTAAGGAGCTTAATGATTTTGCTAATTTATTCAATCAGAAGTCTGGGGAATATGTATGGAAATGGATTTTTAAGAATGTGGGATAATGGTAGAATGAACTTAAAACTAGATCAGGCTAAGTTTATTGATATGGGCCCTCTGAGTGGAGATTCTAGGTTTAATATGTAAGCTCTCACACAGTGATGTTCATTCTAAGAGATCCCAAGAAACATTGTGGCCCTCCAATAAAAGTGAGGGCTTATGGGAAGCCAGGTGATTAATGGAGATTGGCTGATGTTCCAACTCACAGTAGATTCACTGGGTCCCTAAATTCATCCTGTGGTTATTTTCCTAGATCCAGGATCTATACTTGGGATAGACATACTTAGAAGTTGGTGGAATTCTCACATTGGTTCCCTGACCTTTGGAGTGAGGGCTATCATGGTTGGAAAGACTAAATAGAAGCCTTTAGAGTTGCCTCTATCAAAGAAAATAGTGAGTCAGAAACAGTATTGTATTCCTGGAGGAATTGCAGAAATTAGTGCCACCATCAAGGACTTAAAAGATACAGAGATGGTGTTTCCCACTATATCTCCCTTTAATCTAGCCAGGTGGATCATGGAGAATGACAGTTGATATCGAAAACTGAATCAGGTAGTAACTCTGATTGTAGTTGCTGTACCAGATGCAGTATCCTTATTTGAGCAAATTAACACATCTCCTGGTACATGGTATGCACCTATTAATCTAGCAAATGCCTATTGTTCAGTACCTGTCCATAAGCACCAATTTGCCTTCAGTTGGATATATATATATATATATATATATATATATATATATATATATATATGAGATATATGGAAATATATATATATATAATGCTGATTGGATCAAGTGAAACCGTTGATAACACATATGCATCTGAAAGGATGGGAAATAAATCCAACCAAAATTCAAGGACCTTCTACTTCAGTGAAATTCTGAAGAGTCCAGTCATGTTGGGCATGCAGACATATTCCTTCTAAAGTTAAGGATAAATTATTGCACCTGGCCTCTCCCACCATCAAGAAAGAAGCACATTGTTTAACGGACCTATTTGCATTCTGAAGATCTCACATTCCTCACTTGAGTGTTAAGGGTCCACATTCTGCTCCTTCACTTGGCACAGCCTCTTGGGGAAGTGGAACTCAGGGAGTTTGACTACGCTTATCCCACACCAAGACACCACTCTGGGGATGGAAAAGTAAAGTCTGAGATGTGGGAAAGCTGGAGCTGATTTGGGGTCCCTGAGCCTGCAACAATGCTGGGGCTGTGGGGTTCTCTGACTTTTGGACGTCCAGACACCATTGGGAGTCAAGAAAGACCAGAGAACAGAGTCTGGTCCCTAGGGCTGAGCCCCTGAGGACAGGGGCTGGGAAAAATGGGAGCTCTAGCTTGTCCCAGCAGTGATTGTCCTTAGCTGGGTGGTGGCAGTTGTGACTGGGAGCACAGAGAGGCATTCTACAGGAGAATTAAGCTGCAGCTCTGTAGTCAAATACCTTCTCCATGGTTCCTCGTGATAGATCTTAATGAAACAGACAGTCCATAGTTCTAAACAGTTTATTCGTTGTTCATGGTGGAAAATGGATGTGTAGTATACCATACCCCCTTCTCAGGGTGGAACTGAGATTAAATACCTTTTTCAGAGAGGAATGTCTGGGAAGGGAATCTCATTGGCTAAGCCCTCCAGGCCTCTAGGTACCTCAATAGCATGGAGAACTCTGTTTTGGGCCTATGTGAGCATAGGACACTTTTCTTTTGGGGGGGGAAGGAAAGGGTTTATTCAGCTTACACTTCCATGTTGTTGTTCATCACCAAAGGAGGTCAGGATTGGAACTCAAGCAGGTCAGGAAGCAGGAGCTGATGCAGAGGCCATGGAGGGATGCTCCTTACTGGCTTGCTCAGCTTGCTTTCTTTTTTTTTTTTTTTTTTTTTTTTTTTTTTTTTTTTTTTTTTTTTTATTTATTTATTTATTTTTAAGTTTTATTGCATTATGATGAGAAAAGATACATGATTTCAATTTATCTGAATTTGTTAACATTTAAAAACATATTTTAGGTAACTAGAATTAAATCACATTCTTGTTTCCCCTTTGCACCCCAACTCCTTCCAGAGACCCCCCCTTCGATACCTACAATACCTTTTTGTCATATTCTTTAAAATTTATAAAATATTATAATGATAAAAATGAGTATTATAAAAGTTGTTTGATATAAAACAACAATCAATTGAACAATCTTATGTAGATGACTGTCTACAGCAATACTGAAAATACATACATTTTTCTCAATTTAAATATTAAATAACTCCAAACATATTAACTGTATATTTCAAAATAATACATCACTACTAGTATTTTCTTAAATGAACATAAATATATGAAATCTTTTTGTTTGTTTGTTTGTTTTGTATTTAGTAGAGCTTAAAATCTTGGCTGTTGCTGTGGTATAAGCCCAAAATATGAACAATTTTTAGACATTGAGTTTCATTGTAATAAGGCTGTACTTCATCACCAAAGGATTTTACCTCCATCCTACCTAAGCTGGGAGTTGACAGTTCTGCTGCTCCAAGGAATGAACTGTAGGCATGATTTTTGGATACAGACTTTCTGCTATGGTCAAAGCTATTTGACTTGAGGGAGTGTCTTCATTCTCAGCCCACAGAGAACAGGTTACATTCATTTAAGAAATGGTGAGTATGTTAAGATAGTCTATCCATAAAGCCATTCACCAACTGTTTCAATGAACAATGGTTCTGCTTGGAGGGTGGCACAGACATTAGGTGAGGGTAAGAATCTGGTTCATTGGCTGTGATAATTTGGAAAAGCATTCATCTCAGAGAAAGAATAACTTATAAAGTCCTCTTCTTCAAACTTGATACAATAGTTACAAACATCAAGCAAAGCATTCAGTCTCACTTTGTTGATCTCTTACAAGCCCCCTCCCAATTTAATTGTCTACGTTTCTTTTGGAAACATACTTTTGAAATATGTAAGCTGTTCTGAAAACCACAGTATAGTGTGAAAACATGAAATAAACAATACTACTAATAGAGAGGGTGAGATAGGAGAAGCAAGATTTCAAGACCATTATGTTGTACACAGCAAGACACTGTCACAAACAAGCTGAAAGTGTATATGGATTGTACAATATTGGACCTATTCCTCTGATTACCAAATTAGAGAGACCATTGGATGACAATCAACAAATTTCTAATTCCTCATATTTTTGGATTTCAATCGATTAGGATTAGGATATGTTGGTAATATTTTCATATTAAGATATTAAGAAAAGTTAAGTGTTACTTTCTGTTGTTGTTGTAAGAGGTGGAATTAGGTTTGGGAGGATTTGTTGAAAGATTACTCTCTTGCTTCTAGGGTGTAGTTTTGCTCCTTATGTTGGTGTTTTCCATCTATTATCCTTTGTAGGGCTGGATTTGTGAAAATATATTGTGTAAATTTCATTTTGTCATGTAATACTTTGGTTTCTCCACCTATGGTGATTGAAAGTTTTGCTGGGTATAGTAGCCTTGGCTGGCATTTGTGTTCTTGTATGGTCTGTATGACATCTGCCCAGGATCTTCTAGCTTTCATAATCTCTGGTGAGAAGTCTGGTGTAATTCTGACAGGCCTGCCTTTATATGTTACTTGACCTCTTTACTTTACTGCTTTTTAAATTCTTTCTCTGTTTAATGCATTTGGTGTTTTCATTATTATGTGACTGGGGGAATTTCTTTTCTGGTCCAGTCTATTTGGAGTTCTGTAGGCTTCTTGTAT
>NW_022196905.1:147298692-147302816 GCF_008632895.1 Mastomys coucha | reverse complement strand
TTTCTTTGAGGGTGCTATTTATGTCTTTCTTAAAGTCTTGTATCATCACCATGAGAAGTGATTTTATACGTGAATCTTGCTTTTCTGGTGTAATGGTGCATCCAGGACTGGCTATGGTGAGAGAATTGGGTTCTGATGATGCCAAGTAACCTTGGTTTGTGTTGCTTATATTCTTATGCTTGCCCTGCACCATCTGGTTATCTTCTAGTGCTACCTGCCCTTGCTAAATCTGACTGGAGCCTGTCCTTTCTGTGATCCTGGTTATGTCAGAACTCCTCAGAGTCAAGCTGTCTCTGTGATCCTGTGATTCTGGGATCCTGTGACCCTGGGCTTGTTAGAGCACCTAAGAGTGGAGCTTCCTCTGGGTGTTTTGGGACTGGCTTCAGAATTTGTGTTCTGTTGTGTTGTGTTTGACTATTGTGTCAAAGTTTTTTATGGTATCTTCTGCCCCTGAGATTCTCTCTTCTATCTCTTATATTCTGTGCTTGCATCTATGACTTCTGATTTCTTTCCTAGGTTTTCTATCTCCAGGGTTGTCTCCTCACCTCTGATCCTGGGCTTGTTAGAACGCCTGGCAGTGGAGCTTTCTGTGGGTGTTGTGGGACTAGCCGCAGAGCCTGCACCCAAGGTCTGCTCAGGGCACCAGCCCAGGGAGCCCGTCGGAACCTGAGCCACTGGGCTGGTAGAGTTCCTGTGTGCCTAGTCCCACTGGATGACACCTTTCTTTTATGTGAGGAGTGTGGCACGTATTCCAGGCCAGGAGTCTGGCAGGGAGCAGGAAGTCACCTAAGCCTCAGGTGTATGCCCACCGAGTCTCCAGGTCTCAACCTGGTCTACCTTACCAAACTTCCTGGCATGGTTTTACCATCCAACAAGTGTGTTACTCCAGCCCATATACCAAGTGACTAGGAAAGCTGCAAGTTTTGTGTGGGAGCTGAACACAGCAGGCTCTTCAGTAGGTCCAGGTTGCTGTGCAGGCTCCTGTACCTCTTGGGCCATATGACCCAGCAGACCCAGTAGTGCTTGAGGTGTCAGTGACAGATAAGAATGCTGTTTGGAACCTTTGGAAGGTGAACCACAGAACAAAGTGGCCATGGTGGCAAAGATGGGAATTAGGCATGGGCTCAACAGCATGGACCTCAACTCACCAAGGCTGACCCAGCTACAACTGCTACTGAGTGCCAGATCTGCCAACAGCAGAGACCAATATTGAGCCCCAGATATGGAAACAAATCCCCAGGGTGACCAGCCAGCAACCTGGTGACAGGCTGACGACATGGAAAGGACAATGCTCTGTCCTTACTGAAGTACATACTTACTCTCTTTACATATTTGCCTTTCCTGAATATGATGCTTCTGCCAAAACCAACATCTGTGGACTCAGAATGCTTTATCCACTGACATGGTGTCTAAGGGTTTCTATTCCTGCACAAATATCATGACCAAGAAGCAAGTTGGGGAGACGAGGGATTATTTAGCTTACTTCCACAATGCTGTTGATCACCAGAGGAAGTCAGGACTGGAACTCAAGCAGGTCAGGAAGCAGGAGCTGACACAGAGGCCATGGAGGGATGTTCCTTACTGGCTTGCTTCCCCTGGCTTGCTCCGCCTGCTCTCTTATAGAACCCAAGACTTCCAGCCCAGGAATGGCACCACCCACAAGGGATCCTACCTCCTTGATCACTAATTGAGAAAATGCCCCACAGCTGGATCTCATGGAGGCACTTCCCCAACTGAAGCTTCCTTCTCTGTGATAACTCCAGCCTGTGTCAAGTTGGCACACACAACCAGCCAGTACACATGGTATTCCACACAGTATTGCCTTTGACCAATGAACTCACTTCACAGCCAGAGAAATGCAACAGTGGGCCCACAATCATGGAATCCACTGGTCTTACCACATTCTCTGCTATCCTTAAGCAGCTGGTCTGATACCTTTTGAAGGTACAGTTACAATGCCAATTAAGTGGCAGCAACATGGAGAGCTGGATCATGGTTCTCTAGAAGGCAGTATATGCTTTGAACTAGTGCCCTAAATACTGTACTGTTTCTCGCATAGCCAGGATCCTTGGGTCCAGGAATTAAGGGGTGGATAAAGGAAATAGGTCCACTTAGGATCACCCCTAGTGACCCATTAGGAAAGTTTTTGTTTCCTGTTCCCACAGCCCTAAATTCTGCTGACCTAGAAATTTGGTTGCAGAGTGTAGAATGCTCCTGCCAGGAGCCACAACAAACATTCCATTAAACTGGAATCTCAGACATTCCCCTGGTCACTTTGGGCTTCTAATGCCCTAAACCAATAGGCTAAGAAAAGAATAACAGTATTAGGAGAGGTAATAGATCCAGATAACCACAGGGAAATCAGATTGTCTTTCCACAATAGAAGTAAGAAGGATCTTGTCTGGAGTGCAGGAGATCCCTGAGGGTGTCCCTGAGTACTACCATGCCTCATGATTAAAGTTAATGGGACACTACAACAGCCTAATCCAGCCAGCATGACAAAGGACACGGACCCATCAGGAATGAAGGTATGGGTCACTCATCCAGAAAAGGAGCCAAGACCTGCTGAGGTGCTGGCCGAGGGTTGAGGAAATACAGAATGGGTAAGTACTAGAGGAAGGTAAGACCACATGACCAACTGCAAAAATGAGGGTTATATATAATTAACATGTTTCTGTTGTATTTTGTTAAGCATGCATTTGTACAGATATTTGTGTTTTCTTTCTGTTCCTTTAACAATAATTAAGAGAACATCAGTGAGTATCAAATTTAAGTTTGAGTTACTAAAAGATGTTCCCCCAAGGGACACATACCACTTGCCTTTAAATGACCACTTCTTAGCTGACCTCTCTTAGTTTTTAAGTGAAATGAAATTCACACACTTAATTTTATCATTTAAAAGTAAATATTGTGTGGCACTTGGCACATTTACCTTATATAATCACCACTTTGCTAACTTAAAAATATTTTTTGTCTCTCTTATGTGGAAAAACATTAAAAATGTAGCATTTTCACCAGTTATAACTAAATACTTTGGTGACACTTACTAGAGTCTCAATATTATACCAAAGCATCTTTCTTCACTCTGTTATTGTTTTTGGGTATGTGTGTTGTGTGTATGTATAGGCCATGACACATGTATCCAAGATGACACATGTATCCAAGCCAATGAACGACCTTGGGTGTCAGGTGTCAGTCCTCACTATCCACCTTGTTTCAGATAGAGTCTTTTTTTTTCTCAGCTGCTAACTCTAAGCTAGAAGGTCCATAAGCTTCCAGGGAGTCTCCTATCTTCACATCATATCCCTCAGTAGAAGTGCTGGGACTACAGATGCACATTACCTTCTGGGTGTTTTTTTTTTATCCACCCAGGGATTGATCTTTGATATCAATTATGGTGTTGGTAGGTTATTACTGGCATTGAGCTTGAGTTGGCTCAGTGAGTAAAAAGGCTTTCTGTCTGATAATGTAAGCCTGAAAAACCCCTGGAGGATTGGTCTACATACCATTTCTGCAAGAACAGCAAGTGCCATCTCTCTCTCTCTCTCTCTCTCTCTCTCTCTCTCTCTCTCTCTCTCTCTTTCTCTCTCTCTCTCTCTCTCTCTCTCTCTCTCTCTGTGTGTGTGTGTGTGTGTGTGTGTGTGTGTGAGTGTGTGTGTGTGTGTTTCTTGTTGTTCTTGTTCTTGTTGTCCATATCAGTGAACTTCATTAGGATTGATTACAGAAGCATGGACACCTTGCTAGTGGCTACACCACTGAAGAAACTGTCCCTTCCACCTGCAGCAACCACTGTATGTAAATCCCTTTGTGGTGAATAACCAAGTCCCCTCTGTGTGCATCTAACTGGAGTCCATATGTCAATGACCACCTTACCACTCCAAATCTTCCATCAGGGTTATTTGCCTATTCAAAGTTAACATCTGAGTTTCTAGGACTCTCATCGGGGATTCTGGATGAGAATAGAGTTAAATTCTTGCTAGAGAAATGGCACAGTGATTAAGAGCACTGGCTGCTCTTCCAAAGGTCATGACTTCAATTCCCGGCAACCACATGGTGGCTCACAACCATCAGTAATGGGATCCAATGCCCTCTTCTGGTATGTCTGAAGACAGCTACAGTGTACT
>NW_022196905.1:147287461-147298682 GCF_008632895.1 Mastomys coucha | reverse complement strand
AGCTAAACCATGAGACCTCTTGCCCATCTGTTGTGGGTCCTAATCCAGCTGGCCTCCAAGCTTCTGCTCCTCATGGCCTCTCAGACAAGGATGAGTGCACAGAAAACACAGGTTTCTGCGACAATGGACAGGGCTGCAATATACCTGACTGGTACCACTGTGAATGTGACATGGACTTCAACCCCACCAAGAACCAGCGGGCCTGCTAGAGTAAGTCTCAACCTAGCCCTATCTAGTCCATCAGGTGGACAGAATAAGCAAGTGTCCAGAGCTTACTATCAGGCATGGTAGGATGAAATGGGGTCCCTGGAGATGTGGATAAGCATGCTCTTGGAAACAGGTTTGGGAAATGTGAAAACTTGCCTGGAATGTTCTGCTGTGTCTGACTATGAGCTGGAATGAAGTGGGAGCAGCTGCACAGGTATGGAAACAACCTGGCCGTGGAGCATAAAGCCACAGCAGCAGAAGCTTGAGACAGCTAATCATATCACAACCACTTCATAGAGCAGAGAGAACAAATATATGCATACTTGCTTCCTTGCTTGTGCTTAGCTTCGTTTCTCCACTCTCGTAGTATAAGACTGCTTAGGGAATGGTATTGCTTGGTCCTTCTTACATCAATTAATTTAACTAATACAATCGCCACAGACACACACAGAGGCCAATCCAATATAAGTGGTCCCTCATTGAAACTCTCTTCCCAGGTGACTCTAGTTGTTTCAATTTGATAATTAAAACGAACCATCACAGTTGCCCTCCCACCATCCCTTGAGCAAATGCAGTGAATAAAGTATCCTTCCCACACATCTGTTAAAATGGTCCTCTACCTCCTTGTCTTTAATAACGAGCAGATGGTAAAAAATGTTCAGCATTTTATATGGGTGTCTTTTGGCACTACTCAGCTTTCCCACAGACAATACGTAAATAGATTGAAAAAAATCAATCATGGAATAACCTAGTGTTTAGCCAGAGGGAAATTTTTGAAAAATGTTGTAGGAGCTGGGAGTTGCAAGGAAGTACAATAGGCAGTGAATGGAGTAAGGCAGATATAATTTGATACCTCTGAGTGAGTTTACTGGAAGCACTGTGATTGATTAGTAATGTCTGCCACAGGTGCCCCAAAGTGTGTGTGTGTTGAGGTGAAAGGTGAAAGGCTCCAGGCATACAAGGTTTCTTCCATCTTTTCCCTCCTCTCTTCTCTGCCTACAGATGAAAATGAGTGTGCCTTGTCATCCACAGCCTATGGTAGTTCCTCTTGCTACAATATACTCGGCAGTTCCACTGTGTTTGCTCCTCTGTTTTCAATTTTAACCAGACCTTTGGGGACTGCCAGGATGTGGATGAGTGTGCTGAGTGGGGCAGCCCCTGCAGCTATGGTTGTGCCAACACACCTGGTGGCTTCTTGTGTGGCTATCCCTGAGGCTACATCTGGACTGGACATGGGTAAAAGGCTCAAGTGGGGTGGGCAAGAGTGTAGTGGGCACATTCTTTATGCCTTTATCATGAACATTGGACTCATATACACACAGAATCCACTAGCAAATCTCCATCTGCCTGTGCATGTAGGTGCAAATACAGAGAATTGGATACAGGCAGTATCTGTGCACACTCCTGGTCCACAACTGTCTACACACTCATACCTGTCCAGCAAGCCTGAGTACAGCCAGTCATTCATAAATACCAATGTGCATGAGGAATGACACAGGTCATTATTCCATTTTGCATTCAGACTTGTGTTTGCCTACAACCTGGAAATACTCATGAGCCATTCATGATCCAAATTAGCACACATGAGCCCTCATACACAGAAATAAAGTCCTCTCCCTCCATATCCATGGAAGATTGTTTCCTATACTCCTCTTATTTGACAGTATTCTTGGGAGATATGAACAAACATCTACTCATCCCAAAGTGGAACAAACAACAGATCAGAGTAATAATACCATTAAATTCTAACTTGGTAAACCAAGTTTACTAGGATTACTTGCAGGAATATGGGTGAGAGGTTATTTACAGAAATATAGATGACCCAAAGGCAGCTACATTAATGAAAGCGCATGGGCTAGAGGGATGAATCATCAATGAAGACTACTGGCTGATCTTCCCATGGGATCTAATTCCCCCTTCTGATAAGCAGGAATACATATAGACAGAACACTCGTATGCATAAAATTCATAAATAAATAAATCTTAAAGGAAAGAAAGCAAGAAAGCCCACCTAGCATGGGTAATGCCTCCAGAAACCTGGAATCCTGGACCTCGCTGCAAGATTTGCAGGCAACTTGAAAGATGGAAAGTCTCCTTGGCATTCCTTACTGCTTATATAACCAGGGGAAGGAGGACTCTTGTGCAACTAATAAGTTTTAGCAACTTCCTGGTACTTATGAGTCACTTATTTCCTGTGTTTTATGAAACCTTCCTCAATGACATAATGTTTTATCAACACCAGAAAATTGCTATACAATTAACTTACCTTTATCTCATGGATACCCAAATGCAAGGATTTTCTGCTCCCTTTATAAAATGACATGGTATTTGTACAAGACCTACATGCATCCCTTCATATACCCTAAATATCAGACTGAAGATGTCACTCAGTGGGTAAAATGCTTCCCTAATATGTACAAAGTCCTGGCTTGATTCCCCCCATTGCATAAACCAGCCTTGCTACATGCCTATAAAAGGCCACTTGGGAGATACAACAAGCAAGAGGATCAAGAATTTAAGGTTGCCAGGCAGTGGTGGTACACACCTTTAATCCCAGCACTTGGGAGGCAGAGGCAGTCAGATTTCTGAGTTCAAGGCCAGCCTGGTCTACAGGGTGAGTTCCAGGACAGCCAAGTCTACACAAAGAAACCTTGTCTCAAAAAACAAAAAAAAAAAAAAATTTAAGGTCATCCTCTGCTACACAGCAAGTTTGAGGTTACGCTGTGGTTACCCTATCTTGAAAATAAATAACCATAATTTATAATATCTGACACAATACAAATGACTATATATAATTGTTGCACTGTTTTTTAAGGGAATATTAACAAAGAAAAATTCTCTAAATGTTCAGTAGGGAGGTAACTAAGACAGGTCTAACTACATAATAGATCACAACATTATAACCTTCTTCAGTCCTTTGATAGACAATTGAATATGAGGATGCAGAAGCTGTGGATAGAGGGTTGACTATATTTGTACACATGAAGAGCTAACTATACTCACATGGCAACCATACTCATAGAGATTCATACATGCCAGCAGGCACATGTGTATCTACACATCCACTTCCATATATGCATGTAGGCTCCCAAATGGACATGTTTCTGGATATACACAAGTACATTCATCTATACCATTGCATGTACATCATCCAATTGGTTCACACCAACGCCCAGGTAAACCAAAGGACACACACATCCCTAATGCCTTGCCAACACACACATACACACACACACACACACACACACACACACTTGCATGTAGGTGTCTGTGCCTGTCACTCAGAATGGGAGATGGTAGGGGGAGATATTACCGACCTGATTCTGAAAGTTTTTTCCATACTATCTGCCATCATAGATGGAAAGTTCTTTCCATACCATCAGACACTGAATCTCCATTGGGTTCAGCACTGTATCTCCAGCCAACCGAGATGAAGAAGAATCACTCTGGCTTGAAGCCTCCTATGAATGCAAGATCAATGGCCTTTACTCTCAGGACTGACCAAGATGAAGCACCAATGGAGGCCATCAGGTGCCATGGGGACCACATTGGGTGGGCCAACTAAGGCATCGTCTGAGGTGTCTGAAGGAGGCTGTGATCCCTTAAGAAAGAACTCTGGATCTAGGAATGTAGCTTAGCTGGTAAATTACTTGCCTAGCATGCACAAGGTCATGGGTTCAAACCCTAGCACTGCATAAAACTAGGCATCCTCAGCTTTTTAGATTAAGTTTGAGATTAGCCTAGGCTACATGAGCCTGTCTCAGAAGAAGGAAGAGAGAAGCAGGCAACCATTACATTAAATGTCTCAAATTTTCCTTCATATCATGGTGCCTACCTGGATCTCCTATACTTGCTCAGCCTAGCTCTTTCCTGAAGGACATATTCTTTGGGCACTTTATCTCATTCCTGTGTCAGTTAAAGCTCCTTCTAGACAGATTCTGAGAACTCGGTGGGTGTAGAAAGTAAATGCAAAGAAAAAAAAAAAAAAGGTCCTGCCCTTATGATACTCTAATGGAGGAAAAGGAAATCTATAAGTAAAACATGACATGCTTTATAACTTATGAAAAATATGATCAATGTAACAGAGAGAAATAAAGCCAGAGTGGGATGGGCATGTAAGGTCTGAGAGGGTTTAACTAATATGAATTACTTTATCTTCTCTTTTCTTCAGTTGCTTTTTCCCTTTATTAAAAAAAAAAAAAAAAAAAACTTTCCATGTTGAAAGTATCCCACATTTACTGCTATTTGTTGCTGCACTGCTGGCCTTTTATTTTCAGTGAGGGTGGAATGGTTGCCAAGGATCCTGGGATGGATCCTGTATGCTATGGAGAGAGGGCGTTGCAGCTTTTTTTGCCTGTAATGCTCACTGCTTCCAAGGGGTGTCAGTAAGAGCATACGTCTGAGCTATGCTCCTCAGAAAAGAGATTTCCCTGAAGCAAGGGCAGAGACTGAAATAGCTTTCTCGGAAATGTAACACCAGATCACTCCACAAGCATATAAATGAAATGAAACAGACCCCAGGGCCCACGGGGGGCGGGGGGCGTGGAGTAAACACAGATAACCCTTTGTAGAATTAGACACATCACCCAACCTGGGGCGGCCTTCTGTTGAGGCCCGTTGGCTTAATGAGGGTACTGTCCAGCTGCCAGAACCATGAAGGCACTTCAGAAGAGTTCAGATAAAGAAGGGCTTGTCATCTATACACAGAATCCTCTCAAAGATAGCCAGATACAGGAAGTACAATGGACGCCAACGGAAGGCTCTTCCGAGGTCTGTCCTTGCTCTCTTTCTGTCCTAGCTGGAGACCTTTCTGTATCTCCATAGATTCTGGCAATTTTTGGAAACATACTTTTTTGGGAATTAAAAAAAAAAAAAAAAGACCCTTGCTTTATAACACCAATCAGCTGGGCTGCCTCTGAATTACCTTAGGGCTCTGGAACCTGATATTGTCTGCCTGACCTGCTTGCAGGATCTTCAAGGCAAACATTTGCTCCCCTAACTGCTCTTTTTTGTTTGTTTGTTTTGGTTTTGGTGTATGTGAATGTCTGTCTGTGTATCTGTGTGTGTGTGTGTGTGTGTGTGTGTGTGTTTCTGTGTATATGTGTGTATATTTTCATGTGCATACATCACATCTGAAAACAAGAAGTCAACATCACTGTCTTAATTTTTTTCATCTTTTTTTTTCTACTTTTATTTGGTGGTGGTGGTGGTGATTGTATCTATGTACACAGTCATAAACACAACACGGATGTGGAAGTCAGTGAGCAGCTTAAAGGGATTAATTTTCTCTCTCTTGCCACCTTGTGGTTCCAGGGAATCAAACTTAGGACTTCAGGTATGTGTAGCAAGGGTCTTTACCTGCTGAGCCATCTTATGGGTCCTGTTCTACTTCTTTTGAGACAGGGTCTCTCGATAAACCTGGAGCTTACCATTTGACTATACCACCAGCCAGCAAGCCCTTTGAACGCTCCTGTCTCCCTCTCCAGTGAAAATAGGCATGTGTCACCACATTCAGTTTTTCGCATGGGAGCTGAACTCAGATCTTCATGCTTGCACATCAAGCGTTTGATTAATTGAGCCATCTCCTCAGTCTCTCATGTTGTTTGTTAGTTTGTTTTTCATCAAAGAACCAGGGTTAGCCTTTGCTGCTGTGTCCTCATCCTTAGCTGACCTTGGCCTTGTGGATAGATGGCTAGACAAAGCCAAGAACCAAGCATACACGAGAACTTAGTTCCCTCCCCTCTTCCATCCTTATTTACACAGTCTCTGACAACTCACCTGACACTTCCATTCCCCTAGGTGAACCTGGCCACCCTTGACCCTGTACATCTCACACCTGGGCCAGTTCAAGCATATCTTGGAATTTTGGCCAGCTCTTGAGAGTCTGCAAGGCCATGTCGGCTATGTCATTGTCAGAGGCAACAATCAAGATTTCTTCTGAATTAATCACCTGGATGGCCTCAGTGCCCTTTAGCTAGGCCATGGGAGACCAAGACCAGGGAAATACCAGCTGGAGGCAGTGAGCATATCAGCAGCCCAGGGCCAACCAGGCTCAGCAAGCCAAGCCTTGTGACAATCCAACTAGAACTGCTATAAAGGAGAGAAACTTCAATGGACCTGAGCACCCATGCCATCTGAAAGTGAAAATTCTGGAATTGGGTAGAACTGATCCCCGGAGGTGGGGGGGGGGGGGGGGGGGAGGGGGAATGGCTGACCAAGTCGAACCTCAAAATTCAGGAAGAGTGGAACATTATTACACTATGACCTCAGATGAACCTAGCCTGTGTAAGCCTGGGAGACCACCCCCACACACACTCTTCAACCTCTCCCAGACTCAACTAGAAGTCTCAGCATGTATACCTCCATTCCACAGCAAGGGTCAGCAGAAGGGACCCCCGATGTTCACTGCCCCTTGTCTTCCTCTGGTTTAAACTTCTAGACTGTATATAATTCACCAAGGGTGTTGACGGGACATTGGGAGTAAGTCTCTAAGGTGGATGTGAGGCTCATTCCTCAGAGAATCAAAATGAGAAGCCTTGTCCCCCACAGCTTGACTACCAGATTCATTCCCTAGAGCCTGGGCTAGGGTTCGAAACTCAAGAAAACAATAAAGTTTTCTTTATTGCCTATGGGGTTAAATCTGCCTCTGTGTTCTTAAATAAGTGGATATTACCTCCTATAGAACACACACACACACACACACACACACACACACCTCCTACCTAGGCTAGATGGAGGACCCAGGTTGGTCTTCTGTAGCCCCAGGAGTACCTGGCCTTCAGCAATGATGTTCTTTATCTCTCGGCTTAGGAAAAGAGAAACTTTCACACCCCTGTACATTTGGCACAACCCCAAACCAGGCTGTCAGTGGCAGCCTCTCAGGGCTGTGTTGGTTTCTCAGGTGTTCATTGTTTGCTCTTTGAAGCTTTGGAGAACAAGCAAGTATTCACAGAGTCTCCATTTAATAAACTGATGCTCAGAGAAGTTAAGCAACATAGCCAGGATCAGGCAGCTGTACCCACAATCACCGTGCCTGGTTCTGGCTCAGTGGCTGGAATATGCATCACAACAAGAGGTGTGGCTCAGTGGTTAAGATCACTGACTGTGGATCCAAAGGACCCCGGTTCAAATCCCAGCATCCTGCCTGATGGCTCCCAGCTGTCTGAACTGTCATTTGCTGGGCAGTAGGGGCTCACGCCTTTGATCCCAGCACTTGGGAGGCAGAGGCAGGTAGATTTCTGAGTTCAAGGCCAGCCTGGTCTACAGAGTGAGTTCCAAGACACCCGGGCTACACAGAAAAACCCTGTCTCAAAAAAACAAAACAAAAAAAAAAAAAAAAAAAAAAAAAAAAAAAAAAAAAAAGAACTCTGGGAGCAGCTTGGGTGCTTCTCTCAAGCACTAGTTTATTTGGTCCCAGCAAGCCTATTGAAGGGAAGCAGTATTCCATGGAAACTAAGGTTTCCATATATGGGGATGTATGGGAGCTTGCTGAGATCACATACTACATAAGCTAGAGCCTTTGTGATGAGTGAAGGTGGGGTGACAATTATGTGTGTGTTTCCTGACTCTATATTCTGAAGCCAGACTCCAAGCCACCAAGGGTGTTCTCTACAAAGAAAGCATTTGTTTTGTTTTGTTTTCTGTATATGTACGTTGCTATGTTGTTATTTGGGTGGTGGCAGGAATCGAACACGCAATTTTACCTTAGAGTTGCTAGGTTAGCATTCTACCACTGAGTTACCTCCCTAGCTCCTTCTGCTTTTTAGAAGAATTTGTTGTTGCTCCTGTTGTTTTAGCTAGGACCTCACTTCTGTATTCCTCCTGGCTGGCCTGAACTTGCTTTGTAGAACAGGCTGCTTGGTTCAACCTTCTGAGATTTATGGCTTGGGAGATATGGTGGTTTGGATAAGAGTGGCCCCTGGAGGCCCATATATTTGAATGTTTAGTCAATAGGATTAGGAGGTGTGGCCTTGTTGGAGTAGGTGTGACCTTGTTAGAGGAAACGTGTCGAGGGGGGAGGGGAAGGGGCTTGAAGGATTTAAAAGCCCAAGCCAGGTCCAGTGGCACTCTCTTCCTGCTGCCTGCAGTTCTACATATAGAACTCTCAGCTCTTCTCCAGCACCATGTCTGCCTATGTGCCACCATGCTCGCCATCATGATGATAATGGACTAAACTTCTGAAGCTGTAAGCAAACCCTAGTTAAATGTTTTCTCTTATAAGAGGTGTTGTGGTCATGGTGTGTCTTCACAACAATAGAACACTTACTAAAATAGGAAGATAGACTCCGTGTCGACAGCAAAGTCAGGCCAGCAGGAACTACTGAGAAGACAGGAGGCGGTGAACACACTCAGAAAGGCTGAATCCTTTTGAAACCACAAAGCCTGACCCCAGTGACATACCTCCTCCACCAAGGCCATATCTCTTAATCCTTCCCAAACAGTTCTATCAACTGGGGGCCAGCTTTTTGAGCACATGAGTCTTTGGGGGTTCATTCTCATTCAAAACAGCACAATTCCCACTCACTGATGGAAACAAAATCTTTACCTTCAGGTCTCTAGTGCCTGTCCCCAGAGCTCTATCCTTGCTCCAGGTCTGACACAGTGACCTCTGGGCATCCCATTAGGGCTGCAGAAAGCTTCTTCCGTTATCTAGATCCTGCTTATCCCTTAGAATTTGGACATAGCAAGCACAATGACCTCTGTTTTACAGACAACCAAAGAAAAATTCAACACAGACAATGAGATTAAGATTTCAACCTTAGGAGCTGGAAAGATAGCTCAGGGGTTCAGAATACTGACTGCTCTTCCAAAGGTCCTGAGTTCAAATCCCAGCAACCACATGGTGGCTCACAATCATCCATAATAAGATCTGATGTCCTCTTCTAGGATATCTGAAGACAGCTACAGTGTACTTACAATAAATAAATAAATAAATAAATAAATAAATAAATAAATCTTTAAAAAAATATATTTGGACCTTAGCTGGGTATCGGAGGATAATTTTGTGTACTGTGTAGCCAAGACACTTTAAAATTAACTAGCATGTGTGCGTGTTTTCCATTTGAGACTCCAAATACCTTCTGAGTGGGTACATGCATATGACCTGCAGGGAGTAAAAGCAGTGTGTGTAACCCAAACTCACCACTGCAGACCCCTCCCTAAGTTTTGTTCTAAACTATACACACCCACCACTACCATCCCACAACAACAATGAACAAACAAACAGATTTGGACAGAGAGCACTGGGTGCAACTCAGTTACAGAGTGCTTGTCTAGAATGCACAAAGCCCCAGGATAAATCCAGCACTACATTTCCTGGACAGAGTGAGGAAACAGTGGTCCAAGGTCAGGCCACATCCAGGCTTTACAGGGGTGAGCCCCTCAGGAGTCATCTGTTATGAAGGCTAGCTCATAGATCCTTATGTGATTCAGCCCAAGTATCTCCTGTACATTTCCCAGTAAAATACATGACAGGGACATGAGGCTGGAGGATCTCAAGATGAAGGCCGGCCTATGCACAGTGAATCACTGTCTCAAAAACAAAATGTAGGAGCCGGAGAGATGGCTCAGTTGTGCTTGCCAGACAAGCATGAGGAACTGAGTTTGATCCCTAGAACTCACACTTTAAAAATTAAGTAAAACAGAAGACATGATGGCATGCAGCTATGATCCTTGCACTGAGGAGACAGACACAGGCAGATCCCTGGAGGTCAGTGGCCAGACACTCTAACCTGGTTGGTGATCCCTGGGCCAAATGAGAAGCTCCAGATCAATGTAAATCAGGAGTGGGGAAGGGTAGCTGGTCAAATGGGGCAGGGAGAAGGCACTTGCCATCTAATTTGATGACCTGAGTTTGAGCTCCAGGACCCTCATAGTGAAAGGAGAGAACTGACTCCTGAAAATTGCCCTCTGACTTCTCTAGGTATGTTGCAGCACATTGCCCCCGCTTGCCCCCTACACACACTTTAAAATTTAGGTTTTTTTTTTTTTTTTTTGAGACAAGGTTTCTCTGTGTATGCCTTGCTGCTCTGGAACTCAGTATAGAGACCAGGCCAGCCTCAAACTCACAGAGATCTCCCTGCCTCTGCCTTTGCTCGGATTAAAAGCATATGCCACTGCCACCAGCAATAGTGGTTGGTTGTTGTTTTGTTGTTTTGTTTGTTTGTTTGTTGTTTTTTTTTGAGACAAGATCTCACTATGCAACCCTGGAAGGCCTGGAACCTGATATGTAGACCAGACTGGCCTTACAGTCATAAAGATATGTCTATCTGTCTCTGCCCTCTGGATGCTAAGATTAAAGATCTGTGCCAAAATTCCTTGCCACATTTTAAAAAATTCTTTGTTATTCTTGATAACAAAGAAACTCAGGAAATACAATTTAAAAAAAAAGGAAAATGAGAAGAAGATGTTGAGGTGGGTGGTCGAGAAGGTGAGTCTTGAAGGAATCAAAGGAAAGAGTTGGTAGTGAACATGATCAAAATACATTGTTTATTTGTATGAAATTCTCAAAGAACTATTAAAGTATATATTTTAAAAGAAACAAACAGAAAAGGCAGATAGTGTCCAGAGGAGCAACCCCCATGGTGTACACACACACACACACACACACACACACACACACACACACACACGTAAAACACACCAGGGGCAGGAATGATGGTTCCATCCCCAGTACTGTATAAACTGAGCATGGTAGTGCAGAAATACAATCTTGGCACTCAGGAAGTGGAGATAAGAGGATCAGAAATTCAACATCATCCTCAATTCCATAGTGAGTATAAGGCCAGCCTGAGATACATGAGTCTCTCAACAAGAAGAAAAAAAAAAAACAGATTTGAACTGAGGGCTGGGAATGGCTCAGTGATAAAGTGATCTAAAATCACTTTAAGGTTCACAAGGCTTGGATTCTAGCCCGAGAATAACAACAACAACAGAAAGACAACCAAACAAAAAATTAAATCCACACATTCCCCAAAAATCCAAAACAAAATATATATATATATATATATATATA
>NW_022196905.1:147271020-147287451 GCF_008632895.1 Mastomys coucha | reverse complement strand
ATATATATATATATATATATATATAGTTGGTTCAGTTCCCATGGGGCCCAAAGCACAGGAAAGTACCAAGATATCAACTACCAACAGTGCAGTCCTCACCCAGATCTCAGGGGTGGGGGGAGGCTGCATTGCAGGAAGTAGGTGGTAGAGTAAGCAGATGGGAGAGAAAGAAGCATGCAAATAGATGGTGGAAAAATAAGTGAAGAAAAGCCGAGTAGTTTGTGTGCAGATGTGGAAACACAAAGGTGATTGCTATTCTTGCCCTTGAGGAAATGGTATATTACACTGCCCACCAATAGCAAACACTAGTGCCAGTGGGCCTATGCCCTCTTCCTTTGAGAAAACCGACCACTGCATGAGTCACTGTGACTCCCAGAGCTGCACGCTAGCCCAGGCAAAAGCAATACCCGCAGAATGGAGACCCACAACTGATTTACACGTCCTGCTGTGTTTACTTCTCACCATTGGCTAATTCCTCTGGTTGGTTGTGGTGGAGGTTCAACCATAAGTGTAGAGGACTCCATGTTGAATTACAGTTTTTCTCTGCTGTGTTTAACTTTGACCAAAGATTTATCTCCTTTGGAATCTTTGTGTTGGACAAAATCTGAAGACCCCAAAGGTCTCACCCACTATGTGGCCTACTGCATTGTGAGCCAATATGATGTGCAAGTATTGGGTGAGGAGACTAGAGAGAAGGAAACAGAACAGTTTGAGCGCTATGAAGAGAGGATGATCTGGACTTGAGAGGGTGGAGAAGAACAACAGGTATGAGTAGTCTGCAATGCCACATGAGCCCGTGTTGAAATCCTGGCCCATGCTGCCTCTGAGGTCCATGGATATACAGCAGCAGAGGTCTATGTAGATGTCCATATTAACACCAAAGGCCACACAGATGTCCCTAGTCTGGGCTGCTACCAAGGGTTATGCAGAGCTGGTCCCTCCCCCTCCCTGGCTGTAGCACTTGGGAGAGTAGGTTCCCACATGTCATCTGCCATACAGTGTGTGCTGCAGGTCAAGGAGAAATTCCCCCTCACTACCTTTGGCAGGCAGAATAGCTGGCCCTGGGGTCATGAGAGTGGGAGAGCTGGCCTGACCCTCACCAGCTGTAGTACTCAGGAGAGCAGACCCTGCATCTCACCTGAGCAACACAGTAGAGGTTGCCCTGGTGGCAAGGACACGGGTGAGCCAGTCCAATGGACGTGAGAGCAGGAGAGCTGGCTCTGGCCCATGTCAGCTGCAGCATTGGTTGAATTAACCAGAGCAGCGCTAGAGAGCTCACCATGGTGTTGTCGGTGCAGAGAAGTTGGCAAGCTGACTAACTCAGCTACCACCCAGACCCAGATCCAGGGCTATGAGAAGGCTCACCCCAATATCTACCCCATCTATGAACTGCTAGAGCATGTGAAGGAGATGGCCCTGCAGATCCAAAGCTACAGGATCTCCATGACATGGGACAACATCAGGATATCTGGAAAGGGTCCCTGTGAGGATCCAGGATTGATAGTGTAGCAAAAGCCAGAAGCTTCAGAACAGACCAATAGCTCATTGCAATGATCATTTGCAAGTAAAGTTGCATGGATAAAAATGTAGACTGTATGACAGTGTGTCCCACTACCGCTTCTACAGCAAGACATTTTCTGGTTTGTTTGTTGTTATTTTCTTTTGAGAAGAAGGTTGCAAGGGCAGATACAAAGGGATGGAGAGATTAATGGGATTGGGGTACCTGATAGGAAATTCACAAAGAATCATAAAAGCTTTTTTTTTAAAAAAAAAAAAAAAAAAAAAAAAAAAAAAAAAAAAAAGGCAGTATAGTTAAAGAGGATCTTGACCTTCTGGTCTTCCTACCTTCACCTCCTCAGTGCTGGATGACCCTGTTTATGCAGGGCTAGAGATGAAACCCAGGGCCTTGTTGAGTACTAGACAATAATTCCATTAGATGAACCACGTTCCTGGCCCCTAGCAGCAACTTTTGCTCTTACAGTTGGTCTTTGGCCCCAAATCCTACCACAAAGCTTCAAAGACCTTGGGTTTCCTGCAGGGCACAGAGTTTCCTGAGTGTGTCAAGGCCGGGCACAAGGAAAAGTGAACCATTGATTAGATTTCTGTTCCACTCCTCAAGATCCAAACAGGGCAGAAGGGTTGAAGGTGAAGTTAATAATCAATCATGCTGTGTGGAAACACTGCCATAAAAATATTTAACTGTGAAGTTCAAAGAGTTTCCAGATTGGCAAACACATCTGCGTGCCAGGAAGCTTGTGCATCCCTGTTCTGTGACACTTGTCCTGAGAAGTTGTGAACACACGCCTACTCACCACAGATCGGAGTTCATACCACCACCTAAGTCAGTCTTGACAAGCCAGTAAGTTTTCTGGGGTTACTTCCAGGAGCATGTATGACCAAAAGACAGCTGCAACACTGAAAGCCCATCTTGGCCTAAGTGCCTACTCACAAAAGCATCTATTCTGGCTGTCTCTTCTCCTACCAGTACTCACTGCTGCTTGTAAAACCTTTGCAGGGAGGGACCTTGTTCATCTGGTAAGTTTCAGGGACTTCCTGACACTTGTGAGGCACCAACTAACTGAATCTTAAGGTGCCTCCCTCCAGGATGCACATGGAGGTCACAGGATAAACTCAAATATCAACCTTCACCTTACACCTTGCTTGAAACAGGGTCCTTTGTCACTGCTGCTTCCAGGGGTCCTCCTGTTTCTACCATCTTACTACAGGAGTTCTGGGATTACAAATGCACTTATATCCTCACACTTGCATTGCAAACTCTTTATCCCCAAATCATCTCCTCAGCCCCATTTTGGTTTAGTTTTTGCTCGTTTGTTTTCTTTTCTTTTCTTTCTTTCTTTTTTTTTTTTTGACAGGGTCTTGCTTTGTATCCCAGGCTAGCCTCAAACTTGCACTGTAGCCCAGGCTGGCCTCAAGCATGTGATTATCCTACCTTAGACTCCTTGATCAACACCAATCCTAGATCATCCATAGCCTTTGTAACATCCTAGAGAATAATGGAGAAATATAAGGACAGTGCTTCCTGGAGTGTTGAGAGATGATGACTTAGCAAAGATGGCTAAATAAAGAGGGTGGTGGGACTCACTGGAACCCTGATTTATAGCAGGTAAATCAGAAGTATAGGCACACCAGACATCACTGTCAGTAATTACTTTTTAATAGCTTTTTAAATATTTATTTTTTAATTCTTTGACCATTTCACATATGTATGCATTTTGAGCATTTTCACACATTCACTATCCTCCCGTTCCTCTCTCCTGTAAATTCCTTCTTCCTAACAACCCCTTCCTACCATATTATTCATACCTTTGTTCTTTTGTACATGGCCATTGCATTTCATTAGGGTTGCTTCCTGAGCACAGGTGGGGGATTATATACTAGACTATAGACAATTTACTCAAGCCATCCTTCAGAAAAAGAAAAAAAAAACTCCCTTTCCCAAGCAATCATCAATAGCCAACAGCTCCTTGGCAAATGGTAGGGCCTTTAGAGCGTAGTAGGTCCTTCCTCATACATGCTGAGACGCTGGTGGGTCCGGTCTTGTACAGGAAACTGGAATTTCAATGAGTTCATTGACACTGTCGTGCTTAGAAGACAGCACCTCAGCAGCCTCCTCCCATCCTCCAGCTGGTGCTTACTCTGAGTAATTAACTTAATTGTTGGTTTTTCTGGACATCGCCATCCTGTAAAATAGACAATGCTAGTACTGTTCCCCTTCTGCAAACGGGAAAACTGGGGCTCTGAGAGTCTGAGTGTTCAGTGGATCAGTTTCATATAGCTGGACCCCTGGAATGACATGTAATCTGCAGACAGATGGTGTCAGATGGTTGATCATTGGGCCTGATAGACTGAGAAGGAGGAAGCAAGTCCCAAAAGTCACCTCTAACCTCCACTTGCTCACGGTGGCATGAACAAATGCACACACACTAAATATATGTATGTGTGAGTGTGTGTGTTACGTTGAAGCCAAGCATGATGGCATGTGCCTATAACTCTAGGTATTTTAGAGGTTAAGGTAGAAGGAGCTAAAGATCCAGCTACAGCTACAGAGTTTATTCAAAGCCAAAGTGGGCACCTTATTGAGACCTTGCCTCAAAATACAAATTATAAAAAGGCTGGGTCAGCAGTAGAGTGCTAGCCTACTTTCACAAGGTCTTGAGTTCAAGACCTATTATTGCAGAAAGAAAAAGAGGGATAGGAGGGAAGGTTTTGGGGTTTTTTTGGAGGGAACACTGGGAAAGGAGAAATCATATGACATGTAAATAAAGAAAATATCTAATAAAAAAATACTTAAATCTTAAAAAAAATAGTAAGTGGTACGAGAAGACACTGTTTGCTTATAGTTGATCAGCTCTGGGTCTACCTGCATGGCGTTTCACATTTGTATTTATTAATGCTCTCTACACCAGGTCAATGAATGAACAGCCACCTAGGAAGTTCAGAGTATGACCACAGCCCTGGGTAAGGCCCCTGTTCCTAAGGGGAACTCCCTGTCAGCAAAGTGATCAGTGGAGGAAGGCCCCATGGTCAAGAGTCTTTACCTGGAATGACCTAGGGTAGCATTCCTCATGCTTGTGCTGCTGGGGTTCTCCACCTTGGACTTCATATGGTTTGACTTCTTCCTTTCGGTCTGAGAGTCTGTTGGAAAGCAGAGAGAAAAAGAGGTAAGCATCCAATGGAGTTGTAGAGATGGCTCTGTGGTTAAGATTACTTGCTGCTCTTACAGAGGACTGGGGTTGAATACCTTCTGATGCCTTCTTCATGCCTTCACTGGCACCAGGCCCACTTATGGTACACAAAATTAAAAGCAAACACGCATACACAAAGTTAAAATAAATGAATTTTAAGTGATTATTTTTTAATAAAAGAGTTCTAACAGCTAGGCATGGTGCTATAAATCTGTAGTCCCAGCACAGGGCTGAAACAGTGTGATAAAGTTTGAAGGAGTTTTTGCTAAATAGCAAGTTCATAGCCAGCCAGGGTTACATAGTGACATCTTTTGTGGCAGTTTCTTCTGAGTTTAAAGCCATCTTAGATGAAAGCTATTAAGATACAACTTACAGGGAGGTGAAACAACAAGATGTGCTGAGGGGAGGTGAAACACATTAGGAAATTCATTAGGCTCAGGAAGTAAAGAATTGAATAGCTTCTGAAAGACCCTGAAACTGATTAGATCCACTCTGCTACTCCATCCCCAAAGGTATCTAAACAGGAAAGACTGCTTTAAACATTGCTAAGCAAGTGAGGCACAGGCCAGCCCAGCCTCCTGGAAGAGACACTCTCCAACTTGTTTAGCTGCCTGCAGGGTGTCCAGTGTACTCCTGGGTTTCAGCTCTCTTGAACCAGGAGGGGTGAATTTGATGAAGCTTTGTTTGAGTCATTTCTGCCTTTGTCAGGAACTCCTCACCCCTATAAGTAACCCCAGTAGAACTCATTGGTTCCTCAAGTTGTATTTTGGTGCATGTGGCTCACAAACATCGGTAATGGGATCCAATGCCCTCTCTTGGTATGTTTGAGGATAGCTACAGTATACTCAAATACATAAAATAAATAAATAATAACTTTTTTGTTTGTTTGTTTGTTTTGTTTTGTTTTTGAAACAGAGTTTCTCTGTGTAGCCCGGGCTGTCCTGGAACTCATTCTGTAGACCAGGCTGGACGTAAACTCAGAAATCCAACTGTCTCTACCTCCTAAATGCTGGGATTAGAGGCATGTGCCACCACTGCCCAGCAATAAATAATACTTTTAAAAAACTTTTAAAAGGGGGCTGGCGAGATGGCTCGGCGGGTCAGAGCACTGACTGCTCTTCCAAAGGTCCTGAGTTTGGATCCCAGCAACCACATGGTGGCTCACAACCGCCCATAATGAGATCTGACACCCTCTTCTGGCGCATCTGCAGTCAGCTACAGTGTACTGATGTATAATAATAAATAAATCTTGGGTCAGGAGCGAGCAGAGTTGACCAGAGTGAGCGGGCCGACTGGAGCAAACAGGGCCGACTGGAGCGAATGGGATTGACCAGGGTTGACCAGAGTGAGCAGAGGTTCTAAAAAATTCAATTCCCAACAACCACATGAAGGCTCACAACTAATCTGTACAGCTACAGTGTACTCACATAAATAAATAAATCTTTTTTTAAAAAAAAAAACTTAAAAAAGAAGGATAAAAAATAAAAAACCTTCTATCATCAATAGGAGGAGAAGACCTCGGCCCTGTGAAGGTTCTGTGCCCCAGTGTACGGGAATGCCAGGGCCAATAAGTGGGAGAGGGTGGGGTGGCAGGCATGGGGATGGGGGGAGGCAACAGGGGTTTGTTCTTGTTGTTTTTGTTTGTTTGTTTGTTGGAGGGGAAACTGGGAAAGGAGAAATTATATGTAAATAAAGAAAATATCTAATAAAAAAAAATATATATAAAAAAAAATTAAAAATCTCATCAATCCCTGAGCTTGCCCCAAGATCAGACCACAAAATTCCCACCAATCACAGGCCATTCTGGGAAACTTTGCCTCCCTCTTCTGAGAAACCCTGTATAAGCCTGTCTCCTGTCTTGTTCACACTGCTTCTCACCCAAGCAGAGAAAGCCACTCCTGTGTCTTTTTCAGTAAATTTCTTGTTCGAGATTTGTTGTGACTATGATCATCCTGGCTCCTCTTTGCCAGGATGCCTTTCCCTCTGAGCTGGAACACAGTGTGCATGTGTGTGCATGCATTTTTTCTCACATGTGTGGGTTCATTTCAATTTGTGCACGTGTGCACGTGGAATCATAAATTATCCTCTATTGCTCTTTGACCTTATTCACTGAGGCAGGGTCTCTCAGTTAAACCCAGAGCTGACAGCTTACTGTGTGACACACATGTCCCCATGCTCTGAGGCTACAGATAGAGGAAACCCAGCACACCCACCCAATGTTTATATTTCTTAGGATACAAACTCCATACTTGGATGTTAAGCACTTTAACAGCTGAGCTATCTTCTTAGCCCCTAGGAAAAAAAATCTTAACTCATTAGTTAGAACAAGGGTGTAATGGGAGAGAAAGCATGGTGGGTAAAGTGCTCGTCATAAAAGCCTGAGTTCCATCCCTAGCATCCATGTAGAAATCCAGATGTGGTAGTATGAATTTGTAATCCCAGCACTGATGAGGCAGAAAACCAAATGTCTTGAGTTCACTGACCAATGAGCCTAATTGGCAAGCCCCACACCCCAGTAAGAGACCTGGTCTCAAAACACAAAGTGGAGTCAGATATGGTGGCACACACCTTTAATTCCAGCACTTGGGAAGCAGAGTGGGTAGATCTCTCGGAGTTCAAGGTCAACCTGCTCTACATAGTGAGTGCCAGGACAGCCAGGACTACACTGCCTCAAAACAACAACAAGAACAACAACAACCACATGAAGGCTCACAACCATCTATACATCTACAATGTACTCACATACATTAAATAAATAAATAAATAAATAAATAAATAAATAAATAAATAAATAAATCTTAAAAAAAAAAAGAGTGCTTGCTCTGCAAGCTTGATCACCTGAGCTTGACCATCATACCCTGTACAAAATATGTGTGTTTCATGGTACCATGCAAGGTTCCAACAGCCCTATCCAGGCTGATACCTATGAACCACAGCAAGGACCAGCATGGCATGATGACCCAAAGGGTACAGTAGTGACACACATCTCCATGGTAACCAAGAGCTCTTTAACTGGACGTTAGAACATCTCAAAAAGAACAAAATCATGCCTGGTACTGGAAACCCAGCCAACTAACCAGTGAAGCCATGGCTCTTGGAAAAGAACCCACAACCACCACTGTCCCAAGCCAGAACAATCCCTAATTATATTCTAAATATCTGTTACCCACAGACAAGTGCAGTTCTCACCCCTCACAAAGGGCACTTCTTGATGCAACAGCAACCACTCCAGAAAGCTAAACCAAACAAAATGCAGAGTTGTGCCTAGTCTCAGAGGTCTACAAATCCTGCACCTAAGCCTCAGGAAACATTGTGGAAGAGGGAGCATAAAGACTTTAAGAGGCAGGGGACCTGGGGATTTGCAACAATAGACATGCTAATGTAGTTGAGGGCAGGTGGACTCCAGGAGGCCTTAGCCCTAGACTAAAGAATTCTGGAGAGATGGCTAGTGGTTGAGAGCACTGGCTGCTCTTCCAGAGGTCCTGAGTTCAATTCCCAGCAACCACATGGTGGCTCACAGCCATCTGTAATAAGGTCTGTTGCCCTCTTCTGGTATGTCTGAAGACAGCTAACAAATAAAATAAATAAATCTTTAAAAAAAAAAGCTGAGAGTGGGAGAGATGGTCTTCCCCGTGGAAGAACTCGAAAATTGGTCATCTAATACAAAATGGCCAGCCCTGAATATAAGTAATATTATACAAACTGATAAGATTTCATTATATATTTAAGAATGTATTATTTCAAAACTATTAATGAAAAAGGGAGGTCATAAGTGTGAAAGAGGGCAAGGAGGGGCATGCAGGAGAGTTAAGAGGGAGGAAAGTGAAAGGGGAAATGATGTAGTTATTTTAATCTCAAAAAATAAGAGAAGAAAAATTTTGGTTTTTTGAGACAGGGTTTCTCTGCATAGCCCTGACTGTCCTAGAACTCACTCTGTAAAACAGGTGGCCTCAGACTTACAGAGTTCCACCTGCCTCTACCTCTTTAGTGCTGGAATTAAAGACATGTGCCACTACCACTTGGCCAAGAAAAACATTTTTTTTTTTTTTTTTTGGTTTTTCAAGACAGGGTTTCTCTGTGTAGCCCTGGCTGTCCTAGAACTCACTCTGTAGGCACATGCCTATAATTTTAATTTTGGGGGATGGAGACAGGCAGAGCCTAGAGCTAACTAGCAAGCCAGCTTAGTCAAAATGACAAGTTTCCCATTCAGTGAGTGACCCTTTCTGAAGGCAGTAAAGCCTGGAGAGCAATAAAAGCTTTGACCATTGTACTGGCTGGTTTTGTGTCAACTTGACACAAGCTGGAGTTATCAGAGAGAAAGGAGCTTCAGGTGAGGAAATGCCTCCATGAGATCCAGCTGCAAGGCATTTTCTCAATTAGTGATCAAGGGTGGGAAGGCCATTGTGGGTGGTGCCATCCCTGGGCTGGTAGTCTTGGGTTCTATAAGAGAGCAAGCTGAAGCAAGCCAGTAAGTAACATCCCTCCATAGCCTCTCCATAGCCTCCTGCTTTCTGACCTGCTTAGCCCCTCTGACTTCCTTTGGTGATAAACAGCAACTTGGAAGTGTACGATGAATAAACCCTTTCCTCCTCAACTTGCTTCTTGGTCATGATGTTTGTGCAGGAATAGAAACCCTGACTAGGACAACCACTATAAACACAACTGCTGCATACTCATTTGCATGTAGAACACACACACCAAAGACAAGATGGAAGGACTAGAGATGTATGTTAGTGGTAGAATCCTTCCCCAGAATGCTAAAGGAGCTGGGTTCAATGCACAATGCTAAACGGGAGAAAAAGTAGAAAGTTATTGAGGAAGGACACCTGAGGTCAACTGCTGGTGCACAGGAAATAGATAAACACTGTTTCTCTCCCTGAGATGTTGGCCTGAGGTCTTACCTACCTGAGATGTTCTTCCGGGGATTGTGGACTGGCCTTTTCCCAGTTGTCAACATCCTTATTGCCCTCTTCACATCCATGTCCTCTGGATTCCCACATACTACTTTGTGGCGGAAATAGAATCTACAGAGGGTGGAAAGTTAGGACATGAGGAGCTAAGGCAAGCATGATGCCCTCCCAGCAAAGGGAGGTCCTGCTCACCTCACTGCACGTAGGTTGCAGCTTCCACTCACTTCCTGCTTGTGGTAACTCCTAGCATGCCTGAGAATACTCCATTTGATCCTGGGGTGGTAACCCAGGCAGCAGTCTTCAAAGGCACCTACGGAGCAAATGAGATGATTCTGTGGGTAAAGGTGCTTGCCACCTAAGTTCAATCCCCAGGAACCACACAGTAGGAGTGAATCACAAATTATCCTCTGACTTCCATGCACATGTGGCACATGCATGCAGGTGCACACATGTATGTGAGAACTACTACTACTACTACTACTACACACACACACACACACACACACACACAGTCATAAGCTCTAAGTGAGAACCTAATACGATTATTCTAATAAATGGACATAGTAATAAACTGTCTGCTACATTTTTATGCATAGCTCATAGTTTCTATCCTCCTCAGAGAAGCGTCTTTTTGTAGTAGATGACAGTTATCACAGAGACCCACAGATGATCAACTTTGAGGAAAGGAGACTCTGGAATTCCCAACTATAAATGAGACATCTATATTCTACTTCCTAGCCACAAGGCTCAAGGATTATCACAGAAGAGTGGGGGCAGAAACATTGTAAGACTTGGAGGAAGTGGACGGGGAAGGAAGAGCTGCTGGGCATGAGGAGGCCATTGCAACTATAATGAGTGCACAGACTCACCCAAGATCAAAACAGAATAGGTGGATGGGTAGATGACCAAGCCAGCTCAGTCAGCCAGCAGGGTCTCCAGGGAAGGAGGGAGGATTGAAAAGAAAAAGACAATTAGAGGACACTATAACAGGACCCCAGTGAGTTCTGAAGCTAAAGCTGGTTTATTTTTTTTTCCAGTCTGCTTTGTACATACTAAGAGTATGGTCAGTCCTAAGGCATAAACAAAGTAGTCAAGAAACAAACAAAACACAAACAAAGGCCCCATGGTTACTATATTCAGAGTCTTAAGAAGGCCCATCAAGATACAAAGATCACATTCCTCAGCTGTATTCATCTGGAGCCTACTTTCTTGCCCTAGCCCAATGTCAAATTCCTGATAAATTCCTAGAAGGCAGCTCCAAATGCTCTACAAAGGTAGAACACACTAAGTCTTAACCCTAGCTGAAGAGCTATTGGAAACTGGTGGCTTCTAAGAGAGGCCTAGTTTTCTTCAGGGATATAGTCCCTGAAAGACTATCAATGCTCTTGTAGACAACAGATCATGAAACTGGATGAGGAAAGTGGTGGGAGATAAGGTGATATTGGGGGAGAGGGGAATAGGGAATGGATTTGATAAAAAAAATTTGCATATATGTAATTCTCCAAAAAAATCACAAAAAGGTACCTGCAACCTGATGAGCCAGTCACACACTTGATTCCAGGTGTACATCACTAGCAGGATAACCACAGATGTGAGCATACACATACACACACACACACACACACACACACACACACACACACACACACACCACCTTCTAGATACAGAAGTCAACAGGCTACCTGGGAAAGAAAGCTTCCTGGCTTGTCCTCAGCTCTTGATATGAGGGAGGGCATTGGCAGGGATGGTAAGTAGGCAAAGAAACAACCCAAAGTCCCTTCTATTTCTGCTCTGAGGTAGAGAACAGGTGCACCCCTGGGGAACACCCAGTACAGCCCTAATATCCTAAAAACGGTTAACCAGACATTGAGACACATGCTAGGACAGAGAGTAAGGAGTTTGAAGCCAGTCTGAGCTACATGTGACCTGTCTCAAAGCACCTAGATGGCACTAACACTGTTGACAAAGTGTTTGCCTAGCTTGCATGAGGCCATGGGTTGGATCCCCAGAAGTACATAAACTGGGTGTGGTAATACATTCCTGGAATCCGAGCACCTGGGAAATAGAGGCAGGCAGATCAGAATTTCAAAATCATCCTCGGCTAAGAAGCAAGTTGGAGACCAACCTGAGATATATGAGACCCTTTCTTAATTTAAAAAATTAAAAATTAGCTAGATGTGGCAGTGTACACTTTTAATCCCAATACTCAGAAGGCAGAGGCAGGCAGGTTTCTGAATTCAAGCCTAGCCTGGTCTACAGAATGTGCTCCAGCATAGCCAAGGCTATAGAGGAAAACTCTGTCTCAAAAAAAATTTTTTTAATTAAAAAATTTTAAAGGTCATGTGTGTGGCACATGCCTTTAATTCCAGCACTCAGGAGGATCTCTAAGCGTTTGAGGCCAGCCTGGTCTACATAGTGAGTTCCTGGACAGTTAGTTATACATAGTGAGCAAGCTCTTGCCATCAAGCCTGATAACCTGAGTTTGACCCTATGGATCCACAGAATGAAGGGAAAGAACCTGCAAGTTATTTGGTTATCTCCACATGGGCACTGTGCACACTGGTCCATACACGTGCACACAAAATAAATAAATAAATGTAAGTTGGATAAACATATAAATAGCTTATACGGCTTTTCTGACAATCTCAGCTCCAGGTATGAGTTGGCCTGTCCTCACGTGGAACCAGCTTAAATCCCTTTTCCTCTCTATACTCATCTCAGTAGCTGCTAAACTGACCTAGACATTCTTTATTGATTCCTCTGTTGGCCTAACAAAAGCTTAAAGAGTTCTTCTTGGTACCGAAGAGCCACACAACACAGACATGAATTAGACCTAATGCCTCAGGAGTTTCAACCTGGTGCAGAAGGCAAAAATGTTATCTACGCAGAAAGAGGATGTACTGGAGCTGGAGGAGGGGGTGCCCAAGGAGAAGGAGATGATCCTAGAAAGTTCTGAGGAGAGAAGTAAATGAGTAAAAACAAAGTTGATAAGACAGTGGGTTCCTCAATCTGAGGTCAAGGAGAGCCTAGCAGAAGTTCAGGGACAGAGTTCATCCTCCTTGCCATTGCTCCACCTTGGCTCTCGAGGACAAGGGGCAGTGGTGTCAGATAAGAAATGGGGCTCCAGGGATCCCTGGCAGGTGTTTTCCAACACTGGGGGCCACTTTTCTCCCAGGATCAAAGGGCAGAGGTTGGGAGCGGCTCTGATAGCAGAATGGGGAAAAAAAAAAAAAAGCCAAGCCTGGTCTTTCTACAACTGGAAGCTTGAAGGTGCAGGACCTGTAGAAGAGCAGGCAAGGCAAGGGCTGGGATCCTAGTCCTCAATCTGGCCTGGGATTTTGCCTTGACACCTGCTGGGATTCCACATTCTTTTCCAGAGATGAAGCACCCAGTGGCAGTGCTCTAGGGGATGCTACCTGCCGAGAACTGGCCTTGGGTAACTAAACCCTCTGGTACCTGCTTTCCAGGAGGGCAAGACAAAGGTGGTTCCCTGACCACAGGACTGGGAATATTTTTGCAGCTGGGAGTATTTTGCAGTTCATTGGATCCTTAAATTTTTCATTCCTGCTTATCAGATGGGGAAACTAAGTCCCGCACAGATTAATCTTAGCCCCTTGCCTAGATTACACAGGGAGGAAAAGCCGGGAATTCAATCTGGAGAGTCATCAGGGCTCTGAGCTTAACCTCACATCCCTTAACTAGGCAGAAGAAGGGCATCAAAATGCATTTCTGGTTATATGTGCGTTTCTCCTCAATTGGAGCCTACCCTCGGGTTCCTGCAGCCCCCTAAGCCTCTTGAGTTTTGCAAAAGAAGCACTTCAGAACGAAAATGAGGGATCTTGGAGTAAGTAGCTGGGGATACTTCATTTCTACCCATCCAGTTTCAGTAGTGCCAGGGATTCTTGCTATGCCCAACCTCCCAAGAGCCACTGAAGAGTTCAAAGGATACAGGATACAGGGAGATTTCAACAAGTGGAGAAAGACAAGTGAGAAGAGAAAGCAGCATCCCAAAGCCAGGGCAAGGTAGGTATAGCTAAGGACAATACCTTGGGCATGGACAACCGGCATCCAGGCCCCAACAAAATAGGCAACCAGGCAGGCAAAAAGCCACAGTTTCATGGTGAAGGTTAGATCTCCTCTCCAGGTACCTGAAGGTTTAACGGGGCCACCTATAAAAGTGGGAGGGAGTGGAAGGGAGGACATGAGTATCTCAAGCCAGTCCCTGGAACTCTCTGAAAGAGAGGCAGATGGCAAAGGGCTTGCTCTAGCCTCTGCTCTAGTCAGAGGAGGACTCACCAGTGCCTTTCTGGTCCTGAGAGCTGGTGCCTGCTTGTAGCGTGTGTACTGCCTATGGGATCAATGAACTGGCTTCATTCTTTATAATCAGAGCCCCACCCTGCAATGACCTGCCCTCTCTCTTCTTTCCCTCCCTCCTTCTGATCCTCCTCTCTTACCAGCTCTGTGAGACTTGAGACTTCTCTCTCCTACAGATAGACCAAATCCTATTTTACATCTGTCTCTCCAGGTTACCTGCCTCATGAGCCTTGAGGCACTTTACGTAACCAGGCCTCTCAGTCAGTATCCCCACCCAATACCTTATTATATGAGGTCCAATACTGTCCCTAGCCCTCTCCCTTAAAAGCTTTTTATTCCATCTTCTCATGGATCTTTTTATAGTTAACTGGCTTTAAAATGTTTATTATTTCTATTTTTTTATTATAATTTTGTACATGGGGATGGGACACACACATAAATCATGGCAAATCTGTGGGGACAACAATCTATTTTTTCCTTCCACCTTGTGGGTCTTGGCAATGGAACAAAGGTCATCTGGCTTGGTGGCAGGTGCCTTTACCCACTGAGCCAAGGAGCCATCCTGCCTTTTCTTGCTCTCTTGCTCTGTCTTGGCCTTAACACATTTTCCTGAAATTTCCTAATTTCTTTCTTTTTCTTTTCTTCTTTGTTTTTTTTTTCTTTTTCTTTTTTGGGTGGGTGGGGGTGGGGGTTGGTTTTTTAAGACAGGGTTTCTCTGTATAGCCCTGGCTGTCCTGGAACTCACTCTGTAGACCAGGCTGGCCTCGAACTCAGAAATCCGCCTGCCTCTACCTCCCGAGTGCTGGGATCAAAGACATGTGCCACCACTGCCCAACTTGTTCTTTATTTTTGTTGTTGTTGTTATTGTTTGTTTTTTTGTTTTTTGTTTTTGTTTTTGTTTTTTTGAGAAAGACTTTCTTTTCGTAACAGAGCCCTGGCTGTCCTGGACTCACTTTGTAGACCAGGCTTGTCTTGAACTCACAGATATCCGATTGCCTCTGCCTCCTAATGTCGTTGTTTTAATGGCTGGATAAAATTCCAGTTGCTGGCACACTTTTAAATTTTTATTTTTGGGGGGTTGGGAACATTAGAACCACGGTGATCTGGGGGCAACTTTGGAGAGTCAGTAGAGCTTGGGAATCAAATTAAGGTCATCAAGTTTAGCAGAAAACACCTTCAGCCATCTCTCCATCTGGGAAGGCACACTTTCAATGAGGCAGTAAGTGACACAGAAGTGAAAGTCATTCTAACAAAACTGTTTTTAACCACAACACTGGAAAGAAAGCAATGTGCTAGTTTGGTATGTGAAGCCAGGATTCAGGTAATGGCGTCTGGTGTTCGCAGGAAGCAAAACAAGATTCATTTTGAAAGCATTTCTTCTTTCCATTGGTTAACTTGACCCACTGGGGGATAGGGGCAAAGTGTTTAGGAATATGGGGCGGGGCTGGACGGGGTGGGGAGGAGGAGCGGGAAGACCTGCCACAAGAACTCACAACTAACCTCTTTTAACTTTTTATCACCTGCATCCGCAGCTGGCGACACCAGTCCTCTGGGTATTCCTCACGCTCCAAACCTCTTGATTTCTCCTGCTGTATTTAGTCCTACTTAGTCCGTATCTTTTGCCCTCTCCCACCCCCACCCCCCACCTCACTCCGCGGGGTCATAGAGAGCGCTGGCCTGCTTCAGGTAAGTGAAGCTTAAGGCCGCGCTGGATGATTAGAGCTTAGAGCTCCAGACAACCGACAACCGGGGCAAGTCGGAAAGCTGCTTTCTGGGTTTGGAGAATAGCACCAGGGGGCGAGTTTTGAGGAATAGCACCTGAGGATGGGTCTTGATGGTGGAGATCTGAGTAGTCTGGGGGGTGAGGGGTAGAACTTACAGCCAGTTTTCAACTAAGGAAGAACTAAATAGAAGAGTGTGTGGTCCCAGGGGGTGCTTTCTGGGTGGGGCTTACTCCGGGGCCATGGCGTGCAAATCCAGCCACAGGAGCAGATGGAGGGGACGCAAACCCCCACCCCTACCCTTCAGATCCATGAGCTTCTCAGGTTCCTTGTCTTCTGGGTCTGGGTGGGTGAGACTGGGTTAGGACGCCACTCCGCGTGGCTGCAGGCTTGGAGACGCAGCGTGGCAAACCAGTACCTGCTGAAACCAAGTGTCTAGGAATGTGCCCATTTTCCCAACTTGGGGGTCAGGGCTTGTCCCACTAGAACCCTTCATGGGGAAGAAAAGAGGAAGTCTAAGCGAGTAGCTTGTCTGCTCAAGATGTAGGTACAGGAATGTGAGCAGGAGACAGGATGTTCAAAGGTCCCAAGGATGTGAATTAAAGACAAAGTTCTAGGCTGGAAAAGTGGAGATGTACGTGTGCTGGCCTAGGATGTATGAAATTCAAGGTTCTAACGTTTCCGCCACATAAAACCGGTGGCACATATCCATAATCCTAGCATTTGGAGAGTCAGATGAAAAAAATCACACACACACACACACACACACACACACACACA
>NW_022196905.1:147255732-147265732 GCF_008632895.1 Mastomys coucha | reverse complement strand
ATTGGCCCATGGCTTTCATTATTGACAGATCAGGAACCAATGGGGAAACAGGAACTTAACATCAGAACCACACTTATACCAGGACCCAATGAGTTTCTGTCTCAATAAATGAGGTATATGGTACCTTTGACCTCTGTTCTTCACGTGTGCACACACGTGGATACCTTCATATACTCAAGAACACAAAAGGAGGGGCACAAAATAAGACAAATTTGAAAGAGAAAGTGGTGGTGAGGTTAATTTGCTGGACTTTGATAAAGTGGTGTTGGTGGCCCTTCCTACAGATAGTGAGTCTGCATAGAGGCAGGGAGGGGGAAAAGTGTGGTTTATTGATTTATGGTCTACTCAGGAATGGCTAAGAGTGAATAGAATCACTGTCCTTAAGGTCCACAGCAACACAGGTCACTTTGTGGCATTGCCAATCTTGACCTCAAAGAGATGAAATGCCTGTGACTGTGGTTGGTGAAGAAGCACTGGAATGAGTAGTAAGAGCAAGCGTCCCAAGATGGGTGGCTCAAGGACCTTAGTTTACTTCCGAGGTGAAATATTTTTTTATTTCATTTATTTATTGTGTGTGTACATGAGGACATCTGTGGTCAAGTTGCCTGAGCCAGTCCTCTCCTTTCACTATGTGGATTCAGGGGATAAAATTTAGGTGGCTAGGATTGGCAGCAAGCCTCTTTACTTGCTGAGCCATCTTGGTGCTCTTTACACCCACACTTCTAAAAATGATTGAATATGCATGCATGTTTAGGTGTGTAACTCAAATGACAACCTTGAATGTTGGTTCATCTTATCTGAGACAGGATCCCTTGTTCACTGCTGCACATAATAGGTGAAGAGTTTTCTGTCGCTGTGATAAAATACCATGACCAAAAACAACTTATAGACAAGTTGTTACAGAAGAATTACTTTGGCTTATAGTGTGAGAAGGCTAGGTGTCCCTAAAGATGGAGAAGACACAGCTACAGGAACAAAAAGCTGAGAGGTCACATCTCACTTGTAAACAGGACATCAAGAGAGTGGGAACTACAAATGGGGCAAGCCTATTAATCCTCAAGTCCCACCCCCAGTGTGGACATTCTCCAGCATTACTCTAATTCCTGAAGGTTACAGAACCTCCCCAAACAGCATCACCAACTAGAAACCAAATGTTCAAATACTTGAGTCCACTGGGACACACATCTTTTGAAACCCTACTCTAGGCTAGGTGACCCAAGAGCTTTGGAAGTTTGTTCTATCTCTGCCTCCCATCTCAGTGCAAAGTGTTGGTATTGCAGATATGCATTATTGTGTCCAGCTTTATGTGGGTTCTGGGGCTCTAAACTCAGGTCCTCACACTTCCACTTTACTAGATGAGTGATATCCCAAGCCTTCTTGAAGATTCAAATTAGCTAGCTCATATATAGAGTTCCACAAATAGTTCAGACAGAATGACATCACTGTATCTTGTTGCTGCCTTCTCTCTATAGGATGGTTGGTCACCAAGTCACATGGATCCTACCTAGTGAACACAGAATTGATCTCCATTTCACACACACACACACACACACACACACACACACACACACACACACCCCTCCATTACTTTCTTGCTAACCTCATTTTTAAAAATTATGTGTGCATGGTGTTTGTAGGTGAGGTCATAGAAAAATTCCCTTACTCCCATCTTTATATAGCTCCAGGGATGAAATTTGGGCTGCTGGACCAGTATAGCAAGCACCCTTATCTGCTAAGCCACCTCACCTAACCACTACTTCCCGTTTTGACACCCATGCCTGGTTTGTATAGTTCTTGGTCCCACCTTCTCCCCTCCTTAGTCAGAGTTCTCTGCTTGAATCATGTTTCAGCTTACCTTTTCTTTTGCATGGATAAAATACTCCAATCAAAAACAATTTGGGGAAGATATTTTATATTCCTTACACTTCCAGATGGAAGCCACAGCAGAAACTCAAACAAAAATCATAGTGGAACATTTATCACTGGATTGCTTCCTGCTTTTTTTTTTTTTTTTTTTTTTTTTTTTTTTTTTTTTTTTTTTTAGTATAGTATATAGCTACTTGCCTAGGAATGGGGCTGCCCACAGTGGGCATTGCCATCCCACACAATCACCAGTTAAGATAATTTCTCAGTCATAGGGTTACTCTGACTGAGGCAATACTTTTGTTGAGGATCTCTCCTTCCCAGATGACCCTAGCTTGTGTCAAGCTGACAATAAAAACTAAGGAGGACAGAACCTTAGTCATCTTTTTGTCTACCTGGTAAGTCACCCTTCTCTCTGGGTCATCTGTGACCTCTACTTCACAACGTAGATGGCAGGAAAGAACCTCAAAACACAGTTGCTGATTTCTAAGCTTAAGTCTTGTTTTCAGGCTCATATTCAGCTACTATCTTATACAGCACAAGTCCACCTTCTCAGAGATGGTACAGACCATAGTGGGCTGGGCTCTCCTACATCAATTATCAATCAAGAAAATGCCACAAAAACATGCCCACAGGTCAGTCTGATGGTGGCAGTTCTTCAGTTGAGGTTGTCTTCCATGTGTGCCACTGACAACAAAGATTAGCAATTATAACTCTGCTTTCCTTACTGGGAAAAAAATCCTTCATGTTGGGCATAGTAATACAAGCTTATGACTTCAGCTCTGAGAGAAACAGAATCAGTGTTTAAAATCATCTTTATTACCAAAATGATACAGCCTGGGATTCAGGTGACTGCCTTTAAACCAAGAATTAAGACTTTCCCTTATTTTTATTTATGTGTGCATGTATGTACATGTGTGTAGATGCCCTTGGAGGTTAGAGGAGAAGATCAGATACCTGGGTGCTGTGGTATAAGCCCTTGTCCTGATGATTGAGAAGTACTTGCTCTTAACTGCTCAGCCATCTCTCCAAAACTGTCCCTTCCAATGTGTGGAGTATATCGGATGGCTTAATTGATCTTTGTAAGGAACAGTATTGGCTCAGAACCCCTAAGACCAAGTTCTCAGCACAAAGATGAATTTGCCCCAGAGGGATAGAGAATAAGAGACAAAGACAGGAGATAAAGAGGGGAAGGAGATGGGAACAAAGTAAAGGAGGCATGAGTTCCTGGAGGGATGAAGAACTCTCTGGATAGAGAGGGTATAGATGTAAACCACAGACAAATGGCAATTTATAAAGATAAATGAGACCCCATGTTAGAATGAGGTGCTTAATTTTAATTGGAGATGTTAATTAGGTGATCCAAAGACACTTTTAATTACTGGAATTCAATACTTGATGTCTGGACTTTGGTAGTCAGCCTCAGGAGGAAGAAACGGCCAAATAGAACAGACCTTGGTGACTTTCTTCAGGAATGTAATCTAATGGTTCTTAGCAAGGCAGAAGGAAATGAGGTATAAGAGCAGAGCCCCTTCAATCATTACCTTCTTCTTCTTCTTTTTTTTTTTTTTTTGGTGCAGAGTCTCTCAGCAAATCTGAAGCTTACCAAATAGGCTAGTAGGCCAATAAGTTCCAGGTTGCTCCCTGACTCAGCCTCCTCAGACACTAACTACATCTAGCTTTTTTGCGTACCTGAGCTCAGGTCCTCAGGTATTCATGACTAATGATTTACCAATAGAACCATCTCCCTAACCCAGGTCTCTAATTTCAGATTTTTTTTCTCAGCCAAAAGGCAATTTTTTAAAGTTTCTAATGTATTGGGTTTTTTTGTTTCTTAAATGTTTGAGTCCCATGTAGTACACGCTGGCTTCAAGCTGGCTATGTAGCCCAGAATAACCTTAGTGGTCCTCCCAGCTCCATCACCCAAGAACCTGGGTTATGGACTTACACTACCATTCCTGGCTTGACAAATACTTTTTTTTTTTTGTTTTTAAAGATTTATTTTTATTTTTATTTTTAATTATTATTTTGTTTTTATTTTTGGAGACAGGGTTTCTCTGTATAGCCCTGGCTGTCCTGGAACTCACTCTGTAGACCAGGCTGGCCTCGAACTCAGAAATCCACCTGTCTCTGCCTCCCAAGTGCTGGGATTAAAGGCGTGCACCATCACTGCCCGGCAAATTTTTTATTATTACACATAAATACACTGTAGTTGTCTTCAGACACACTGGAAAAAGGCATCAGATCTCATTATGGGTGGTTGTGAGCCACCATGTGATTGCTGGGATTTGAACTCAGGACCTTCAGAAGAACAGTCAGTGTTCTTACCTATCGAGCCATCTCACCAGCCCTGACAAATACGTTTTGACAGACACTATTTGTTGGTTTGTACACACTGAAGTTTCCATTTCATGTAATTTTCACATGTATGTTAGAATAAATTACAATCTTGGATGATTTCAATGGGTCATTATTATTATTATTATTATTATTATTATTATTATTGAGACAAGGTTTCTCTGTGTAGCCCTGGCTGTCCTGGAACTCACTCTGTAGACCAGGCTGGCCTCGAACTCAGAAATCCACCTGCCTCTGCCTCCCAAGTGCTGGGATTAAAGGCATGCACCACCACAGCCCGGTGTAGTCTTTATTATCTTATAAAAATCATAAATATTAGAAATCTCAAAATATGTATTATCAGACTGTATATAGAAGTTTGTTTTTGTTTTTAAATTAAAACTTTCCATTTTGGAGGAAAACTTATGACATTGGACATGTAAGGTGAGGTGAAACATTCCATCCATCCAGCAGGTAAGCTCCTTAAGTTCAGGAAGTAAATAACTAAATGGCTTCAGGAAGTTCTTGAAACTGGTCATTTACTAGAGCCTCCCCTTCCCAATCATAAGCTATAAAGACTGCTGAGACACTCTCAGACCAACCCAAGCTGCTTAGAAGCAGAGACCTACCTAGCTGCCTAGAACAGGGGTAGTCTCCAATCTGTTGAGTCACCCATGTGAAGGTGGGCTTTTTGGTGATCCAGCTGTCTAAGTCATTCCTGTTCCTGTAACCCCACTAAAACTCACCGGTTTACCAACTTGGACTATGGTAGTAACTTCATTCTGGTCTGTTGTTGCTTCCCTTTTTAGGGTAAGTAGACATCTGCTAATGTCTCTGACTCCCAGGAATGTTTAAGCTCCACAGGCTAAAATAAAGGTACTGGCAGGGTTAATCCCTTCTGTAGGCTCTAGACAGTAACAGTGTCTGCCTTTTCTGGTCTCTAGAAGTCATGTGCCCTTTAGTTCAAAGCTCAATCCACCTCTTCAGGGCTAGCAGCAGAGCTTCTTTGAGTCTCTCTGGCACATACTTTCTAGCCTCCCTTTTAGAAGGACCCTATACTGACTGCTACAGATTGGGACAGGCCTCCTTCCACATTCTCTCAGATCCCAACTCTGGCAGCAGGCTCAGCTCTAGAGTCCCTGAAGAAGTCAGCCAGTCATGGATAGAGTAAGCCAACTTTTTGAAGTTTATTATTCAGGTTAAAAAAGCAAATGCAGTGACTGGCTCTTCCCCATGGGATGGGTCCCCATTTCTGCTCTTTGTCCCTGCACTTCTTGTAGGCAAGACAACTTTTGAGTCAAAGGATTTGTGGGGTAAATTACTGTCCTTTTCTTTCCACTGGGAGTCCTGCCTGGCTAGAGGAAGTGGTCACTTCCAAGGCCATAGCCCCCCACTGCTAGCAGTGTTAGCTAGTCACCCCCACTTACCCCGTATGTCCTCCACCCATCCCAGGTCTCTGACATGTCCTAGGATTGCTTCCCCCACCCCTGCTCATTTCTCTCTCCTCAACTGTCTTAGGGTTTTACTTCTATGAAGTGACACCATGACCAAGGCAAGTCTTATAAAGGACATTTAACTGGGGCTGCTTACAATTCAGAGGTTCAGTTCATTATCATCAAGGCATCATCCAGGCAGGCATGGTACAGAAGGAATTGAGAGTTCTACATCTTCATCTGAAAGCTGCTAGCAGAACACTCGCTTCCAGGCACCTAGGACTAAGGTATTAAAGCCCACACCCACAGTGACAAACCTATGCCAACAAGGCCACACCTCCAAATAGTGCTACTCCCTGGGAGAAGCATATACAACTATTACACGAGCTTTCCCTACATCTGAGTCCCTTCCCATGGGCAAGAGTCAATCACTGACACTACTAATGATACTGTTATGTTTGCAGACAGGAACCTAGCATTTAACTGTTGTCTAAGAGGCTCCAACTAGCAGCCCATGGAAAGAGATGCAGAGATCCACAGCCAAATATTACTAGAGCTAGGGGAATCTTATGGAAGAGTTGGGGGGCTTGGCAGACTGGACCCCAAGAGGACAGGGACTCCACAGGAAGACCAACAGAATGAACTAACTTGGACACTTGAGGTTTCCCAGAGCCTGAATCACCAACCAAAGAGTGAGCATGAGCTAAACCTAGCCCTGTTGCACATATGTAGCATATGGTCTTCGTCTTCATGTGTGCCCCCGAGTCTGTTGCCTGCCTGTGGATGCACCTAGTCCTGCAGCAACCTGATGTATGTGTGTGTGTGTGTGTGTGTGTGTGTGTATGGGGATATTAGTATAGGGGACCAACACCCAGAAGGGACTCCTCCTTTGAAAGGAGAAAGGGAGAGTAGAAGGGGGAGTTGGATCTTTGTGAAGCGGTACTTGTCAGAGCTGATATTAGGATGTAAAGTGATCAAATTTAATAATAATAAAATGCAAATGCAGGGTTAAAGTTCTTACTGCAAAACCTGATGATTCCAGTTTGTCCCAAGGACACATGGTAGAACTGACTCCTCTAAAGTGTCCTTTGACTTCAACACATGCACTATGACACACATACACGTAAAGTTTAAATTTTTAAATAGCAGAAGCAAAATAATCTCTGAATGGAGGGTGGATTAAGCCCACAAATACCAATGAACGGTACCTCTAGCTCCTGGACGGACAGGCCTGTGTCTAGCACTTCTCCTTTTTTTACCCACCACTCAGACACTCTAAGGTCTCCTTTCAGGAACAGGAAGAGGGTTTCTTAGAAGCTGCGCATACCCAAATTCAGTCTGTAACAATTAGATGCATGATTACAAGTGAAGGTGTAATTACTAACAGCTGCTGAGCTTATTAAAAGAGCAAATGTGCCTTGTGTGTGTTCCTAGAGGGGTGGAGATGAGGGTGGGGTGCTACATGGGACCCAGCAAAAGGCTGGCTTGGTTTTTTGCTTGTTTTATTTTTTATTCTTTATGATTTTCACATCATACACCCCAATCCCACCCATCTCCCCATCCCTCCATATCCACCCTAGCAAACCTTCCCCCAAGTAAAATTAGAATAACAAAGAAATAATCTTGCCATGGAAGCTGTAGTGTGTTCCACAGTATACCTTTTTGTCTATACATCTTTACTTTCAAGTGTTCACTGCAATGAGCCATTGGTCTGTTCTGAAGCCTCTGGCTGCTGCTACACTGTCAATACTGGATTGTCACAGGTATGCTGTTGCTGCCCTGTGCTATGAAGATCCTGCAACTTTGGATCTACAGGACTAGCCCTTCCAAGAGCATCAGCAGATCATAGATGGTGTCAGCCCTGGATGTAGGCCTGGGAGGTAGCTGGGTCAGTCCACCAGCTTTCTTGTACCCACACCACTAAGGTGAGCTCTCCAGCACTGCCCTGGCTAGCTTACTCAGTGCCAAGCCAGCAAGGGGTAGGATCAGCTTTCCTGTTCTCATCTTTGGGTCAGCTCTACTGTGCTACCCAGGTGAGGTGCAGGGCCAGCTCAAAGGCAGTGAGGGGTAGGGGGTTGAGGAAGCCTGTCTGTCTCCCAAGCCACCACATAGCAGTCTAAGAGTGGGGTCAGCCCTCCCCAGCCTATGCCCTTGGGGCTAGCTCTCACCAAGGACAGCCCTACCGTGTTGCCTAGGAGAGCAGTGGAGCCTGCTCTGGCTTGTTTTTCCTAGAGCTTTCCTTCCTCTTTCTGGTTGGCTACCTTATACCCAGCTGCAAGTTTTCTTATCTCCCCACATTAAGGTACTGTATGCGTGTCCATGTATGTAGAAGCTTCAGGCCAACATTGGGCATTTCCTCCAATCACTCTTTACCCAGCTGCAAGACTTCTTATATTCCCCTATATTCCAGTATCATGTATGTGGAGGCCACAAGAAAACATTTGGCATCTTCCTCAATTACTCACAACTTTGTTTTTTGGTTTTTGAGATACAGTCTCACTGTACATCTTTGGCTGACATTGAACTCAGAATTGTACCTCCCAAGTGTTTGTGTTAAAAGCATGAGGCATGTTGCCTGTTTTTGTTTGTTTGGTGTGTGTAAAAGAATGGGTTTTTCACTCTTTGGCTAGCCTGCTTAGACACCAAGCCATGGAGACACTCCTGTTTTCTCAGTACCGACTTAGGTTCACAATACCTGGCTGGGTTGATTTGCTTCCTCTTACCCTTTGAACATGAGGTCTCACTGTGAACCCATGGACAGCCTGGAGCTTTCAGCAACCATCAGACCTACCTCTACCTTCTGAACACTGAGATCATAGGCATAGGTCAGCAGACCCAGCCCTGAGGTTTTTTACTTTTTTATTTAATGGACATCAGTGACCCAACCAGTGTCATGCTTGTATAGCAAGCCCTTTTCAGAGCCATCTTCACAGTACCCCCAAAGTTCTTATCTTCAAAGTTTCCCTATGCAGTAATGTTGAGAGTTAGGACTGTAGAGAACAAAATGGTCTATGGAGACTCTGATTTAGTGGTTCCTCATGTTCCTATCCATTGATAGGTTCTCATCTGGATGAGCCATTAGAAACTGATAGGGCTGATAGGAGGTAGGACCTAGTTGGAGGAAGCAGGTCACTAGGGGTAGATATGTTGTACCTGCTCTTGTTCTTAGTCTCTCCCACTCCTAGCTGCCATGGGATGGGCACCTGTGCTCCACTGCATGTTTTCCACCGTAATCTTCTGCTCCACCATAGGCCAGAAGCAAGAGAGCCAAGGGATCATGGACTAAAACCTGAAAGCCAAAATAAACCTTTCCTCTATCTAAAATGTTCATCTCAGGCATTTTGTCAGTGATAGAAAACTAATACAAACAAATATCCACAGCTTTTTTGAAAGGAGTTGACAGAAAACATTTGAGGCTTTGTGGGCATGCTTCCTGTTCCTAGGGCAACCACATGATTTACAAAAATCATGTGGGATTGAAGAGATAGCTTAGTGGTTAGGAGGGCTTGCTGTTCTTGCAGAAGCCCAGCACCCACATTAGGTGGCTCACAACCACTATAACCCCAGCTCCAGTACTTACTTACCCTCTTCTGGCCTCAGGCAACTACACATTGCCCCCCCCCCTTGAGACAGTTTCCTTGTGTAGTCCTAGCTGTCCTGAAACTAGGTCTGTAGACCAGGCTGGCCTCAGACTCACAGAGATCTGTCTACCTTGACTCCTAAGTGCTAGGATTAAAGGCATGTGCCACCACCACCCATTGCTCACTTAAAAAAAAAAAAAAAAAACTTAAAAATGAATGTAAAGCTTAGTCTTTCTTACCCTGTCTTTAGAATTATGATATACCTTCTCCAGCTTCTCTGTGATTCTTCAGAACAGGTGACCAGCACCCTTCAGTGTCTTCACCATTCTCTCTGCTTACTACTTGAATTCCTTATGTAGAATAATCTTCCAGAATAGGTGTACCCTCCTCCTTCTTTCATACATTTATGTATGTACATGTATATGTATACATGTTTACATGTATGACATATGTGCAGGTGTAATGTATATGTGCATGTGGAGGCCCACAATGAAGTTGGGAACCATAGGCAGAGCTCTCAATGAAACCAGACCTCATTAGCTTGCTCTACTGATTCTGTCTCCACCTTCCAAGGCTGAAATTACAGGGTGCTGTAACCCATCCAGTTGGCATTTATATGGGTCCTAAGACTTCAAACTCTGTTCCTAACAACTGTCCAGCAAGTGTTGTAACCTCTGAGCCCTATCTGCAGCCCCTGGTATCCGTTTTGTTCCATTCTTACCAGTCCCTGTCTGGGTCCCAAGCATCCTATGTCTCTGCCTGGTAGGCTCTCCCTCATGATTGTTG
>NW_022196905.1:147228232-147250732 GCF_008632895.1 Mastomys coucha | reverse complement strand
CTCTCCTAACTACCTGGGACCCCACAACTTCTTACAGTCTCCATTGGTACCAGACAAACATATAATGCATAGACATACATAAAAGAGCAAGCTGAAGAAGAAAAAATACAAAATGTACACTTTGAGGAGAAAAGGAGGACTAGGAAGTATAATGGAGCTAAGGCCTGTGTTCAAGGAGATAAACAGATTAAATGGAATAAAAGGAATAGTAAGTAGCCTCTTAGGAAAGATCCATCCAGCTAAGCTTCCAACTTGTGAAAAGAATTAAAGAAAAGCTTAAGCAGTGATAAAGCTTATGCAGATGTAATTGAACAAGGGGGCCTCTGCCAGCCCAAGAAAGCAGTAGAACCTGGAAGATTAAGCCACATGGTCCTGGCTTTAGAGTCTAGGATACAAGAAAGGTATGGAAAGGATTACAGAATCTCCCTCTGAAACTAAGGAAAGCTGCTGAGGCCAGCCTTGTGTCACGGGTTTCTCTGAACGGAGGCCCAGAGAGGCCATGTATGAAACTGTGAAGGTTAAAGCTGTACTGCCTTGGAGACCCCAAGATGTTGGGGATGCCAAAATTGTAGGATACCTGCCAAGGAAAGCTGTTAACAGGGAGTAGAATCAATCCAAGAAGTGTGTTGCAATCAACAAAATTGAAGGAGTTAGAGATCTGAAGAGCATTTTGACATCAGATATGGAGATGCAGAATTTAGAGTTGCACTAACTGGATTTTGGTCTTGATTTGATCCAATATTTCATTATGCTCCTTTCCCTCCCTTTAGGAACCACTGTATGTTTTAAGTATGTGATCTGGTTTTGTTTTGTGATTTTTTTTGTTTGTTTTCCATTTTGATTTTACAGGGATTACAGCTAAGAGATTACCATGAATCTCAGAAGAGACTCTGAACTTTGGATTTTTAAACAGTTATAGAAAATGGATATTTTTTAAGTTGTACTAAATACATTTTGCATTTTGGTATGGCTATAATAAGTCTACAGTGGTCTACAGCTGGTCTTTGCTATTTTATGGTCTTTGCTTTTTCTTTTTTCCCACTCTATCCCCACCCCTATTTCACCCCCTAACACTAGATAGGAGAGAAAGGAGGATTGATGTGCATGTGCGTGTGTATGTGTGTGTGTATTTGAATCTAATTTCTTTCCAAACCATTCCTCCCAGTTTCCAGCCCAGCCCCTTCAAATGTCTCTCCCAATCATCAAATGTTCTTCACAACTGTTCCTCCCTCAGTTCCCCAACAGTATGCTTAAACAGGCCCTTCTCCCAGTTTTTTCAATACCAACAGCTCCAAATTATAACAACCATTCTCTAACCTATTAGCTATCAGCCTGCTCATGGCTTGACTGTCTCCTAACAGTATCTTCTGCATCAACTGCCGAGGAGAACTCAGTCTGCTAGTCCCCAATCCCTCTCAGCCTCAGCTGACTTTTTTATATCCTATCCTGTTCCCAGAAACTCAAGAGGTAACCAATACTAAAGGTTATGGGGTCAAGATTCTAACAGCTAAGAATTCTTAAAGGGCCAGTTGACTAGGAACTGGGGATCCTTTAAAGAGCCAGGCCCACAAGATAAACACATTGCATGGCCAAGGAGTGAAATGTGGGGGTTTGGATGAAATGGCCCCATAGGGAGTGACACTATTAGGAGGTATGGCCTTGTTGGGAGTAGGTGAGGAGGAAGTGTGCCACTGGGGAGGGCTTTGAGGTCTCAAATGCTGGAGCCAGGCCCAGTGTTCTTTCTGTTCCCTGCAGATTTAGATGTAGAACTAACTCTCAGCTAGCTAATCTCTCCAGCATCATGTCCACCTACATGCCACCATGCTTCCCACCAAAATGATAATGGATTAAACTCTGAATTGTAAGCCAGCTCCAGTTAAATGTTTTCCTTTTTAAGAATAGTTGTGTCATGGTATCTCTTCACAGCAATAGAAACCCTAAGACAAAGGTAGATCCCTGGGGCTCCCTGGCAAGACCTAGTCTAACCAAGTTTTAGGTTAATGAAGATATTCTGTCCCAGGAAAACAAGACTGACAGCACATAAAAATGATAGTAGAGGGATCTCTGGCCTCTACATGCATGTGACCACAAGTGTGCACGCATGAATATATACAACCATCCACACAAGCACACCTACATATACACATAAATATAATTAAATCAGACCTTCAGTGAACTAGCCACTGTTAAGTGCTCAACATCAAATTTAAATTGGGAAGTGTTGATAAGGGACACATTCATCTTTGTGTGCAAGTATACTGTATGCCCGCATGTATGCATACATACAGAGGGCAGAGGAAGGCAATGGCCCAGTTGGAGTAGCCACTGTGGCTCTGGAGCCGGCTCTGCCTCGGAGTTTTTGTCAATTGTCCCTTGGACTGTCTGGATTTAGATGGGGGTCGGTGCAGTAGCTCCACCAAAAACAAAAATGGGAAGAAGACGTATCTATCTTTAGAGTAGGAAGGTCTGACTGAGTCTATTGGTCTAGTGCCAGGGGTTACTCCCAGTCTGTTTAATCCAGAGTTCCAATGTGGGTCTGTGTGGGTCGTCAGCTGGGGTATTTGTCAGCTAGGTATGTCCCATGTTGTAGGCGTCAGATGTGGTCCCATGGTCTGTCTCGCTGCTAAATGCTACTTGGACAAGTGAAATGGGAGATGCTAGACATTTTACCCTATGCCACCATTGGGTGATGGGCTTGTGGGAAGCAGCACTTGGGGATGGGAGAATGCAGCTCAGGCTGGGAGCCTTAGCCTGAGTAAGAAACAACACAGGCTGAGGCTGAAGTTGGTGTTCCCTGACTCCCAGACAACCAGACGCCACTGGGAATCGCAAGGAGGAGTCTGGGGCTCAGTGGCTGAGGATGACAAGACAGGGAAGAAGGGGGCAAGGGCAAAGACACTCCCATTAGCAAGGAGGGGCCTTCTGCAGGAGACTTAGACTTTGAAGCTCCCTCCCATGGCAGTTCTTGATGAGCAACAGTCCATTCTTATCCATACCATTTAGTCACTGTTCATCGTGGAAAATGGGTGTACACCACTTCCTCAGGATGGACCAGAGATGAAATACCTTTGGCAGGAAGAAATGTCTTGGAAGAAAAGCTTGGCTAAATCCCCAGGGCCCATCTAGATTGGCATGGACAACTCTGTTTTGTGCTTCGTGACCATCACATCCCTATGTGTGGAGTGTGGTCATGTGTTCCAGGCCAGGACTCTGTAGGGAGCAGGGAAACACCCACTGTCCTCAGATAGGTGCTGGGGTCTCTGAACCCACTCAGCCTTACCAAGTTTCTTGGTACAATCCACTGCCCCACAATGGATTATCTTGCTCTCCACCACTGCCTATCCTTTGAGACAGTGTCTCCCTTGAATTTTGAGCTAGACTGGCAGCCAGCAAGTCCCATCAATCTTCCCATCTCTGTTTCCCACATCAGTATGGTTACAGACACATAGGCCACCTTGGCTTTTTATGTGTGTACCAGGTTCTAGACTCAGGTCCTCATGCTTGCACAGCAAACCTCTTACCCACTAAGCTATCTCTCAGACCCCAGACCCATAATTTCTGCATGATCTACAGGGCAATACTAAACAACAAAGAATGTAACTATTCCCAACTCCTCTAATTCCTCTTCATACTCCACCTTCCCCACCTTCCTGGCTACCCTCTGAACTACAATCTCTACCTTCCATATCCCCTTTTCCCAGCTTACTTTTCTTCTTACCTTTTTTTTTTTTTTTTGGTTTTTCGAGACAGGGTTTCTCTGTATAGCCCTGGCTGTCCTGGAACTCACTCTGTAGACCAGGCTGGCCTCGAACTCAGAAATCCTCCTGCCTTTGCCTCCCAAGTACTGGGATTAAAGGTGTGCACCACCACTTCCTGGCTCTTACCCTTTTAAAAACCACTTCAGATGGAACCCATTTGATTTTCCTTCTGCCTCCTCATGGTCCAATGGCAACATGGGACTGCTGAATCCTTGAAATGTAACAGGTCCAATTTGATATGTAAAATGTATACTAGATTTCAAGAACAAATGGAGGAAAAACACAGAATATAAAAGATATTATAACTTTTTGTTTTGTATAGGGTTTCTCTGGATAGCCTTGGCTGTCCTAGAACTTGCTCTGTAGACCAGGCTGGCCTCAAACCTGCCTCTACCCAAGTGCTGAAATTAAAGGCATGTGCTACCACCTCCTGGCAAAAGATCTCATAACTTTTAACTTTGATCATATGTTGAAATATGGTTAAATAAAGCCATTAAAAATATCTGGGTTTTGCACTAAAACCAAAAAACCAAAAAACAAAGCAAACAAAAAAAAGCAGTGTGTGTGCCAATGTGTGGACACGAAAGTAAGGGGCACACCTTCTACTAAAGGGGTTAAACAAGGCAGGACAACTTGCAGGAGTCAGTTCTCTCTTTCTACCATGTGGTCCTGGAGATGGAAGTCAGGTGGTGCCTCATCCTGCTGAGCCATCTTGCAGACCTGTTATTTTTACCTTTTCAACTAATAACTTTTTTAAAAAAAAAAAAAATAGGATCACATGTGGCTGAGGCTGGTCTTGAATATGCTACACAGTGAAGAATGTACTTTTTTTTTTTTAAGGGAAGATTGTATTTTTATTTTTGAATTACGTATGTACATATATGTCTGAATGTGGATTTCACTCACAAATGTATACGTGAGTGAAGTGTCCCAGAGGACAGAAGAGGGTGTTATATCCCTTGGTGCTGGAGTTAAAGTTAGTTGTGTCAATAGGTGGGTTGATGGGAATTGAATCCTGGTCTTCTGCAAAGTAGTAACTGTTCATTAACTGCTGGGCCACCTTCCCATCCTGCCCATGAACTTCTGACCCTTTGACTTTATACCTTTGTGTATGTTATGAAAACACTCAACCACCAAACTATATCCATGTCCTTTTTTCCCCCTTTCCTCTTCTTTTGTGAACCTCCTTGGATGTGCTAGGAAAGTACTTAATGATTAAGCTACACCCTTGGCCCATAAGTTAATAAAAATTTTAAAATTTAAGTTGCCATATAGCTGACAATTTTGTGGCTTCTTTAAAGTTTTACTGTAGAGAGTTGATTAAGAATGTCACTGGCAGAATATGTTCCCCTAACTGGGCTGCCTTGTCTGGCCTTAGTGAAAGGATGTGCCTATCCCAGCAGAGACTTGACATCCTAGGGTAAGGGGGCTAGGGGGGGGGGGGCTCCACCTCTCAGAGGAGAAGGAGAACAAGGGAACCCTGTGGGAAGGGGACCAAGAGTGGGGGCAGCAGTCGGGATGTTAAGTGAATAAATAAATTAATTTTTTTTTTTTAAAAAAAGAACATCACAGGGCTATAAAGATGGCTCAGTTGAATAGACACTGGTTGCTGAGTGTGACAACCTGAGTTCAACCCCCAGGTCTCTTATGATGGAAGAATTGACGCCTGCAAGTAATTCTTTGACTTCCACATATATGTTCACACAGACACATGCATATTATAATGTATACATATTATACATATACATACAAACACCATCCCTTAAAAACACATACATACAAATACATACATAATATAAAATATTAAAATATAATATTTTTTCAAATCCTGTAAAACTATTTTTAAAAGTTTACCTCTACCCAGCTGCTGTGTTGCAGGCCTGTAATCCTAGAACTTGGGAGATGAAAGCATAAGGATCATTTCACTGACATCCTTAGTGACATAGGAAGTTTAAGGCCAACCTGGATCACATGAGACACTGTCTCAAAAACATACACATCACCTTTAAACTCAGCATTCAGGAAGTAGAGGCAGGCAGATCTCTATGAGGCAATGGTCAGCATGATTTATAAGTTCCAAGCCAGGACTACTGAGGAAGATCCTGACTAAAAGAAAACAAACACGCTAAAAAAAAAAAAAAAAGATGGAAGGAGGCAGAGACAATAGAGAAGGGGTTTTTTGTTTGTTTGTTTTTGTTTTATCTTTTTGTTTTGTTTTGTTTTTCGAGACAGGGTTTCTCTGTATAGCCCTGGCTGTCCTGGAACTCACTCTGTAGACCAGGCTGGCGTCGAACTTAGAAATCTGCCTGCCTCTGCCTCTCAAGTGCTGGGATTAAAGGCATGTGCCACCACTGACCGGCAATAGAGAAGTTTTAAATCAAACAGGCCGGCATATACGTTTCTGATAGCACTAGCCCAGAACAGCAGCCTCCGAAAGGCACAGGCAGTTATTTTTCTGCTCACTGCCCAATTGGCTGGCACATAGTAGGCATTTAAAATTTCGAAGGAAGTGGGGCTGGGAAGATACCTCAGCAATAAAGATCACTGGCTTCTTCCCCAGAGGACACAGGTTCAGTTCTCAGCACCCAAACGCAGTTAACTAACACCAGTCCCAGAAGATCCGACATTCTCTTCGACTTCCATATGCACTACACGCACATGGTGCACAGACATATATGCAGGCTGAACACTCATGCATACACGTTAAGAAAATCCTAAAACTACGAAATTTTAACTTTAGATTTCCAGAGGCTGCTCATGCTGACCACATCCTTAAACCCGCTTCACCAGATAAGGAAACTGAGGCCAGGCTCAGTGACGTCAGCCGGTGCTCAACTGCAGGCAGACCGGAAATGTCCGGGCCGGGATTCGAATCGGGGATCCTGTCCTCCTAGCCTCGGCTCCCCGATGACCACCTTGCTTACTCTGGACGTAAGCGGCTGCACAGCCCGCATTGTGAGGACCACACGGCGTGCGCCATCTATAAAAAGCGTCACTCTCTGGCCTCGACGTCCAGTCGGCGTCCACTGAGGGCCAGGCTCCAACTAGCCCTCTCCGCGGCCATCGCTAGTCACTTCACGACTCCACTGAGCGCCCTGGTCCAGCGCAGACGACGCCGACAGGAAGTCCCACCTTCGCCGCGCGCACCCGAGTACCGCGACAGCCATGCCAACCAATGAGCGTCGCTTCTTCAAAGACACTGACCAATAGTAGAGCGCGCTGAGAAGGGGGCGTGTCTGAGCCGCGGGGCCGGGGAGCGGGTCGTGCGCGCTGAGGAGGAGCCGCAGCCGTCGCCGTCGCCGTCGCCGCTACCGCTACCGCTCTGCCGCCGCCACCACCGCTACCGAGGCCGTGCGGAGCCGTTATCGCCGCGCCGCCCGCCCCGGAGCAGAGCCCCGGGCCTTCCCGCCCGCGTTCAGGTGAGGCCGGAGGCTTCGGCGACTTCCGAAAGAGTAGGCCGCGCTAGGGCCTGAGCTCGCCTAGCCCTACAGGCGTCCGCCGGGCCTGCACCGGCCGAAGGCCCCAGGCCGCGGTAGGCCTGGGTATCGAGACGCGCGTGTGGGCCGCGGCTAGGCGAGTGGGAACCGACTTGTTTGATTCAGGTTGGCGACAAGCCTCCCCCGGGCCAGATTCCTCTCTGGGCTCCCGCGAGAGAGGCGGGAGAAGGACACAGCGTGGGCACGCGCTTTGGGGGCCGGGCTCCGAGGCTTGGGGGCCCCCGGATAGTTGATCTCGGAGGCCCAGTGATCCGGGGGTGGAAGAGTGGAGCGAGGACCTTGGGCGCCAGAGGTCATGGCCCACAGATTTGCTCCCTCGGGAAATCCCATAGATTTCTTTTGTGGACGATTTTCAGGATACACCGCGACGGGTCGTGAGGTCCTTTTAGAAGTGTGCACACCTTTCTTCTGTATGTGTGGAAGTCTTAGAAGAGAAAGGGGAAATTTTTCTTTGACCGCCATCTCTAACAAAGCTGTTTTCGGGACGTTTTCACTAGTAAAATAATGTGTAAATATTAAAAGATAATTGCACGCTGTTGAACAATGGGAAGTGATGATGGGTCTGCCTTTTCTCTTGTCTTCTGCTGCTAAAGCATGTCAAAATGGGTTTGACACCTACTATGTGCAGAGCAGGTGGAGAACTTTTTTTGCACTAGACAGAGCTTCCAAAATCGGAAGTGTTCATGTGGGACACCGCTGACCAGAGCTCTAGAAGGGGCAAGATCGGATGTTAAAGAAAGCTTTCTTAACCTCCTTGTTACAGGCAGTTAGAATCTGATAAATGGTTGGTTGTGGGGGCCTGGCTGCCCTATGCATTGTAGAAAGTTGGATAGCATGCCTGGCTTCTTCTGCCTACTGAGTATTAACATCTCTGCCTCCTACTTCTTCCAGTTGTGAGTACCAAAAGCACATTGAGGGGTCCCTAGGGGTCTTTCTCTCGTTTTCCCCATCACCAAAATACATATACACAGAGGTGAGAAATCTTTAGGCAATCTTCCTGGAAAAGTTCTTCCAACCCTATCTCTGATGATCTGGGTGAAGCTTCTAAGATCTTGAGTAAGCTGTATTGAATTGCCTGTGAAATAGCAGGGTGAAAGTATTGTGCAGATGTAAAGATGTGAGGAAACTCCCAGTATTGTGCATGCCACACATGGAATATTTGCAGTTACAAATAATCATCAGAATCTTTCAACAATGTACCATGATTTAATACTTCACGGGCATGTCTCCAGCCCCTAAGGTAGGTGTTATAATATCCATTTTAGAGAAGAAAGTGAAACTTAGGATAGTCTCTTGCACTGTGGTGGCCAGTGCAGGGTTTGAAAGCAAGTCCTAGATACCTCCAGCATATTGCCTTTTAACTGGTGTATGCAAAACTGTTGAGATCTGGTTTTGAAAGTGCTGTGGGACTGGAGAGGTAGCTCAGTTGACAGGAGCATTTGTTGCTCTTGCAGAGGACCTGTGTTCAGTTCCTAGCACCCACATGATGGCTCACAACCATTCATAACTCCAGTTCCAGAGATTCCCATGCCGTCTCTGATTTTGCAGAACAGCAAGCATACATGTGGTTCTCATACATATATGCAAACAAAACACATATAAATTTTTTAATTCTGTGACTTCAAGGTGTGTGAAGAAGCTGAGAGAAATAGGAAATGTTTCTGTTGAAGCACTGGTTTGAGGGAGACAACTTAAGTTTGGCTATGTTCAGGAATAGGTCCCTGGGCAACAGTAGAAAGGCAGAGACTGAAGAACATACTCGTTCCTGTGCTTACATAGTTGCTTCTTGAACTGCTTCTCTCTTTCCTTTGCACACCAACAGGAGTTGACTTTTGAAGATGCAGATCTATGTTTCTCCTGATTAAAAGAAGTCTTGGGGCATGAAAAAGTATGCTGGGCTGTTCAAATGGTTCTAAACATTAAAATCAGAACTCCTTAGTTTGGGATGCCCCTCATGCCCTTCTCTGACCCTTTCTGCTCTTTCCCTGGAAAGCTGTGTGGCCCAGCTCAGAGCACAAACATCATTTGAAGCTGCCTCCCAATGCCAAGGCTTTTCCACTTCCTCCAGAATGAACTGTTTCCTGGTTTGTGTTCCCATCATCTTTAGTGTGTTCAAGCTAGTTAAATGCTGAATGGTGGGGGAGATGCAGTGCTGGCCTTTTGCCCCTAGGTGGCAGTAGTTCTACGGAAAAAGACCCAAGGAAATTGGCCAACAAGAGGGAAGTGAGCCTTTTGTCCCCTTCCCCAAAGTTGTGTTCTAGCCCAGAGGATAGGCTCTGGAGAGGTCATGGTGTATATGATCTATGTTTAGATGATTTTAGCCTGGCTGGTGAGCAATAGTAATGCACCAGGTGATGTGGAAGCACAGGAAAAGGAACTGTTATTCAAGCCCAGGAGACCCCAAAATGTTCCCTGGAGTTGTTGAGGCAGGAGGACCTAGAGGAAATAGCTAGGTAAAAGACAAAAGGTTCTTCAAGAACTTGGTGAGGCCTTCCATTAGCTTGGGAAAATGTATGGGGTATGGACCTTTTGGGGAAGGGAGTAGCAGGGCTGTTGGGAAGAGACCTCAGATATTATGAGGACCCACTCCAGACATGATAATTGACAGAGGGAGTCACACTTGCAAAGGATGCACTTACTGACAGGCAGACAACCAGTTAGGAGGTGATTGTGTTCCTTCAAGTTAGAAAAATTGCTAAAATGACACAGAACATCAGCTGTAGAAGCAAGGGAACACTGAAACACAATTAAGGCATTTGGACATGAGGAAGAGCAACAGTGGCCAGCCCTGCCTAGTGTTTGAGTGCTGCAAAGATGAGTGGCCACAGAGAACTTGAGAAGAAAGACAAAGCAGTTTAATATATGCCAGGAGACAAGAAAGCACATGGCTGAAACAGAATGGAGGAAATAAGATGGTAGTAGACTATCCATGTCCAGTACCACAGTGGATACTTACTGCATGCTCAGTAATGCATACCCACCTTCCTGTTCTCAAGAAAGGTTGCCAAGACAAGCTCTCTGTTCTCTATCACTGGGAAGAAACGACCTTTTCAGGATTGTAGATGTATCTCAGTTGGTAGAGTGCTTGCCTCTCATACATGAAATCTTAGTTTCAATACCCAGCACCCTATAAATCAGAATAGTTTCTCATGCCTGTAATCCCAGTACTCAGGAGTTAGGGGTAGATATTGCCATCTAGGAATTTAAGGCTAGTCTAGGCTACACTGAAACCCTGTCTCAAAATAAAGAAAGTCAACTTGATTTGAGAAGAAGCCTCAATGTATGAGACAGAATATAAAAAAGGGAAGGTTTGTTTTTGTATAAAGTATACTGAATAGAGTGATAATTGATTACTGAGAATTTGTTATTCAAGCAGATTTCAATCAAAGAGGAACAGGGAGGGCTATCTAGGATCAACAGACGGGCAGAATAAAGAGAAAAGGAAGGCCCTAAGAAGTTTCCAGGCCTGAGTGGGCCAGTTAAGTCATACCAAGAGGACTAGGAGGCTAAATGTGGAGATAAAAGTAGAAACTGGCTAAACTGATGTACTGAGGTTAGAATTGCCTCTGTTTTGTGTTCCCAGTGCCTGGCACATAGTTGGCATTCCACCCATGCCTGGAGAAGAAAGTTAGTGTGGGGTTCAAAAGTGACTAGATGCGACTACCCATCAAAGAAACCTTTATGCCAGAGAAAGAATTGACAGGAGAGAATAGTGCACAGCAACCAGTGTCAAGGCTGATGTCACCATGAGCAGAGACGCCTGTAGACACTAGAAGAGGAGTCATTTGGAGGAAAAGGTTAAGTTGGCTTTACAGACACGTTTAGAAGTTGGGCTAGGTAAGAGGGGACAGGGACCTGATTGAGAAAGAAGGTCAAGAGGAGGGAGAGGCAAAACTTGCCCCTGAATTAGATAAAGGAAATAGAGAGTACTTAGAGGACAAGTATGTAGTGCCACTGCAGAAAGTAATTCAAGGTGATGGAAAGGTTTGGAGAAGAGTAAGGTCAGGAGACAGATTAGGGAATCATATACCTTGGTTTTAGGAGTAAGGGTACCCACATTTATCATGTTATATAGCAGTAACATCCGCAGTGAGAACATGAAATGATTTCCCCTCACTGTCTTTCAGGATTCGCTTTGGAAGTGGGGTAGAGCCCATGGGTTTTCATGCCTTACTGTGTTGCTGCGCTCTCTGCAAGAGCTTTACCAGCTCTAGGTTGCTGGTGCTTTCAGTAGGACTCTAGTTCCTAGGCCTGTAGAGCACTTGGACTGGGCAGGCCACTCTCTGCACCTGACCTACTGTGACTTACTCTGTTGAAGCTACCCCATCCAAGTGGCCTTCCTTTTCTTGGCTTTGGACAGGGGCCAGTAAGGATCTGTATGTGCCTCATCTACCTGAGCCCTTGATGGATGGCAGGCATTGGTTCAAGTGGCACCTTCAGTTCTTTTCTGCCACCAGGGCATTTCCTGGGTGATTTGCTCCTCCCACCCCCACCACCCATCTCAAAGACTCCAGACATACAATATCCTTGGTGTAATCTGAGAGCCTATAACTTCCTTTCCTACTATGTAACACACCAGGGTTGCCTGGAACCCTGATTTTGGGGACCCTTTAGATAACAGTGGTCTATCTTTACCTGGCAGGGGATTTACCATGATGAAAAAGCTATTTTCCCAGCATGAGGCTCATGCACTGAACTTGGGATGTATTAACCCTAATTGCTAGAAACAATTTGTGGCCAATGTCCAAAAGTTGGACCTTGGTCTTTAAAAGTTGCTGTGTTTATGTTGTTATCTATTTTGGTGTAGAGCACATATGGAGTTCAGAGCACAACTTTGTGGAGTTGGTTCTTTCTACTTTTACATGTGTTCCTGGGGATCAAACTTAGATTATCAAACTTGCTCAATAAACTCTTCACATATTGAGCCATCTTCCTTGCCAACATCTCACTCTTGTTATTGGTGAAAATTAAATAATTTTAAATTGGTGATTGAGGAGGTAATAAAGACATGCCAGTGGTGGAGAGGAATTGAATGTAGCTTGTTTTTGCTACATTGTGGGTTCTTTTTTCTACCCTTTATCACCGTGAGTACACACATACATACACACAGAGTTTCAACCCCAACACTAGATAGGAGAGAAACAAGGATGGAGGATAAAGATCTCTGAATTTAATTTCTTTCCTATTGTTTCTTCTTTGACCACAGCTTAACTATCAAACCACAACCAGCCTCCCTAAACGACCAACACCCTCAAATAATAGTGAGACCCTTTAAAATAAAACAAAAACAAATTTCAAATACTGGGGGGCCCTCGAATTCATGTACCCTCACACAATCACAGAAATTATCTGCAGCTGGCAAAACCATGCTTCTGCTAGAGCGTGATGCAAAAATGGTCAACTGCTTCAGACAGTATAAAGTAGCCCTGCATCAATAAACATGGGATTAAAATGAAAGCACATTCTCATATTTCTGTGGGATTTTTTGTTGTTGTTGTTGTTGTTTTTTACAGTTGAGGAGTAGCATTTTGTCCTAAATGGAACAAAGCCAGGATAGGGACACATGCTAGAAAATTCAATAGGGACACCATCACAACGGTATGATTCATTCTGGAATACCAAAGGCCAAGTTCTGTTACTTATTAACAGCCTGATTGACTATGAGCAAAATAGTGTGACCTCTGAGCTTTACTGGATGCTGACATGGGAAGCCTGGGAATGAAGGGAGTTGACATTAGAGCAGGAGGTGGGCTGAGCAGTGCGCGTGTCTTTAATCCCAGCACTTGGGAGGCAGAGGCAGGCGGATTTCTGAGTTCAAGGCTAGCCTGGTCTACAGAGTGAGTTCCAGTCAGGGCTACACAGAGAAACCCTGTCTGGGGGAGAAAAAAAAAGAGCAGGAGGGAGCACTGGCTTGATAGTTGTCATTGATAATTGGATAGTCACAAGACCTGTTACGGTTAGAGTTTATGGGCACAGGACCAGTTGGACCCAGGTTGGGCCACACAGTTTGGCCACACAGTTTTGGAAATGGTTAAGGGCAGCATTCCTGAAGGTTGAATGAAGTAGCCTCTGAAGTACCATTAGACTGGCTCCATTGTTGTCAGTTGACTATAGACTTGACCTGAAAGAAGTGTTCAGCTTTGACTGTCCATGACCATGCTGTGGAGTAGTTTGACAAAGAAAATTTTTGTTTAAATCTTAATTTTAGTTTTTAATTTGCATTATAGAAGATTTCACTTAACCTTGTGTACTGTTTGAAAGATGTTTTGTTTTTGTTTGTTTGTTTGTTTTTTGTTTTTTTTTTTTCCGAGACAGGGTTTCTCTATATAACCCTGGCTGTCCTGAACTCACTCTGTAGACCAGGCTAGCCTCGAACTCAGAAATCCGCCTGCTTCGGCCTCCCAAGTGCTGGGATTAAAGGCATGCATCACCACCGCCCAGCTAAGATGTTTTGTTTTGAGAAAGGGTTTGAGGAGCCCAGGTTGGCTTTCAAATGTGCACTCGCGTTCTCTCGCTCGCTCGCTCTCTCTCTCTCTCTCTCTCTCTCTCTCTCTCTCTCTCTCTCTCTCTCTCTGTGTGTGTGTGTGTGTGTGTGTGTGTGTGTGTGTGTGTTTATGAAGATGACTTTGAACTTCTGAATTCTATCTCCCAAGTACAGGGATTACAGTTATGTACTACTACTTCCATGTGGTGCTATTATGGGACCCAGGGCCATCTGCATGGTAGGCAAGAACTTGTACTGAGTTACCAACAAGCCCCAGTATTTGAAGCTTATTTTTGTTTTGTTTTGTTTTGTTTTAAATGGTCTCACTATGTAATCCTGGCTGGCCTAGAAATCTGTGGGCGAGGCTGGCCTCAGGGACATAGTGGTTTGTCTACCTGTCTGTGCCTCTTGAGTGCTAGGATGAGAGGCATGTTCTACTTGCAAATTTGATTCCTAGGATCTACATGGTGGCTCGTAATCATCTTAACTCCAGTTCCACCGGATCCATTGCCTTCTGACCTTTGAGTACACCAGGCATACACCTTGTACATACATACATACGTACATACATACATACAGGCAAAACATTCGTACACATAAAATTAATCTTTTATCTAAAATCAGCCTATTTGTGTCTGTTTCTGTCTGTCTGTCTAGCTATCACAAGTTAGAGGATCAGCCTGGACTACAAACTGATCCTGTTTCCATGAGGAAAAATTTTTAAGATGGGTCATCCTAAGTTGGGTTAGAATATCTTAAAACATTTAGAAAAGGTTGCTGGTTTTTTTAGTCTGCTTTCTACCCCCCAGTAAAATGTATTTGAAAATCTTTAACTTTTCAGACTTATAGTGATTGTAAATAATGCTGTGTGGATTTGTGTATATGTTTTTATATGAACACAGATTTTCACTTCTCTTGCATTGATGCAAAAATAGAAGACAGGCTTACATCTATACTCTTAGCATTTAAGAGGGTGAGGCAGTAGTATTGTAATAGGTTTGGACTACATGATGTATTTCAGAGTTAGAGTATGAATAAAAGAACAAAACAGTACTAGGAGCATGATTGCCAGGTCATGAACTAAGTGTTCGTGTTCAATTCATCAAAGTGACTATAACATTTTTGCATTCCTGCTATTACTGTGTATAGAAAGTCTTAATTTCTCCCCCATCCTCTCCAGCACTTGACATTGCCTTGTTATATTTTGTTTTAGCCATTCTAATAGGTTGACATGCCTCTCTGCCTGGCTAATGATATTGAGCCTCTTTCCATATGTTCATTTACCATCTACATACCTGCTTTGGTGCACTTTTAAAATCTTCTGCCATTTCTTTTTTAAAGTTTTAGGTGTTGGTTTATTTTAAAATTTCAGTTAATTTTTTTTTTTGTGTGTTTGAGTGGTCAAGCATGTCACTGTACATGTGTGGATGTCAAAGGATAAACCATGAAAATGAAAATAGATTGTTTTTTGGACTTCATTTCTAGGGGTCTTTCCACTTCTGAGGTCTCTTGTTTTTGCTACACAGCAGGCCACAACATCTACTTTTATACTTGGGTTCTGGGGATCAAACTTAAATTGTCAGACTTGCATACACAAATACTTTTATCCTTCTGAGCTGTCTCCCCAGTTCTGTTTGTTTGGAAGGACTGCCATTTAGATGAGAATAACACTGAACTTCTGATCTACACTCTACCTCTCAAATACTTGATGTCAGAAGCATACCACCATATCCAGATTTATTTGTGTGTGTATGTGTTTATACTTGTACACATCATACCGTGAATGTTTACTTATCACAAATAAATTTCTAATAAACACAATTTATGTATACCACCAGTACATTTCCAGTAGTTAATTGAGAACATTGTGGGCTTTTGGTAAGATAGTAAACCAGCATAGGAAGAAAAACCATTTAGTACACTAAAAGAGAGTGGTGGGCACCATAGTAACAAAAGATCTGCTTGTCCGACTTGTCTAGTCTTAAGAGCTTTGTAAAAATGTGTCATCGAGGCTTGGTGGTTAAAAGCACTGACTGGATCTGGGTTCAGTTCCCAGTGCCCACATTAGAATTGTCTGTAACTCAAATTCCAAGGGATTTGACACCTTTCTGGCTTCCACAGGCATCAGGCACACACACACGCTACACAGGCATACATTTAGGCAAAATACCTATATGCATTTAAAAAAAAAAATAGTTCGAGACCAGCCTGACCTATAGAGCACATTCCAGGACAGAGCTACACACACACACACACACACACACACACACACACACACACACACACACACACACACAGGCCCTGTCTCAAAAACAAATTTAAAAAATGAATAATGAAAAAAATATTTTTAGGTGTTCTCACCTCTTTTTAAATACTTTTCTCAGGCTTTGGGTATTTCTTGTAGCATTGCCTTGAAAAAAAGCACAGTTTAACATTTTGATGCCACCTATTTGTTTTTTTAATGAAAACAGCTTTTGGTGGTATATCTAAGAATTCTTTGTCCAGTACAGTGTTTAGCACTCAGGAAGCAGAAGCGTGTAGATGCCTGAGTTCAAAGCTAGCCTGGTCTACAGAGTAAATTCTAGGACAGTCGGGGATACACAGAGAAACTCTTTCTTGAAAAACCAAAAGGAAAAAAAGAATTGGCATAGTGGCACGTGCCATAACTCCAGCCTGGGCTACATAGAATTTAACTGCTGGCAATGCTGGGAATCAAACCCAGGGCTTTGTCCATGCATCCTGAACTATATTCCTAGTTTGATTCTTTTGTAGCACAGGCTATATAGGAATACCCTGTAGAAACCCTTTGGAGATTTCAGAATGGATAGAGAAGGGAGGGAGAGGACAAAGGAAGGAAATAATGGTAGACATTTTTTTTTCTGTAAAAAGCCAGATGGTGAATCTTTTGGGTTCTATGGGCCTTGTGGCTGTTACTAGTTTGTTAGTACTCAACTATGTCATCATTGTTTAGGGGAAAAAAATCTAACCTTAGATAGTAGACAGCTCAAAGAAAATTATTGTATTCTAGTAAAACTTTCTTTATAAAAGGTAATGAGTTGAAATTTTTGTCAGTTGATCAGCTGTTGAAAACAATGAATGGAGGAATAAAAGCGCAACTCTTAGAGGAGTGAAGAAAGACTCATGTGATCTAATCCCCAGCACCATGAAAAGGAAGGAAGAGTAGGGGAGAGAGGAGAGAGAGAGAAAAGGAAAAGAAGATAGAGATGTTTGAATCTCATTTTCTTTTTGTTTTTTGTTGGTTTTTTCTTTTTTTAAGATTCATTCATTTATTTATTTTATATATGTGAGTACACCATCATTGTCTTCAGAAACACCAAAAGAGGATATCAGATCTCATTACAAATGGTTGTGAGTCACCATGTGGTTGTTAGGAATTGAATTCAGGACCTCTGGAAGAACAGTCAGTGCTCTTAACTGGTGAGCTGTCTCTTCTGCCCTTGAATCTCATTTTTAACAAACTTCATCTTCAAGTTTTTTGTTGTTTGTTTCTTTTTGTTGTTGTTGTGTTGTTTTTGACATTCCTGGCTGTCTTGGAACTCGCTCTGTAGACCAAGCTTGCCTTGATCCTCCTACCTCTCTGGAGCACTATGGCTAAAGGTGTGCAGCACCAGCATATTAATTTTTAACATTAATCTCTGCTCTCTTCTGCAGCAGATGCCTTTGTTCATTTGTTTGTTTTTGAGATAATGGTCTATTTTAAAATCTCAGGACCACAGTTTTTTGTTATTAAATTTTAGTACTTTCTACTTAAAATTGACTCTGAGCCATCTTCTATTAATACACATGTGTTAGCTACATTTTGTACTTTTTTACAAGCTGAAAAGTAGTATGTTTCTTTAGATTACTAACTTGCAGTGATGTGGTTGTTGCTGTGGGGCAAATTCTTATCATGGGGTTGGTTTCATAATAAAATTTTTAGTAGAAGTTGCCAAACTCCTTCAGAAAGCTGGTGCTGTCTTATGTATGTCACTTTATGAGGCTGTTTCTTCTTCTTCCTACTTATAGGATATATATTTTTTAACTTTTTATTGATTCTTTGTGAATTTCACATCATGCACTCCAGTCCCACTCATCTGCCTGTCTCCTCATATCCACCATCTGCCCTTACAATCTCAAGAAGAAAATAAACACACAAACAAGAAAAACTAAACAAAGCATAGAAAATAGAAAACATCTTGTAAGCTATAGTATGTCACAATATGCTCCACAATACCCCTCTGTCCAAACATTTTCACTTGCAAATGTTCATTGTAATGAGTCATTGATCTGGTTTGAGGTCTCTAGTTTCTGTGTGACATCATCAATATTGGATCTACACCAGGACTTCTCTCTGTTATCTTGGTATTGCCCTGTGTCATGGAGATCCTGCAGCTTTTGGAACAACAAGACTGGCCTTTTTGAGCCCACTAAGAGTTACAGATGATGTAGATTTTTGGATTGGCCAACTCAAACCTTTGAACCTGGGCTTAGGTAGTAACTGAGCTGATCACCAGAGTGAGGTTTCCAGCACTGCTCCAGTTAGGCCACCCTTTGGCAGGATCACTCTCCCCCTTGGGCCTGGCTTACCTGCACCCATGCCTACAGAACCAGCTCCGTTGTGCTGCCCAGTGGAGGTACAGGGCCTACTCTCCCCAAGTGCTGCAGACAGTGAGGGATTGGGCTAGTTCTCCCATTCTCAAACCCTTATGAGCTGCTGGATCCCCATGTGTTCCATCAACATTTAGGGCCACTTCCACTGTGCTGCCCTGGCAATATGCAGGACCCACTACTTAGAGGATTTTATCCATCCTATATGGCCAGTAGAAACAAACTATCATTTCATTTTGCTTTTTTATTTGGGCGGTGGGGATGAGTCTCATAGGATCTAGTGATTCTCAACCTGTGGGTCGAGATTCCTTTTGGGTGTTGAACAACCCTTTCACAGGGTTGCATATCAGATATCCTGCATATCAGATATTTACATTATAATAGTAGCAACATTGAAATAGCAATGAAATAATTTTATGGTTGGATGTCACCACAACATGAGGAACTGTATTAAAGGGTTGATGCATTAGGAAGGTTGAGAACCACTGTCCTAGATTCCATACTGAAGGTGAGCATGGCTATGATCCTCCTGCTTCTACCTCCTTCTATCATGTTATCATGATAGCTGTGTGCCACTGTGCTAGCTTACGTGGTGTCAGGGTTGGCTCTGTGCATGCTAGGCAAGTGCCCCATTTATTAGCAGTTTCATCCTCAGCTTTCCCTTTCCATGAGGTTGAGGGTTTTGTTTTTGTATGTTTGTTTTTTGGGGGAGGTGGTTTGGTTTGATTTGGTTCTTACTTGTTTTCCAAGATAGGCTTTCTTTGTGTAGCCCTGGCTGCCCTGAAACTTGCTCTATAGACCAGGCTGGCCTTGAACTCACAGGGATCCTCCTGACTCCCTCCTGAGAACTGGGATTAAAGGCATTCCCCATCAAGTCAAGGTTAAACTTTTTTTCCTCTTGGGTTTGTCGTCTCTTTGAATGGCTATCATCATGAAGTTGTAGTTTATATCATTGTCTGCCTTTCTGTTAGTTATGTGTTGGGTTTTAATTATTAATTTGTAGATGTATTGACTCAACTTTATTCAGCCCTAGCAATGTTGAGATTTTAGGCAAGGTACTTAGTCATTGCCATCATCTTGTGCCTTGCAGAATATTTAATTAACAGCATCCTGTAATGTGCTCACTAAACACGGATAGTGTGTGGGCACATACACACTGAGGCTAACCAAGAATGCCTGCACACATCATCACATCCTGTCCCTTGATGGGTAAATTTCCCAGCATAACAAATACCAATCAAAATGATACATAGCAGATTTTTTTTTGCCAGTCTCTTGCTGCTTGTCTTGTTTCTGGTGCTTTTTGCCAGCTTTTGATTTTATGATACCTATTTTTTTGTTAACATACTTTATAGAGATGAAGGAACCTGCACAGCTTTAAATGAGTAATAAACATGGGAAATTCTTACTGTTTGCCTGTTTGAGAGTTAAGAGAGTAGGAAACAGGTCTAGTTTTTACCCTTCTCCCAGTGACTCAAGGAGTAGAAGAGAAATATCTGTGCAAGAGTTGTGTTTGGTTTTATGTAATCTCTGGCAAAGCCTTTTTGTTTTTAATGTGCTAGACATGGAACCTAGTGCCTCCTGCATACTAGGCAAGCACTCTGCTACTTAGCTCTCAAAAGATTTTCTTTGTTTTTTGTTTGTTTTGTTTTTTGTTTTCTTTTAAACAAAAAGGTTTTATACAGTTAAATATAGCCTAGGCTGGCCTTGAACTTTCTATACAGCCTTTAAATTCCTGGTCCTCCTGTCCTCGCTGCTTTAGTACTGGAATTGCAGGTGTGTACCTACACTCAACCTTTTGCAGAGTTGTGTTTAAAGATAGTCAAAGGCTTATGCCTTGTGGGCTTTGAATTTTCACAAATTCAAGCTGCATATCTTAAGTAAGGAGGAGGGGGTTGCTCACTGAGCTCTCCAGGCAGGTGAGCACATGTGAAGAAGTGACTACAAATTTAAAAGCAGGGTCAAAGAGCCTCCCAGGTTAGGCCACTGCACCCCAGCGTCTGTTGAACAAACTAGGTAGTAGCTGTTGTCAAAAGTTTGATCTTGGTGCCCTCAGATGCATCTTTACAGATTTTGCTCCAAAGCTATACTGGGCTGTTTGCCCCTAAAAGTAGATTTTCCAGAACTGCCAACTGTCGACCTGTTGTCCCATGTCCCCACCCACCCACCCAACACACTAACTCCTAATCTCTTTCTGGTTCCAATAGCTGTATCTTTGGAGATAAAAAGAGCATTTGGAGATAATTGACCAGCAGATGTCCAAAGTTGGATTGCAGGGGTGTATACATCATAGGCTTCTCCGTATCCAGCTGTAATCCTCAGTGGTGACAGGAAAAAGCAGTTAGGAATGGAAAGCTTTTGAGACACACAACTTTTTTCTCTTGAAATTTTGAGCTATTGTACCGAGATTACAGTTGGTTTTTGTTTGTTTGTTTTGTTTTGTTTTCAGGGTTCTTTAAAGCTATATTTATGTATAGGTGTGCTCATCCACTAGGGATAGAACCCAAGGTCTTGTGCATGTTCTGTTAATGAGCTACATCTTCAGACCTCTCTTCAAAGATCCTCTTACTGAGCCAGACCAGGTGGCACATACCTGTAATCATAGCACTTGGGAGGTAGGGGCAGGAGAATTAGAAGTTTAAATCCAGTCTCAGCTGCATGGTGAGTTGTAGGCCGTCTTATGCTACATTAGACACCTATCACACAAAGTCCTCTTACCCAAATGTGAAACCTCATACCTGTAATCCTAGATCTTGGGAAGCTGAGGCAGGGGATCATCATGTTTGAGGCCACCCTGAACTACATAGTTCATTCCAGGCCAGCCTGGCTTAAAAGTGAAACTGCCTTTAAAAAACAAAAAACTGTTAATGAACATGGTTGAATTTAAGATTTGTTTTATGTTAATGGAATTATTTTGTAGAGCAGTTTTAGTTTTACAAAAAAGATTATAAAGAAGCTAGTGAGGAACTGGTGAGATGGCTCAGTGGGTAAAGGTGTTTGCTGCTTAGTCTGATCTGAGTTCAAAGGAAGGGGAGAACTACAGGTTTTCCTCTGGCCTCCATGCTCTTGCACACATATACACACACACACACACACAAAATAAATGTAATCTTAAAATATAAAGAAGTAGGTAGCTAAAGAGATGGCTCAGGAATTAAGTGTACCTACTGCTCTTCTAGAGGACCCAGGTTTGGTTCCTATTACCCGTGTAGTAGTTTACAATCATCCATAATTCTAGTTTCAGGGCTGGTGAGATGGCTCAGTGGGTAAGAGCACCAACTACGCTTCCAAATTCCAGCAACCACATGGTGGCTCACAACCACTCATAATAAGATCTGACATCCTCTTCTGGTGTGTCTGAAGACAGCAACAGTGTACTTATTTATAATAATAAATAAATCTTTGGGCTGGAACAAGCAGGGACTGAGCGAGCAGGGCTGACCAGAGTGAGCGGAGGTCCTAAAAGTCAATTCCCAACAACCAGATGAAGGCTCACAACTATCTGTAAGGCTACAGTGTGTACTCATATGCATAAAATAAATAAATAAATCTTTAGAAAAAATTAAAAAAAAATAATTCCACTTTCAGGTAATCTGACTCCCTCTTCTGGCTTCCACAGACACCAGGTATACATGAAGTGCCCTCGTATATAAGCAGGCAAAACATACACATAAAAATAAATTTTCAAAAAATAACAATTGTATTCCTTTTATATCCTTCCCCAATAACCTTTTCCCTATTACAAACATCTTGCAGTTAGGTACATTTGTTACAATTAATGAAACAGCACTGGCATATTATGTAATATCTGAGGCCTGCAATTCACATTAATATGTATGAGTGGTTTTTCTTTTTTTCTGCATGTGTATTTTGCACTATATGCATGCCTGCTGCCCACAGAGATTAAAAGAAGTCAGGTGAAGTTACAGATTACTGTAAACTACCTTGTAAGGGCTGGGAACCAAATTTGGGTCATGTTTAAGAACAGCAAGTTATGAGCCACCTCTGGAGACCCTGTTTTTGTTTGTTTTGGGGGTGTATGTTTTGTTTGTTTAGTTGGAGTCTCTCATATCTCATGATGGCTTTCACCTTGATATGAAACCAAGAATAGCCTAGAAAATCTGCCTTTTTTTTTTTTTTTTTTTTTTTTTTT
>NW_022196905.1:147216199-147228169 GCF_008632895.1 Mastomys coucha | reverse complement strand
GGAACTCACTCTGTAGACCAGGCTGGCCTCGAACTCAGAAATCCACCTGCCTCTGCCTCCCAAGTGTGCCACCACGCCTGGCAGAAATTCTGCCTTCTTAAGTGTTGGGATTATAGTCATGGATCACCACACTTGGTACTGTCCCTGTAGTTTTGCCTCTTATTGATCAGTCATACAATTGGAGTCATATAGTATGGCATTGCAAACTGTTTCTTTGACTTAATAATATGCATTTAAAGGTCTTGCTTACTGGGAAGAATGTAGCTTAGTGGCAGAGTGCTTACCTAGCATGCTCAAGGCCCTAGGTTTGATCCCAGAGCCTACTCCCCACCAACCCCCCCCCCACACACACACACACAAGGACTAATAACTTTGGGGGTTTAGCTCAGTGATAGAGCAACACCAGGTAAAAGGGAAATTAAGGCTGGGGACATGGCTCAGTGTTAGAAGAATTATCTAGCTAGCTTCTTGCCTTTTTGTGGCTTAATAACTCATTTCTTTTTAGGTTATTATTGATAAAGCAGCTGTTTGTAAACATAGTTGATCTCTTTGTATGAATATAGGTAAGTGGATATGGCATTCGTATGTTTATCTGGGTGTGTGCGTGCATATGTATGTGAAGGTACAAGTTTATGTGGAAGTCAGAGATCACTATTGAGTGACTTCTTCTATCACATTGTATTAAAACACCATGACCAGAAACAACTCACAGAAGAAAGTTTACTTGAGCTTAAAGTCCATAGTGGTGAGGAATATATCACAGCAGGCAGCCAGAGTAGGAAAGTACAAAATCATCTCTATCCACATTCAGAAAGCTCAGAGAGCAAACTGGATGTAGCACAAAAACTCTCAAAGCCCACCCCCAGTGGCTTTACTTCTTAAAAATTTCACAACCTACCCAAAGAGTGCTATTAGTAAGATACAGGACAAGATCAGTGTGGGATACACTGACTGGTGAGGTTCACATATATACTCCACCTTATTTTTTTGAGATAGGGTCTTTCACTGAACCTGAAGCTTATTGATTCAGCTAGACTGGTTGGCCAAAGAGTTCCATGGGTCCCCATATCATGTTCACAACTCCCAGTGCTAGGATTATAGGTATGTCCCAGCTCGTCCAACTTTTATATGGGTGCTATGGATATGAACTCAAATCTCCATGTTTGTGACAGCAAGCTCTTTACAAACTGAATCATCTCCCCGGTAGTTGATCTTTTAGTGCAGAAAAGAAAATCCCTTAAGTGCAAAATGTAGTCATTTATCTCTGCCTTCACATACTCAGATAAACATCTAGAATTTACCTGATCTTACTTTTCTTTGCAGATTTTTAAATAATACAATGTCTAATGGTTATGAAGACCACATGGCGGAAGACTGCAGGGATGACATTGGGAGAACGAATTTAATTGTCAACTACCTCCCTCAGAACATGACCCAGGAGGAACTACGAAGTCTGTTCAGCAGCATTGGCGAGGTTGAGTCTGCAAAGCTTATTCGTGATAAAGTAGCAGGTAAAGAGCCTGAGAGGTTTCTTGAAGGAGACATAGTTGGCTATGCTGTTAATCATTGGCTTCCTTGCTGGTGACTCCTTAGTATAGAATAGCTGCAGGCTAGAAACCATAGCTATAACTGAAGTTTTATTCTTAACCTCAGACTACTTTTCTACAACCCCAGTATAAGATTGGACAGAGATAGGAATAGGAGTTGGGGGAGTATCCTAGAGAGCTGTTTCAGCACTTGCTATCCTTGCAGAGAGTAGGGTTTGGTCCTCACACACTTAATCAAACAGCTTACTGCATGTGTAACTCCAGCTTAGGGAAGCTGATGCTCTCTGCTGACCTCATAGGCATGCACACATGTGTACATAGCACCACCACCCCTACACACACAAAAATCCATAATTAAAAATAAAATACATCTTAAGAAATTTGAAGGTAAGGTTCTCCCACCCCCAAAAGAGCTAGGAATTTTTGTACGTTAAAACACATACCAGGTGTGGTGGTGCATGTTAGCATCAGGGCATCCAAAGCCTGTGGTGTCGCATGGGTGGGTCTCACAGACCTGTTGCCAGGGCAACAGCCACCATATTCCCAGAATCCATTGGGCTCACCTCCCACCTTTACCTGCAGCCATTACATCAGAACTCATATATATATACACACACGGGGGAACATTCCTCCCCCCCTTCTCTTTTTCTCTCTCTTCCCTCCCTCCCTCCCTTCCTCTCTCCCTCCCTCCTCTCTTCCTGCCACTGCCCCCTCTCTCCCTCTCAATTAAACCTCCTACACATGGAACTGTTTGGGCCTAGTGTGTGGTATGTTCTGACTCGACCCACTGTTCTAACACATCAGTGCATGCCTTTAATCCCAGCACTTAGGAGACAGAGGCAGGTGGGTCTCTGTGAGTTCCAGGACAACCGGGGCTAGATAGAGAGAGACCCCCTCTCAACACAACAAAAAGCACATGTACAAAATGAGAGGTAAGAGGAGAAAAATGGGGGGATAGCACAAATGGAGTGCTCTGAAAAGTGTGTGGAGCCAAATAACTACAAATTGATCAAGTTTCCACATGTAGAAGGGACCCTGCTGGGCCAAGCACTAACAAGCATAATTGAACCTTTCACCAGCTGGAACTCTGGAATCAGGAGCAAGATGCCTGAAAGCCATGTGCTTTAGCTCTCTCATGGTATGACTCTTAGGCCTCTAGGCTCCCATCCATTCAGTAGCCAGTGACACTTTTTTTTAAAAGATTTATTTATTTTATTTACATGAGTACACTGTAGCTTTCTTTAGACATACTGGAAGAGGACATCAAGTCCCATTATAGATGGTTGTGAGCCACCATGTGGTTGCTGGGAATTGAACTGAGTGAGAGACCTCTGTAAGAGCAGTCTTAACTGCTGAGCCATCTCTGCAGCCCACCAGTGACACTTTTAAGTCATGCCTATCCCTACCTCATAAGTATTTGTAAAAGGCCAGGTTCTGAGAGTGTAGCTTCAGGAGCTCAGTGCTGCAAAGCCCTGCTTTGTTTTTTGTTGGATACAGTATTATCCTCAAGTCACTACCTTCTTCTTCCTTCTTTTTCCTGCCCTCTCTGCCTCCCCTTCTCTACTTTGGCTAATTGGGAAAACAAGCAGTACTTTGAAGCATTCCAGTTTGAATCATCTAGTTTGTAGGTATCTGGATTCTAAAAGGTTTTTTAAGGATTTTTTGTTTTGTTTGTTTGTTTGTTTTGTTTGGGGGTTTTTTTGGTATTATGGAAAACTTCAGGTATGTATGAACAGAAATTATGTATTCAGTCTCAATCTGGTATATTCATTACCTTGCTTTATCAACCTTCCAACAGTTTTCCAGTAACCTGAATACACTTTTCACTGTATAACCCTATACAGCCTGCCTGATGGCTGGCCAGAGAAATCACTCATCAGATGAAACCCTTAAACTAAAAGGCCTTTTCTCCTTTTAATCCCAAGTCTGTGGATTAATGCACTTAGAACTTTAGATAATTAGTGAACTTTAGATAATACACAAATTGAATAATTGAAGAATATTAGATTATTCAGGGTATTGTCCTGCATAGGAGTCCTGCCCAAATGGCTTTCAGATGCTTTTCTCTACCAGTGTTTTGGTGGAAAGGGTTCTCAGCAGCATCTTTAGCAGTCCTGGGCTTTGGAGTCTAGCTCTTTGTTCTCATACCCTGAGTTCTTTCTGTGGGTTTTAGAGGAATATAAGCTTTTGTTAGTAGGAACTCCTTGATTAGGCAGGGTTAGTCCTGAAAGAACTAGTTTTAAAGAAGTAGAGGCATTGGAAAAGGCTGTCTTAGTTAGGGTTTTGTTGATATGAAGGAGGCACCATGACCATGGCAACTTTTATAAAAGAAAACATGTAATTGGGACTGGCTTACAGTTTCAGAGTTTTTAGTCCATTATCATGGTGGGAAGCATGGCAGTGTGCAGGCAGATGTGTGGTGCTGGAGGAGCGAGAGTTGCATCTTTATCCAAAGGCAGATAGGGAAAGACTGGGTTACTGGCCGTAGCTTGAGCTTATATAACCTAAAAGCCCACCTCCACAGTGACACACTTCCTCCAACAAGGCCACACCTCCTAATAGTGCCAGTCCCTAAGGGTCTGTGGGGGCAGGTTTCATTCAGACTACCACAGAAGCAGAAGTAGGATTAGAAAGTGATTTGAATTCCCAGATATAGGGCTTCTCTCTGATCTGCAGACAGTTTTGGGAGTTGTGGAGAAGGTACCGTCTTAGCTCAGTAATTTCTTGTTAGCAGCCTTTCATTCCAGTTCAGTGAGTGGCATATCTGAGACACTCATCCTACCCTTACTTTACTTCTCCTGCTGTCAGATTTCACTGTTCATCTGTCATTCAGTGGCACCACTCTGCCTAATCCTGTGTCTCCTTTTCTCTAGCTGGATCTCCACCTGCCCACCCCAGTAAGACAGTATTTACCTCTATCTAGCTAGGTATGCTGCAGTCCCAGGCCTGCTCATTGGCATATGGGTAGCCCCATCTTTAATAACCTTTCTGGTTTTTTGGTTTTTTTGTTTTGTTTTGTTTTGGTTTGGTTTTTCTGGTGGCTTTTTTTGGTTGGTTGGTTGGTTGGTTTGTTTTGTTTTGTTTTTTGTTTTTTTGAGACAGGGTTTCTCTGTGTAGCCTTGGCTGTCCTGGAACTCACTCTGTAGACCAGGCTGGCCTCGAACTCAGAAATCCAGCTGTCTCTGCCTCCCTAGTGCTGGGATTAAAGGTGTGCACCACCACGCCCGGCCCTTCTGTGTTTTCTTTTCTCCAGCCCTCAGTTTTCACTCAGATCTGACTACCACCTACTATTTCACAGAAGAACTAACGACTGACTCCTCTCTGCCCTGATACTTCTCCCTGGCTACTCATGACCCATGAACTATCCAAGTACACACTTGTCCTTGAGTCTCTTGAGGATCATCAAGCCAGGGCTTCAGTTACCTTCTTAGGTTCCCTGATGTCCTATCTTGTGCATGGCTATACACTGGGAGATGTTGAACAGGATTTCTAGCCTCTACCCACTCACTTGAAACTGGTAGCACCGTCTAAGTTGTGAACATTAAAGTATGTCTGCAGACATTATCTTGAGTCTTGTAGGAAGCAGGAAAGCTCTGGGGTGAGAACCACCACTGTATGTTGTCCTCCCATTTACAGGCTGTCAGTGTCAAATCCCTTCTCTGTACTTCCTTGTAGAATCATCCTCTTCCTATGGCTGTCTCTCTGCCCTTAAGGCCACACTCCTATCTTTCACAGCTGTTCCTTTCCCCATCCTTGAGCTTTAGATTATTCCATAGCCCTTTTCCAGAGCTGTTAATCAGGCTTAGTTTAGTTTGTTCACTCTCCTGACCAGATAGACTCTCCTGAGTCCTGCACTATCCTGGTACTTACTTTGTGTCTTTGTCTTAGCTGATAATACCACTCACTGTCTGTACAGTAGCTCTACTCAGAAGGACCAGATCTCAGAATTCATTCCCTTTGGTGCTTCTGTAGATTTACCTTGTCCTACCTCTCCCACAAGAGTCATCCTATCCCAGGACATCATTACCTTTACCTGTTTTGTTGATGTGGCCTCTTAACTGGCTACCCTTTCCACCTTCCAGACTTCCCTTCAGGTTCTAGGCTCTGTTGACTTAACTATGCCTTCTGCGGCTATATTTAGTCACCATAAGTGCTGGCTTGTGGGTTTTCATAATAAACCATCCTGCACTGAGGTTGACACTATCAAGTTCAATATATTCATTTTGCAAATTGATATTATGGGTCAGCTGGGCAGCAGAAAGGGGACAGGGTGACTAGGGTAAAGAGAATGTTCATTGTGTTGGTTGGGAAGCTTCCAGTGTTTCTGGGCAGCCAGGTCAAGCTCCTTGTTGGAGCATTTGCTGTTGGCTTTTCTGTCTACAAACATAAGGTACGGGATGTCATTTCAGCATCTACTTGATATCAGAGCTTGCTGTGCAAGCCGTAGCTGTTTTGTATGTCCCTTGAGGAATTAGGAGTCCGCCTTCAACCCTCATGGTTCCATATTTTCCCTTCTCATCTCATAGTCATGGACCTTTGGTGAGGGTTGAATCCACACCTGCTGTGCACCATACCTACCCTCAGCCTGGACTGAGTTGTTTTCCAAATATCCCTAGTCCAGCTCTCAGGGCTGCTGAACAGTTTTCCTTTTACAAGAATACCTTTTCACACTTTGCCAGCTTTACTACTTTTCCTTCAGCATGATTCAACTTTGCTCCTCATTTTAAAAGCAAAACCAAAAAGAAAAAAACCTGACCAGGTGTAGTGCCAAATAACTTTGATTTCAACACTTTAGAGACAGAAGCAGGCATATCTCTGAGTTTGAGGCCAGCTAAAAGCTACATAGCTAGACCCTGTCTACAAAACAAAACAAAAAACAACAGCATCAGCAAAAAGCAGCAGAAATACTACAAGCTGAAAGTAGAGCTTAAATTACCCATTTTTACCATTTGATACACTTCCTTTCATACTTCATTTGTTGCATATCCTCTATAAGTAATACTGTGAGCTATATAGCAATCATTCTTCCTATCTGAATGAGTTTTCCCCCCCCCCATCATTACAGAGGTTGTGTAGTACTCTGTATTCCATATTATAAGCTCCATAGCTCTGCTTACTGGCTATTTCCATAGACCAGTTGCGAACTGGCCCTGCTTTCTACTATCAATGCCCAGGGCCCTACAGAATTCCTCCTCTGCTAGCTGATACAGCAAGTGGTCTTAGATCATGTGCATTTCTAAGGAAGCCTATCATCTCTATCTGCTTGCTAGCCACCTTTCTATATTCTCTAGAACACCCTTCTTGTCCTTTGGCTCTTAACGTTTCTTGTGGTCCCTCTATCACCTATACCCTGTGATTCTCAGTGAAGTCTTCTTGGAGCCCCTATGCACCTTTAAAAAAAGATTGGAGTTGGGTAGGTGGGGAGAATCAGAAAGGAGTTGGTGGAGGGGAAATATGTGGACAAAATTTAAAGAACAAAACAAAAAACCCAAACTTTGTTCCCTGTGTTCTTTATACCTGTAATACCCATAGATCAGTGTGTCTCTTTACCCTCAGCAGAAAAGTTCCCTTTTTTCTTTCTTTTTCTTTTGAGGGGAGGGGGTTGTTTGAGACAGGGTCTTTCTTTGTAGTCTTGGCTGTCTTGGAACTTGCTTTCTGGACCAGGCTGGCCTCAAACTAGAGATCCACCAGCCTCTGCCTCCCAAGTGCTGAGATTAAAGGTGTGTGCTGCTGCTGCCCAGCAAGAAGCTCTTTTTTGCAGTAGACAGTGATCAATAAAAAGACCCAGGAGTGGTCAACATGCAGAGAATAAGAGATTGGAGTGGTCAGCACCTTATTTTTTGAGACACGATCTGTCATAGTACCTGGAGTTTACTGATTTGGATAGGCAGATTGTCCAGCCAGTGAGCTTCAGAGATCCACCTGTCTCCACTCCTCATTCTATTTCATGCCCGAACACCGAGATCACAGGGTTTTGTTTTGTTTTGTTTTGTTTTGTTTTAAATGAAGCTTCCTAGTAAGCATTCCCCCTTTAAATTTTAGATTCCCTTTAAATCTTCTTTTTAAAGATTTTTTTATTACTATTATTTATCTTATATATATGGTGAGTACACTGTAGCTATTTTCAGACACACCAGAAGAGGGCATTACAGATCACATTACAGATGGTTGTGAGCCACCATGTGGTTGCTGGAAATTGAACTCAGGACCTCTGGAGAAGTAGTCGCTCTTAATCGCTAAGCCATCTCTCCAGACCTCAGGGATTTTTTAAATATGGAGTTCCCAACTCAAGTCCATATGCCTGCATAGTAGGAACCTTTTAAATAACCATCTTCAGCCTCTTATTTCCTATTTCTAAAAGAGACCTTCTAGAGACTCAGCATTATAACTCTAGACAAAGTAAGGAGCCAAAGCATCAAGTCTGTGGGATGAGGAACTATCCAGTAGTCACACTATAGAATAACTGCTAAGAGTATTAAGTTGGGGGCATGAGAATCTCCATAAAAGGTCCCATCTGCAGTATATCTGGGGTTCATATCTTTACCCAACCCTCTGGTGTGGCCAGATCATTGTACCTCTAAACACCTGTTAAGTGCTTCTCTACCTTACTATGCTCAAGCAACAGAGCACATCCTATTTATCCTGAACTCTAGAATATAGCATCTGTTTTTCTCTTGCAGGAGCCACTGCTTGTATGCTTTCTACTCTACTCATGAGGCTGGTCTCTTTTACCATTGGCTCTTCTGATTGTGGCAGAGGGGTAGTAACACTGCAGAGAAGCTTTAGAGTGGACAGTCAGCACTTAGTAGGCAACTGGTAGGCGGCTTCAAGATGGGGAGAAGTAGTGATCCCCAAATGACTGTTTGTGTATACAACAGTGGGACATCTAGACTCTGAAATCTTTCTTTAGCCTGAGGCTGAGGATACTGGAAGTCTCATTCCTGTTGCTTCTGTTGACTAGTACCATAGGGTTCTGTCTTCCTTTGGAGAAAGGAGAGATAAGCCTGAAAGGGGCCTGAGGGCTGGGGAGCAGCAGTAGGTGGGGACAAATGAAGCTTCCACATAGTCTGCTGGGAATTTGGGTATTGTGATCTGCCTAGAGTCAGGGTCAGGTGGCCAGGGCTCTGCAGATGGGATAATAGTTTGACAAGAGGGACCAACATGGGGGAAGGAGAAAACTGATTTCTTGAAATGTGTCTATTTTCCAAATACGTGCTGTGGCATGGGTGCACACAAACACATATACACACAAATATAGTAAAACAAATTTTAAAATAAAGTATTGGAAAAGTGCCAATACAACTTAAAGAAAATAGGTTCTCTGGTTTGTTCAGGTCTTGTTATCAGCAGAGAAGATGACTTCCTGGGTTCTGATTGCAGCAGACTCTCAACACAAAAGTCTCTGCCTCCAATGGGTTTGTCTTACAGCTGCTCTCTCAGGTACCCAGAACAGAATGAAGTGTCTGCCTGAGCTGGGAGGATGTGAGTCAAGTGTGTCATGGCTAGACATCCTCTAAGACTCCTTCCTGACTAGTACTCCAGTAGCTCTTCCTCAGCCTCTCCTATATGCTATGTCCATACCCAGGTAGTATTTGTTCCTGCCTGACCTGAGTATTTCACAAAGAGGACATTGGGATCTTTTGTTGCTACCTTAATTTTTATGCCTCTCACCTCTCATTCCAAATTTATGCTGGGGACATTATTATAGTGGATTCTGCTGCCAGGAAGAGCTGGGGGAGTTAGGCCAGGGCTGTGAACCTGTGGCCAGGGCCATTTAGCAGGCTTAGGATACTCGCAGTTCAGCTTTTCCCCACTGCTTCACTGAGCCCAGTTGCTCTATACTCAGGAAAGAAAAGGAACCAGTACTAGATGGTGCCAGAGCCTAGTAGGCCTTCTCTCTGAGAATTCGGGTTTCAGAAATTAACAGGCTATATAGCCACTGGCCACTGCCTCCTGTCAGGCCTCATAGTACAGTCAGCACCTTTGGGACTACTAGGCAACATTTCACAAGATGCAGTCAATAACACATCATTACTTTTTTTCCTCTTCAAGAAACAAGGTATCTTTTATGTGTATGCACATACACAATAGCTCTTATATCAGAGACTAACTTAACTCAGTTCTTCTACCACATGGCCTCAAGGATTGAACCCAGGTCATCAGGCTTGGCAGCAAGTACTTAACTGTCTGAGCCTTCTCACTGGCCCAGTTTTTGAGGAATTTTAATTACAGGTTACCTTTGTTAATTGCAAAGATGTACAAGTTTGCACAGAAAAAGTTTACCACCATCTCAAGAGTGGTTCCCCAGTGTACCTCCCTTGGCATTTTGCTGTGTTACCCTGTCTTTTCTTTTTCTGACCTTGTCTATATACCTCCCCTCCACCTGCTCATTGGAAGCTAGTTTACCAATGTCATGTTCTCTCTTATAGGGCACAGCTTGGGCTACGGCTTTGTGAACTATGTGACTGCAAAAGATGCAGAGAGAGCAATCAGCACACTGAACGGCTTGAGACTCCAATCCAAAACCATTAAGGTAAAGAGATGTTGATCTAGAGGAAAAGCCTTACCTAGACCAGAATGGGGTATAAGAGTATTCTAGACTCAGTACCTACAGGTGCTAGGTGTGTTATTCATGAATGGGGTGCCAAGCATAGCAGCTGTACTGGAAGAGACCCAGAAGCCAGCCATATTCTGTCCCTACCTTGCTGCCCCTGCACTGGGGTAATTTTTTTGAAAGCTTTACTTGCATGCACATACTAACCAGCCGCAGATCACAGCTCTTAATAACTAACTTATCTTCTGTGTTCTCACTGGTCCTGGTGTTGTATTCTGGTTGCAGAGATCAGAGTGAAATGTTTTGTATCTCTATGCCTAACCATCTATCTTTTCTCTGTGACAGACTGGCAACTACAGTGAGGAGATGGACTAATCAGACTCAGGTGCAGATCCACAGGCCTGCTAGAGCCACATGATTCACACAACTCATACTTAACAAAGGAAATTGTAGGTTAGATCCTTCCACATAGCATCTCAGTTCCTTATCCCACCCCATAGAGTATGAGACCCAGTTGAGGATGGGAAGCTGACTTTTCTTTTTCTTCTCCAGTAAATGAAATGGCTTTTCCAGAGTGGGGTGAAAGGAGGGGCAAAAGCTAGAGCTTGAAAGTGGATGCTCAGGCACCTGGAATTTAACACCAATTTAGCAGTTTCTCATCACAAGATAAGAACCTAGAACTTAAATTAGAGCACAGAGCACTGGGGGAATGGTGCATTTATTTTAGTTGCCTATTGGGTTTTTTGTTTGTTTTTATTCTTGTGTTATTTTTTGATTTGGGGTTTTGGTTTGGTTTGGTTTTGAGACAAGATTTCACTATATAGTCCATATTGACCTTGAACTTGTTATTCCTTGCCCCCATCTCTGGAGCACTAGAATTCTTTATATGTGTTCACATCACAAGTGACTGAGGTTGGGTCATTCAGCAGGTATTTATGTGATGCCAGTATTCCCCCAACCCTGTTCTAGGTGCTGAATGAAACAGTAATCATCAAAGTTTACTTTCATGGAATTAACTGAGTAAAGTATAGTATGCGAGTCTGTAGTAAGTATAGTACAGGGACAGAGGGAGGTATGCATTAAGTAAGTAACAGGTCTGTGCCAGCCACTTGCTCAGGGAAGTTACAAGTTTGCTGGAGCTATCCTAACATAGTATCCTAAACCGGATGTCCTAAATAGCAGAGACCATTCACTGCTCTGAAGTCTTGGGTCAAGGGGTCAGCAGAGTTGGTTCCTTTCAGGAGCCCTGGAAAGAATCCCAAAAAAGCATCTCCCTTAACCTCTAAAGTTGTTGGCAATCCATAGCATTCCTTGGGTTATAGAAGCATCCCCTTGTTCACCACCTCCATTTCTATGTGACATTCTGCCTGTGTATATGCCTGGGTCCACATTTTCCCTGTTTATAAGGGTGCAGTTGTATAGGACTAGGAGCCCAGCCTTCCATGTGTGACTTTGTCTTAACTAAGTCTCTGCAAACCAGATCACATTCTGTGATCCTGCAGGTTAGAACTTAACCATGGGAGTCTAAATTGGACGGTATATAGTTCAGCTACTCACAGATTTTTCAAGATCAGGACAGGAAAGCCCTGGATTTATACTAAAAAAGAAAGAATTGCTGAGAACATAGGAGGTGGAACACCACAAAAGGATACACACAGGGTATATACACACATAGCAGTACCAGATGCCTTTGCACAGCTCTACTGGACTCAGGTTTGACTTTGAAAAGGCAGACAGGGTTCATGTGGTCCTATAGTACATTAGCATTGACGTTTTCCTTAGCATTTGGCTCTGAGAAGTACAACAAGTACTGGTCCTCAGCTCTCTCACTTACGACTACAATTTGCCCCCCAGTCTTTTTTTTTTTTT
>NW_022196905.1:147188235-147216137 GCF_008632895.1 Mastomys coucha | reverse complement strand
AGAAATCCACCTGCCTCTGCCTCCCAAGTGCTGGGATTAAAGGCGTGCGCCACCACCGCCCGGCTTTGCCCCCCAGTCTTAACCTGAGAAAGTCAAGAAGAGCTGACAGCCCTGGTGGTGGGGAAGACTGCCTCCTTCTTGAGCTGTCCTGCCCAAAATTTGATATTTCCCACCAAAGGTTTTTGTAAAGTTGAAAACACTTAGTTGCAGGTACTTACCCATGGGCAGGAGTGAATGAGTATTCTGTAGGGTGTTGATGATGGACATGGACACTAAGCATCTATGAAGAGGGAAGCTGGGGAGGCTGTGGGCTAAGGCAGAAGAGCCATATGTATGTGTTGACTCCTGACTTAGATCATAGAGTGGCCATATATCTACAGAGCTCTTGCTGTACAGGCTGAACCTTGGTACCAAAGGCCTGAAAACAAATAGGGAAGCATCCACTGCACTGCAGCTCCCCAATAGTCGTGGTGTGCCTTAGCATGCTTCCAATCTGGTGTCACCCAAGAAGTTGTTAGCTCCTTGACTTGTTTAAGCTGTTTTGTGTCCTTGAGACAGATCTGACTTCTTCCTTCCACTCTGCCCCATTTCTACATAACTTGGTTCACACACACACACCTCTCTGTACCCAGCATCCTGACTCAGCTTTGTGTCCCCTCCTACCAGGATATCTCTCTACAGGCAGAAAGACCTCCTGCTAACTATACTGTCTCTTCAGGGGCAGCCTTGGCCTCACCCTTCCTTTGTGATCTTAGAGATCTCTACTACCTGTATTGCCTCTACCAGGAAAGCACCCAGAACTTTCCTTTCTGTTGCCTTTGGGATCTCTCTTCCTTTCTCTTAGCACAGGCATTAGCACTAGGTGTTTGAATACTGATCACAGGGCCCCTCAATGCAGCATTCTTATGTGCATTTTTTAGTGTGCTTACTTGCTGGCCTTTTTTTTTTTTTCCCCCGAGACAGGGTTTCTCTGTGTAGCCTTGGCTGTCCTGGAACTCACTCTGTAGACCAGGCTGGCCTCGAACTCAGAAATCCGCCTGCCTCTGCCTCCCAAGTGCTGGGACTAAAGGCGTGCGCCACCACCGCCTGGCGACAACCCAAGCTCTTATGTTCATAAGGCAGCATGAACTTGAATCCCAACGACCAAGGGCCTTTAGTTTCTTTATCTTTGTGTAATAGGAATAATTTCCTGCTTGTTAGAAATGCTGAGGACCAACTGAGGAAATGCTACAAGTTGTGTGAGTTCTCTACTGGCCTGTGCGCTGCCAGAAAATGTCATTGCAAAAGATTGTCCTGTGTGCAATTACTTGCACACACTGTTTTTTCATAACATCAAATTTTGGTCTCTTCCTATGGTGCTTTGACTACATGTAGGCCCTAATTCTGAGTTTGTTTGTTTGTTTGTTTGTTTTTAAGGTGTCATATGCTCGCCCAAGCTCAGAGGTCATCAAAGATGCCAACTTATACATCAGTGGGCTCCCCAGGACCATGACACAGAAGGATGTGGAAGACATGTTTTCTCGGTTTGGGCGAATCATCAACTCCAGGGTCCTTGTGGATCAGACCACAGGTACACACAGGAGCTAAGATAAGACTCTCTCTGAGCCTAAGACTAGTGTTCTAGGGAAGAGAGAGAGAGATCAGTAATTAGCCTCCAAAGGGGGTAGGTTGGACATGAGAGACCTTGGTCTTTATTTAATTGGGCTAGGAAAATAAAATGTCATTAAATGAAACCTGGGAGATAGACAGTGGCACATCTCTTTAATCCCAGTACTTGAGGTAAAAGCAAATGTTCTGCCTGATTTGTATATGAAGTACCAGGACAGACATAGTGAGACCCTCTCTCAAACAAACAAGCAGCAGCCACCCAGGGTTAGGCTAGGAAAAACATCAATGTTCTGACACCTTCTCTAGATGCCCAGGTAACTTTGGCTGGCTTGGAAATAGTTGGAAAGGTTTCTGTTTACCTGTCCCATGAAGTTCTTACTATAAGTACATGGGGTGTCAATATATCTCCTCTTAAAGAGTCCCAAGAACTTACTCTGAAGCAACACCATTGGCTATTTCAGATGGGCCTTCTTTAGTCTTCATGATTAGGATGCTCCTCTTCAGAGTAAGCATTCAATTCCTGTCTCTGACAGCTGCCTACTTGGCAGGTCCCTCCCAGAACATCTCAGTATAGACTTGAACCGCAAGTTATGTTGGATTCAGATACTGAAGACTTGGACATACACCCATAGCTATGTCCCACCACAGCTATCTGCTACTTGAAACCAAAACATTCCCAGTCAAATGACAAGTACAGCTCTCTTGGGAACATGATTATCCATTACCTCCACAGGGGGAGTGAGAAGTCGTTGGCACCAGAAAGGAAGAGTATGTTCAGAAACTGAGTAAAACCTGGGTATATGGGTGGGTGGGTGGGTTGGTTGGTTGGTTGGTTGGTTGGTTGGTTGGTTGGTTGGTTTTCTTTTTTTCTACCTCTTCAGTTTCTTCTCTGTAGACCTTTTGTCCCACCCTTTGGCTGTGGGTAGCTTAGCCATAGAATTACCTCACTTGGGGGTACCTTCCCTTTGGAGAAACTTGTGGAACGCTTTATGGCTACACAGGGATGATGCTTCACCTTGTGACAAATGGGGCTGTAATGGTACTGCGTTGAACCTTATCCGCTGAGCTGTGGTGTGGAGGAGGCATGCATGCCAGCTATTGTGCTTTTTCCTGCCTGGCTGAGGCAGCTTATCTCAACAGACTGCAGGATCACAATGGGAGCCTGAAGAAAGGAAGATGCCACCACACTCTCAAGTTCAGGCTCACTGCAGGCTCCCCAGGTACCTGCTCCTGGCATGTCCCAGGGGCTCTGGTGTGGCCTGTAGCCTGATGTAAATACTTACTTCAAGCAACCTGTGCCAAAAAGGCCTAGGTTCCCTCACACCATTGTGCTCCTTGCTTTGAATGGGCAGCAAGCTGAGAAATAGTATTTACTCAGCAGGAACTCCCACCTCAATTTGCACTGCAAGTTATCAGTAGTCCCTAAAGGACTTGTTGAGAGAAATAGTGAGCCACGTGGCTTCATTAAAGGAAGGAAGGAAAGAAGGGAGGAAGGAAGCATGGATTTGAGTGAGTAACGAAGTCTCCCTGAGCCTGCTCCCTTATTCCCATGTGGCTTCTATGTCTGTCATGGCCTAGCATTGCTGGGTATGGGAAACTGAAGCAGAACCCCATTCCCAACAACATATCACTTTTCTTAGAGTCTCCCTCTGCCTCTTTGGCATAGTTGGGCCCACCATGCAGAAAGTGTCACTTCTACAGGCAGCTCCCTCATCTGTTTGCTAGGGACTTTGTAATATCAACCCCTTTCCCTAATTAGCCATGAACTCAGGATGAATTCACTCTTTTCCCTTGGCCTTGCCTGCTATTCTCAGATACTTTAGTAAAGAATACCACATTCTAAGCAAGAAAGATACGGCAGGACTGGCTCTCTTTCCTAGCCCCCTTTTCCACCAATGAAGCCATCTAAGGAGATATTCACTTGCTCCCACAGGGCTTCTGCTGGAGACAGGGGCCACTCAAGGTGGGACATTATGAGGACTGACGTTTGTAGGAAGGGAAGGGTATGAGAGGTGGACTTGTATTAAATTCTTTAGATGACAGGCATTTGAAATTCAAAAAACTGAGGACCATGGCACTGTGGTAGAGTGCGTGCATACCATGAGTAAGGTCCCAGGTCCCAAAGCTAGTACTAGAGGGAAAACACAAAGTACTTAACAGAGTATCATTTGGGGCCAGCATGGTATGATAGCTCAGTAGGTAGAAATACTTGCCTCCAAGTCTAATAAGTTCAAAATCCATGGGCACCAAATGATGGAAGAAAAGAACTAACTCTCTCACATTATCTTCTGATCTCTACACCTTCACAGTGGCAGTCATATAAACACAAATACATGGTAAATAAATAAATTTATTTTTATTCATCATTGTCTTAGTTACTTTTCTGTTGCTGTGATAAAAACATTGAGAAAGGCAAACTATAAAAGAAAGTACTTAATTTGCCTTAAGGTTTCAAAGGATTAGAGTTTGTGATGGCAGAGGGAATGGCTATCTAGGAGCTCACATTGTAATCCACAAGCGCTAGGAAGAGAGAGACCCTCCCCCTCCCCCACTCCACCCCCCTGAGACACTTCTTCCTAATAAGGCCATACCTCCTAATCATTCCCCAATAGTCCCACCATCTGGGAACTAAGTGTTTAAATATATATATATATACCTATATATATACCTGTGGGAGCCATTCTCATTCAAACCACTACAATTATTTTAAATATATTTTTATTTTATATGTATAAGTTTTGCCTTCATGTATGTACCTACGCATACCATGTGCATACAATGCCTGAATAAATTTTTTTTTGTTTTTGTTTTGTTTTTTAAATCAGAAAACAAACCAGATGAGGTAGCACAAGCCTTGAATCCCAACACTAGAGTCAGAGACAGGTGGATCTCAGTGAGCTTGAAGCTATTGCGGGCTATATGGTGGAACCCTGCTTTTTAAAGAAGGAAAACTGGATGTCCTTTTGGGGATCTTCACAAGTGGGGCTGGATAGATGGCTCAGTTGTGAGTGCTCGCTACTCACACAAAGCACCCAGTTCAGTTCCTAGCATCTACATGACAGCTCGTAGCTGTCTGCAGCTCCTATTCCAAGGGATCAGATGCCACCTTCTGACCTCCACAGACTCTAGGCACACCCTGGTATACATACACACAGACAGAAGCACTCAAACATGTAAAATAAAAATAAATAGATCTTTTAAAATGTTTTTACCGATCTTTACATGTACAATCAGAACTTTTTTACTTTCTATTTTTGTTTCTTTGCATTATTCATAATTGTGAATTTTACTAGTTTACATATCTGTAATTTGTGCTAATTCTTGGTTTCTGTTGTTAATCCTGAAAAACACTACCAAAAATAAAGCCCAATTCAAGGAAACTTTGTGGAAGTGGAGTCACAGTAATGGCCACTGGGGATGGGAAGCAGTGTCTTTCAGATACAGCAGGACTTAGGCACATATGAACGCACAGAGGTAGGAGCAACATGCACAGGGCCAGCATAGGATCAAGCCAGATAATGTCTTGGCACTAAGAGAGGGAAGTAGACCTTATCTCCCGTCTCTAACCAAGAAGCCATCTCCAATTGCTCACAAAGGAAAAACTAGTTTTCGATAATGGAGCCTGACTGGGTATGCAAAGCACAGTTAAGGGCCATCCGCATACCTCACAGTGTTCAGCCAGCTCAGTGCTCTTGTTCTTTTCTGGTTTGTGTGGTTTATTTCCCTCTTTGCTTTCTAAAATGAGAGAGAAAGAAGGAATGGAGTTATGGACTGGGAGGGAGAATAGGGAGAGGAAAACATAATCAAAATATATTGAAGGGGGAAATCTGTTTTCAATTAAAAAATAAAGTCCAAAACACAGGGCTATCTTCTGAAGTATGAATTCATCAGATATTTACATGGATTTTTTTTTTTTTTAACCTCCTACATGAGATACCATCCCCTTTTTGTTTCAGGTAATTTTTATTTGAAAGCAGTTGCATGGAACCAACTTTGGACACAAGCTTTACCTCAACTTGGTCACAGGTCTCTGGAGTAGAATTACTGTCACTCTAAAGTAGCCTTGTGTAAGAACTAATCAACCACAACTTAGAATTATATTGGCCTAAAGTTAGGTCAGTGTTCAGCTTTCCAGGATCAACCAAGCTATCAGTCTTGTTCAGTAAGAGTAAATACAGACAACATCTGCCAATGATGGGTCTTAAGGTGTTCCTTCAGGCTTAAGATTTATGACTAACTTAAGTGCCAGAATTTTCCTAGCACACTAGGTCTTGAATCACTAATTCAGTAGGTGCTATACATTTAAGTAGGGATCAGTTTTGATAGGTTTTACAATGTTGGCATTGAATACAGAAGAATAGCTGCAATGTGCACACATGAAGCCCACAGTGTTATAATCATATGACACTTGAGGATTGTCTAAGAAGTGATTAGGGAAAGGACCAAGATATAGGAGGAAACTAAAGAGTACTTGACAGCATACTGTCTTAACAGATTACCCAAGGTTCTAGACCATTGTTATTCTTCAGTTGTGCTAAAGGGCCTTTGCCTAAACCAGGTTGATAAGTACCATTAGAAGAGTCCTTGCCTAACATGCAGAAGGCCTTTCATTAAGTTTCTACCACAGGTAAACTAGGTACAGTAACACCTGTAATAAAGCATTAGGCGGTAGGAACAAGATTAGTTCAAGGTCATAGGTTGCATGGTGAGTTTGAGGCTAGCCCAGTCTTCAAGAAAAAAAAAATGAGAATGTTTAGTTAAGTTGGGGTAGCTTCTCTTCCAGACTACATCCAGAACTCCATCTCAGAGATGTCGTTCAGACAGGTTTCTTAACACCTTTCTAACCAACTCCTCAGTGTTTACAGCTCTTACCTGTGTCTAAATGTCTTGCAAGGGAGAGTTTACCCCTTTCCTCTTCCCATGGTTTGGAATATGACAGACAGGGCATAAAAGATGGATCCTCCCTTCTTACAGGTCCCACACTTGGGTTGGACTGACCAGAGGCTCCCTTGAGCAGCCAGATTCAGGTCTCAGGCAGCTCAGTCTAGGGATAGGGTTCTAGTGGGAAAGCAAGAGTTGTCTTCAGGTGGTAGACTACACCAGTTGGGTCCTGCCTTCTATGCAGGAACAGAGGGATCCAGAATATGTTCCTGACACTCCTAGTAAGTTCTTGGCAGCTCCTTTCCAGTACCCTAGTTTGATGGTTTTCTGTGGAGATAAGTAGCCTCATTTGTTTCTGAACGAAGCTGTAAATCACAAAAGGTCCCAAGGCCTCACTCAGATGGAAGTGCCCAAGAGGTAAATGAAGTCTGGAACAGAAAAGAGGAGAATGAAGAGCTGGCTTCTAGGATACCACTACCATGTTCTAGAGTAAAGGAGAAAACATATAGGCTAAGGTCCTAAGCAAGCAGAAGTCCCCTTCAAGCAATCCAGAAAGGCCTAATTTAGAGTTACTTCTACCACCTTTCACCCAGCCAGGCCAATGTTCCTCCCAGAGCCCAAGGGCAGTTCTGACAGCCCTGCTCAAGGTCCAAGATTTAGTGTATATTTTGTTATCCATAAGGTAAGAGCTAAGTAGTAACAGAGAACAAGATTGCTCCTACTGCATGTTTCTTTTTAAAAATACATTTAGGGGCTAGAGAAGTGGCTTAATCCTTAAGAGCACTGGTTGCTTTTCAGAGAACTCAGGTTCAGTTCCCAGCACTCACAAGATAGCTTACAACAGTATGTAACTCCAATTCCAGGGATCCCATTCCCTATTACTGCCCTGTTTGCAGGCAAAAGACCCATACACAAAATAAAAATTGAAGAAAAAAAATATGTGTAAAATGCTATTTGGAATATCTCTGGCTATGGAATCATTGCTTCAACTCAAAAGGTAGTCTGAAATCTTAATCTTTCATTAGTCAGTTTTCTTTATTCATTAGTTTGCATATTTGGGTTTGATTTTGGTTTATTTCACTACCTAGGTGCCTACTTTGAAACACAGCCTACATACTTCTGCTTTTCAGTTTTGTTTTTCTTTCCTCACAGTTATTTCCCCTAACTCCATTTTTGTTGGTTTGTTAAAAAGGTTTGTCCAGAGGGGTTGCCTTTATCCGGTTTGACAAACGGTCGGAAGCAGAAGAGGCAATTACCAGTTTCAATGGTCATAAACCCCCAGGTTCCTCCGAGCCCATCACAGTGAAGTTTGCAGCCAATCCCAACCAGAACAAAAACATGGCTCTCCTCTCACAGCTGTACCACTCGCCTGCTAGGCGATTTGGAGGCCCTGTGCACCACCAGGCACAGAGATTCAGGTGGGTCCAGAGGTTGGCGTCCTGGTGGGCTATTCTTAGTGTGCCATGCTCTTTCAAGCAACGGTAGCCTTCTGTTCTGAGGTGTTTATGCTCAGAGGAGAAAATACTGGGGACACTAGGCTGATCCAAGCAGTATCTTTCTAATTTTGTCATCACATGTATTAGAAATCTGTGCACTGGGCATGGTGATTCACACCTGCAATTCCATCACTGGAGAAACATAGGCAAGGGGATTAAGAACTGAAGACTGCCTCTGACTAGAAAGCAAGCAAAACCTCTTCTCAAGGGAAACAAATGTCTTATGGTAGCCCCTTGAAATCAGGGCGTGGGGGAATGGGTTCCAGGACCTTTGCAAACAATGCAAAGTTGCTTAGCTCTCCTGTGTAAGATCCTTGCATATCACCTACAGATATCCTCCTATAGACTGATGGTTCCTGATACTTAATGCAGTCTAATGCTGTGATGTGTTAAGTCTGTACACAGACATTATGGGCTGTTTTTTTCCCAGGTAAATTAAGTCTGATGGATCATATCCACAGATAGCCCATGGCTGAAGGGGAACAGCCCCATATCCTGAGGCATCATTGTCTTTCTTTTGGGTTGAAAAGGTGGCACCAACTTCACTGGCTGCTAATAGTGCTCTAGTATGTAGTTCCAGTAATGTGGAGATATATAGTTCAGCAGGAATTGCAATCCTTCAATCCTTAGTGTACCATCTTTTTTTTTTTTTTTTTTAAATCTTGCCCCTGGACAGATGGCTCAACAGTTAAGAGCACAGCTATGCTTCTAGAGGATGTGGGTTTAATTCCCAGCACCCACAACTATCTGTAACCAGTACCAGGAAAGCCAATGCCCTCTTTTGGTTCATGAGGGCACCAGACACACATATGGTGTGTAGACATACATTCAGAAAAAATACCCATGCACATAAAAATAGATAAGTTTATATATTTTTTAAATTATGTTAAAATCTTTTGTATCTGAGAAAAGATGGCAGACAACGTGTGCTTAGGTAATATATGTTTGTAAATTAAGTTTCATACATTTGATCAGTGACTCTGAAGTAAGCTTTTATCATAAAACTTCCTTGTCTATTTTTTCTTTCCCTTTTACACAGTGTCTTATAATATACCCCCAAATGGTCTAGAATTCACTGTGTAGTTAATGGATAAGAATGGCCTAGAGGTGGGCCTGGTGGTGCACACCTTTAATACCAGTCAAATCTCTTGAGTTCAAGGCCAGCCTGGTCTTCAGAGTTCCAGGACTTCTAGGGATTCATCGAGAAACCTGAAAAATACATGCATACGTGCATACATATATACATACATACATACATTCAAGTCTAAATTATAAAATATTTGCATTGATCTCATATACATCTCTTCAGCTCATTTCCAGATCACCACATGATTTATACCCTTATATGCTGTGATTACTATGGAAACAGACAGTATACTGTACTACTCAAGGGATAGTGACTCCAAAAGTATATGATTAATACAGGTAGAAAATTGTGGGATTTTTTTGCAAAGAAAGAAGGAATTATTTATTCATTCATTCATTTATTTCTAAATATCTTACTTGATACAAAGTTGTGTCAGTTGCAGATGTGATTGCTGAAGACATCATTTGATTGAAAGAGTGCTTACCTAGCATATATGAAGTTCTGGGTTCCATTCCTAGCACTACAGACACTAGGTATATTAGTACACACTTGTCATTCTAGTACTTGGAAGGTAGAGGCAAGAGGACCAGAAGTTGAAGATTATTCTCAGTTACATGTGGAGTCAGAGTCCAGTTAGACCTTACTTTAAAAACAACTGAGTGTGCACTCAGTCCCAATACTCAGGAGACAAAAGCAGATGAATCTCTGAGTTTGAATATCAGGTTCCAGGCCAGCAAAAGCTACATATAGTGAGACCCTTTCTTAAAAATCAACAGCATTGGGGCTAGAGAGATGGTTCTGTGGTTAAGGAGACTCACTGCCCTTCCAAAGGTCCTGAGTTCAATTCCTAGCACCTACATGTCAGCTCACAACTATCTGATGCTATATTCTGATGTGCAGGGTATATGCAGACAACATACCCATGTATATAAAATACATATATGAATAAATCTTTAAAAACAGAAGAAAGAAAAGAAAATCAACAAAATGAAATGCCAGTAGAGGCCTACTGTAGTTGCTGTGTAAAAATGTAGATGACTTGGAACTGCAGTCAGCAAGCACCTCTTTCTAGTTCTCATTGAAAACTAGTTCAGCTTAATATGTCACAGACAGCTGGGTGCCATCTTATCACCCACATCAACAATACTGTAGTCTTTCTGCCCCAGACTGCCTCTGGACTGCAGGCCATCTTGCCACTGTGACATCCTCCTGCTAGCTATTGAAACCAGTTTTTACAAGTTTTTTTTTTAAACCAAGGCCAATAGTGTATCCTGGTTCTTTTTTACCACATTGAAACTAGCCCTGGAGCCTTCTTTATCGTACTGAAAGTAAAGTAGCATGAGGTCCCACAGCCCAAAGCCTGCTATCATTTTGGAGCAAGTAACTGACTCTGGTTGTGCTATGCAGCTCCACAGATGCTTTATCCTCAGACACTCTTAAATATGCCTTCTGACCATTTTTTTTTTCTCATAAAACACCAACAGAGCTTCACTAACACTTTTACTATTCTCCCTAATCCTACTACTACAACCATGTTATTCAACCACATTTTGTTTGATGTAATTAACAGTTCACTGTGGCCAGGCATGGTATACACACCTGTTGTCTTAGCACTCCGGAGGCTGAGGCAGGAGGATCATAATCCTAAACCAACATGAGCAGTAGACTGAGGTGCCTGTGGTCCAAAAGAAAGAAAAATAGGAATGTATGGGGGGGGGCACTGTGGGAAAAACTCTTGTGTTGGTTAAGTTGCTACTAGTCCTCTAGCCTTGTTCCTCTCTCCTGAGTTTCTAGGCTTCAGTAGCTTGAACTTGGCCTTTGTGAAATGGTTTTAGCCAGCTCAAAGCTAGGGAGAAGGAATTCTTGTGCTCTATAGCAAGGTTGTGCAGCATTGCATACATTTACTACAGGGCTTTGACCCCTCAGAGAGAAGTATCACAATGAAAAGCTAAAGCAGTAGGCGGTGTTGCAAGCTTTAATTCCAGCACTCAGGAGATAGAGGCAGATCTCTGAGTTCAAGGCTACCCTGGTCTATAGAAAGAGAGTTATATCATAGCTAGAGCTTAGCAGAGAAACCTTATTTCAAAAAAAAAAAGAAGAAGAAGAAGAAGAAATAGTAAAGAAATAAAGAGGGGGAATGAAATTTGGGGGGAAGCTCCCTCTTTCCCCTAAATGGATCCCTATATACACATGCTCACACACAAAATGTGATGAGTTTTCCTCAAGGAAAGTGACCATGAGAAACTCCTTCAGAGTACTTCCACCTGCACTGAAACAGATGGAAGAAACTCCCAGAATTTAAAACGTGGGCTTTGGGGTTGAGCTTGTGGCTCAGTACCAAGCCTCAGTTTCTTCCCTGGCTTCACAGGGTCTGAGGGAAGGTGGAACAAGAGGAAAAGGTGAAAATTACCAAAGTACATTATATGCATTATGAAGATGTTACAATAAACATTATTCTTTTATGCAGCTAATATATGCTGTTTTTTTTTTTTTAAGTTAGTTGACCTGCATAGTATCCCAGCTTTGAGCATCTCTCAGAGGTGCTGGCTGCATAAGAGGCCCAAGTGTTCTTACATCACTGTACCAAAGCCATCATCTTGGCCCTGTCCGTCCTACTTCTTAACCCCATTGTGTAGGTACACTGCTGGCCTTAACCTTGACCTGAACATGTGCTCTCTGTTTGCTAGGTTCTCCCCTATGGGTGTAGATCACATGAGTGGGATTTCTGGTGTCAATGTCCCCGGCAATGCTTCCTCGGGCTGGTGCATCTTCATCTACAACCTTGGGCAAGACGCCGATGAGGGGATCCTCTGGCAGATGTTTGGCCCCTTTGGTGCAGTTACCAATGTGAAAGTGATTCGTGATTTCAACACCAACAAGTGCAAAGGGTTTGGTTTTGTGACCATGACAAACTATGAAGAAGCTGCAATGGCCATAGCAAGTCTGAACGGCTACCGCCTGGGGGACAAAATTTTACAGGTTTCCTTCAAAACCAACAAGTCCCACAAATAACTCGCTCATGCTTTTTTTTTTCTTTCTTTTTTTTTTCCTTTTCTTTTTTTCTTTTTTTTGTACGGAATAGATAATTAAGAGTGAAGAAGTTGAAACTTTTTTGTTAGTGTACAACTCATTTTGCGCCAATTTTCACAAGTGTTTGTCTTAGTCTAAATGAGAAGTGCAAAGGTTTTTATACTCTGGGATGCAACCAACATGTTCAAATGCTTGAAATCCCACAAATGTTAGACCAATTTTAAGTTTCTTAAGTTATTTCCTTTAAACTATATATTAAACTGAAACCTAAGTAGACTGCATTGACTAACCAGTCACTCTGGATGGTGGTGGGACTCAAGCATGCTTTTACTTCTAAGACTGTCTAACACCTGTTTCATCTGATGTCTCCACAGACTGGATTTAAAACAAAACAAAATTTTTTTTTTCTTTTTTAATTTCTTAGTTTTAGTTTTTAACCTAAAGATGTTAGACAGATGGGGAGTGTGTTTTTTCTCAACTGCTTCACCATTTTAAACAATTTGTGCTTTAGTTGACAGGAAATTTGCCCTCCCCAGCAGTCCCACTGCTGCCCCCTGCCCACTCAGTCCCAGCTCTATGGTTTTGGGAGCAGCAGCAGGGCCCAAATTCTGGGAATCCCACGAGGGGAGGTGGGAAGAGGTTCCACATGTTGGGCTGAGCCAGGCCCTCCAGAGACACAAAGGTGTTTTGTAAGCCCAGGCACCAATGAGAACGGACCAAAGAGTTTCAGGGCAGCTCCAGTATATTCCAGAGTCAAACCTGAGCTCCAGGCATGCCTGAAGATGCCCCACTCCTCCGACATCCTGAGCGTCTGTCCACATATTGCATGCATGGTGCCCACACATCAGATACTGTTGTTCATGCAACTTCCCGAGTTTCCAAGACCATTTAACCTAGCTTGAATGCACAATGATTGCTCTGTTTTTAACGACACAGAAACATTTGAGCATTGTATTTCTCGCATCCCTTCTTGTGAGCACTAGACTTTTTCCAATCTTAGTCAGATTTTTGCTTTGAAATTTTGCTTTTGTATGGACACTCAGCAGAAAAGTACTTCTTGCCAGTTATCTATTAACAAAAACCTTTGATTTGTAGTTTTAAGGATTAACCCTCAAAGTTCTCTTCATAACTGCCTTGACGTTTGGGGTTCTGTTCTGTTAATTTTCTTTTGCTTTTTTGTGTTTTTTGTTTGTTTTTACTTTTGCATTTAAGACCATTAAATTTGATTTTGTTTTGCTCGAGTTTTGTTTTGTTTTTTGTTTTACCTTTTCTTTCTTTTTTGGCTAGGGAAGGGCACAGACAGCCCAGCATTCAGGGAGGAGTCTGTCAGACCTTAAACTTGCCTCAAGTTTAAAAAGCATTTGTGGAGCTATGGTATAAGAAATACAGCTATGGATCAATGGTTCTTAACTCGGGAGCTGGTAAGAAAGGTCAGAGGGAAGGTTTTCAGAGCAGATGAGGCCTGGTCCCTACAGCCCTCAGGATTGCTCTGATTCTTACTAGTATGTGGATAGAATAAGAACAGGCTAGTGCAGTTACTGGCAGCTCTTCACTTGGATGTGAGCCTGGAGTGTATAACAGCAGGCTAGTATTTAGTTCTTGATATCATGGTATGATAGCATTATTTATATATCTGTTTACTTATATATATATATACACATATAGCTATTTTGTTTCATTTACTTAAGTGGAAAACTGAGCAAAAAAGCACAGCCATCTCTAAAGCAGGTCAGTGTATCAAGAAGCCCTTGTACAATTTGAGGCTGCCTGTTCCCTCCCCCTGCCTCCTTTTCCTAACTTCCTGGAGGAGCTCGTTGCAGTGTTCTCTACCATTGATGAGGTTGCCTCATGTACTCAGGCTTTGTCCCACCCTAAGTGAGCCAAATGTTGCTCAGTACCTCACTGCATCCCATAATTTCCAGCCTATAGGACCTGAAACCCAGAACCAAAGGCTCATGTGCCCAGATCTGACCAAAAAAGGAGAGGGGTCCTCTGTTCTGAGGGTGCAGAGTGTTCCTCCCTGTGGGACCAAAATGTTCTGATAAAATAGGCATTTCCAGTTTCTTAGGTCAACATTCTACTGAGTGAAGGTAGGATTTCCCATCCAACCCTTTCCTGGTTCCTCCTCAGTAGTATAGCCTTAGTATTTCACGCCTGAAAGAGACTGTGTCTTTAAAGGACCTGGTGCTCAGAGCCAGCACCTCAATCACTATACCATCCCTACCACCCAAACACCTGTTTACTCCATAGTAACTCTTGAGAGGAACTGGAGAAATCTCACCAGCTACTGGAGATCACTTCAAGTTCATGGACATTTTCTTTCTGTGTGGTCTCCACTGTCTGGGCAGCATTCTAGATAAAAGTCCCAGTACATTTCTTGATGAGCTTTCTTTGTCAGTGTCTAGAAGAAATTAGCCTTGAAAAGGCATTCCTGAAAGTAATTTTCATTCTATGAAAGAAAGGACTAGGTGCTGGACCTGGGCTCATTGTTCATGACAACTTGTCAGGCTTGGTAGAAATCCAGAATCCAGATATGTATGTAACTCAGAGATTAAAGCACTTGCCAAACATGAGGAAAGCCCTGAGTTCCATCCCCAGCATTGGAGAAAAAGTCACAACCCAAGAGAAAGGTTTTTTGTTTTGTTTTGTTTTAAGCAGAAATTCATCCTGTTTTTATTCAGCAAGTTAAGGCCATTTCTTTTGTTGGGAAATCTGATGGAAAAAAATGTAGAGAATACAGAGTAGGTAATGTTCATTCATCAGAAATATGGTTTGGCCAATACCAAAGAGGCTTTGACTGATTTCTCTTGACCTCCTCTGGTAGTGGGTTATTTCTTGAGCCACCTCCAGGTCCTTCCACCTAATTCTGATTGGGTTACCTGTTTCTTTCTGGAGTGATTCTCTCCCCACAATTGAAACTTTGTAGGTAATGTGGCAAGCCACCCTGGCTGTGCCTCAGGTCACAGAGCTGTGACTGTATCTCCCTCCTCCCCATACTCTGATCAGCTACCATCTTCCTTGACTACCTGAGAACCAGACTTCCCTTGGAGGGTGGGATGTGATGCCACTATACTGAATGCGTTCTGTCTCCCTTGAAGTTGCCTTAACCTTTAGTGGCAGTAAGTAGTTAAGGAGCTCCTCCTACACAGCTTCAGACTGGACCTCCTGGTATAAGGAGTTAAAACTGGAGTCTCCCAGCTGGCATTTAAGGAGAACCCTGCTGGGTCAGAGAAATAAATGAGCCTCCAAGACAATGGCAGTTACCTATCTGGGGTTGCCTCCAAATCATAGCTTTTTGTCTATGAAGTAAGTAATGTGTTGAAAGTTTGTGACCTACTCCAGTCAGTTGTTAGCTTTGGAAATCAAAGTTGAAATAACTCAGCTCTTCCAGTTAGCATGTTTCAGCAAGATTTTATCTCTTGATACTTTGTGTAGCCAGCTTTTCTATATTGGGTGAAAGAATAGAATATGAGTATGCTAAAAGGGCCCCTGCCTCCTCCACCCCCAACACTTTATCCCTTCTCATCTTTCCAGGAATTACCTCATCTACTGGGACCTGAGGTAACTCCTGGGGAGGGGCCCCTGAGGCTCATCACACTCACGGGGTCAGAAATCCTGTTTCCAAACTTTCCTAGAGTACCCCAAAGTCATGAATGCTTACTGTTGAATGGCATTGATGATTTGACACATTCTTAGGGGAGCAACAGCGCATGCATTTCCATCTTAAATAAGGACCCTCCCACTCCCACCCTTGACCTTTAATAATGATTGTATTACATTTTCCCATAACCTTTTGCTGATGTGGTTCAATTTCTTTTTCTCAGTCATGAAAATATTTATTTATTCATTTATTTATTTATTTATTTAATTTATTTATTTATTACTTGTGAGTTACCAGCTGCCAAGTATTTGCATTAGGCTGGTGGAGACTTTGAGAGGACTGTGCTTTTCTGTTCCCCTCCCCCAGAAAAGAAGGCTGGTTGGTTGGTTTGGACCACCTCTCTTCCTACATGCTGTTTCCCTCACAATGGCTTACTTTGGGGGAGGGGAGGGCTTCTACCAGCTGATTCCCATGTTGTACACTAGATGGCTAGACATTTTTGTATATTAGTGTGTTTTAAGTTATTGATTTGTTTTATATGAAATAATTTATTTTTCAGGTACCATTTTTTTTTTCATTTTAACTTTGTTTTTACATGGGTTTGTTTTCAATAAAGTCTGACATTGCTGTCCAAAGTCAACAATAAAGTGAATCCCATTGTGTTCTTTTGAGGATGTTTATGTAACTAGCCTTTAAAAGTAATTTTCAGAAAAAGAAAGGTGGGGAACAAAAGCCCTTACCTATTTTCCTTCCCCCATTGCCTTTTTCCCCACTACTTTAAATCCTTGTGAATAAATGTTCTTCAGTGTTTTAGGAAGAAAAAAGCAAACGTAGGTTTTGATAATCCAGAAGATTTCAGATTAATGAAGCTTTGAAAGAACCATTTTTCGAAATTTCAGTGACGTGTGAATATTTTTTGTCAATGGCTTTCTCAAAGAGAATGAAACTTTTGCACCATTTTCAGAGTTTTTATAGAGATGCCAAATTGATATATTTACATGTAATGGAAACATAAAAAAAGTTTTATTAAACAATTGTTCATAGCTGTGTAGACATTTTAATTCAGCTTCCAAAGCTCTTCAAAGTCGTATTTTGGAGAAATGGGGTGTTAACTGACGATTCCAAACCAGTCAGTTGTCTGAATACTCGGTTCCTTCCACAGGTGTCAGGTTTGTGTTAAAACATTCTATGTTACCACTGACTGGAATTCTGTGATATTTTGGTAATAAATGAAGTGGGATCATTGAGATGTGACGGTGTAGGGGTGATCGTCTGTGTCAACATTCCAAAGCCGGATAAAGTAGCAGGTGACTTCTTCCCTCAGTGTGCCAGGACCTGTCTGCAGCTTTGACCTAGCCCGTGGACAGCCCAGGTATGCTGTGTATCTGTCTCCTTCAAGACCCTCCAATTTCTGTCCAGGTGTTCTTCACGGAGGAGCCCCAGAGCCCCAGATGGTGGACACCTTACCCTTACCCTTAGGTTGGATTATAACATGGCCACATTTGAGCCACAGGGATGGAATGGGACTATTTCAAGTATAATTCTCCATCTTACTGTGTAATTAGGAGCACAGAAACTCATGTAGGCTAGGGAAAACAAACTGTAGCTTGGAAACCTGGGAGAAGGACTCAGAAAAGCTTGTTGAAGGCCCTCCTAGTTGAACAAACTTGGGACGAGAGTGGGGGAGTTGGTGTGGAAAACTAGCTTGCTAGCCACCTTGTTAAGGCAGGCCTTCTGGAGAGAGGCCTTATGATTCAACAGAGTAAACTACATGCTCTCTGCCCTGGCCAAATGATTGGCTGTAGACAAGTGTAGAAAGGCTGGGAAATGCCACCAAGGGACTAGACTTTAGGAAGGCTACAGGTTTGTTAATCACATATACTGGGAACTGTCTGATTAGATAAACAGGATTCGTGGGATTAAAAAAAAAAACCACCAGGACATCTGAGAAAGTACCTCAGTGACCCAAAACTAGAATATTCAGTGACTTTCTGAACTGATGAGATGGCTCAATGGAATAAAGGTGCTTGCTATTAGACTGATAACCTGAGCTCAATCCCTCAGGCTCTACATGATTGAAGGAGAATCTACTCCCACAAGTTGGCCTCTGACAAATAAGTGTGCATGACCATACACAACTTGAGTTAAAAAATTAAACTTCCACCAGGCAGTGGTGGCACACTCCTTTAATCCCAGCACTTGGGAGGCAGAGGCAGGCAGATTTCTGAGTTCAAGGCCAGCCTGGTCTACAGAGTGAGTTCCAGGACAGCCAGGCTATGCAGAGAGACCTTGTCTCGAAAGACAAAACAAAAACAACAACAAAAAATTAGACTTCAAGTGGCTTTCAGCCAGGCATAGTAACGTGCCGTTAATCCTAGCATTTAGGTGGCAGAGACAAGCAATCTCCCTTAAGCCAGGCATGGTTCTAGGCAACCCTGGCTGCCTAGATTTGTGAAGTGTCACAAAAAGGATGGGGAATAGGAGATTTGTAAGTTAAGGCTAGTCCTGCTTAATTCTGGTTCCAGTTAGGCAGGGCTACATGGCAAAACTTTGGCTTCATAATAAGAACCCCTACTATGAGGTACAGATAGGTAGCCTTCAACAACTTTGGTTCTGGTTCATCAAGTAAAGAAGTATAGAGGAAGTCCATATGTTGCCCTTGGGGTAGAAAGAAACCACAAGCCATTGGTTACAGAGATAAACAGATGTGCAGAAATGGAAGGGGTGAGAAAATTAAATTTCTTCAGAATGCCTGGCTGTGGGATACATGGTCCTGGCTGACATAGTCATTTCCAAATTTGGTTTGTGTTGTGAAGTCATCTTTAAAAATTGGGGTAAGGGTAGTGCATACATGTGAGTGTCATGGCAGAGGTAAAGGTCAAAGGACAATTTATAGGATTAGGTTCTCTTCCACCATGTGAGTCCCAGAGATTGAGCCCTGGGATTGAACTCAGGTGGCATTTCTGCACTCCTATACATTTTTCTTCCTTTCCATGTTAATAGGAGCTAAAGGCCTCCTGCTCTCTACCAGTGAGTCAAAACACCCTGATTTGTTTTCATATAACCAACTATGGATGCCTTTATGTCCTTAGTGACTCAAAACAGCCCCCATTTATCATTGCCTGGTTCCATGAGAAGTACTGGATTCTGCAGCTTGTACTCCAAAATTAGAACAAGAATGAGAAGAGGTTAGCAAGGTAACCACTCAATGAAATGGAGGCCCAGCAGTGGTGGCACACGCCTTTAATCCCAGCACTTGGGAGACAGAGGCAGGCTGATTTCTGAGTTCGAGGCCAGCCTGGACTACATAGTGAGTTCAGGATAGCCAGGGCTACACAGAGAAACCCTATCTTTGGAAAAAAAAAAAACTGAAATGGAAATTCATGATGACTTCTATAATGCAAAGTGAATGCAGCATTTGATTGTAAACTTAGTTTTTCTATTTTTATTAGTTTTTTTTGTGTGTGTTATGACCGCTCTACATGCATGCATGTCTTTGTACCACATGTATGCCCAGTGACCATAGATGCCAGAAGAGGATGTCAGATCTCTTAGAGTCTTGGAATTAAAGATGGTTGTAAACTACCATGTGGGTGCTGAGAACTGAATCTGAGCCCACTGCCAGACTAACAAGTAAACTTAAAATTTTCTTCAGCGAGGCTCAAGCTGTGGTTTAAGAAGTGAGAATAGGGTTAGCAAGACAGCTCAGTGCATAAAGGAACTTGACGCCTGGCCTCATGACCTGAGTTCAGTCTCCAGGAGACATGTTCAAAGAATGAACCATTCTCTGCAAATTGTCATTTCCACTCAGACAAAATACAATGTTATTCTAAATTTTTTTTTAGATTTACATACATGTTTTGCCCACATGTATGTATGTACACCATTTGTATGCCTGATGCTTACAAAGGTCAGAAAAAAGTGTTAGAATCCCCTGAGACTCAAGTTGCAAATTGTGAGCTACTTTGTGGGTTCTGGGAATGAAACTTTTGTCCTCTGGAAGAGAACAAGTGCTCTTAACCACTGAACCATCTCTGCAGCCCTAATTTTAAAAGTTTAATGGGAATAATAATATTAACCACCGTATGGAATTATTGGAATGACCAGAGAAGTACCAGGGAAGGTCATGAGTCCTACATATTTGGCTTATTAAAATAAAGTAGAATGCAAATGAATGGGAGAATCCTTGAGTCCACTTATAAAGCGTTGGTTTCCCTGTTGATATAACAAGTGGTTATTAAAGTTGTTATTAATAGCTTCACATAACACACATCTTGGGCTAGCAAGATGTCCCAGAGGGTAAAAGCACTATGCATGATAACTTGAGTTTGAGTCCCAGAACCCATGTGGTAGAAGAGGACCAACTCTTCAAGGTTGTCCACTGGCCTCCACACACTTAGAATGCAGCGCTCAAGAAGCTAAGACAGTTCTATGAACTGTCATTAAACTGCTCTTGCAGCTTTGAAATTCTGCAAAGCCAATGTGGGATTCACTCCTGTAATTGTAGTACTTGGGAGGCCAAAGCAGAAAGATAGCTTCAAGTTCAACCCCAGCCTGGACTAATAACAAATTCTGTCCCTAGCCTTGAAATATGGGCCAGTGAAATAGTTCAGGACAAAAGGCACAAGCAAGCTAAGCTTAGACCACTTGGATTGTCTTCTAACCTCTGCAGGTACACTGAGGGACATGTGTACCTTTTACACACACAGACATATAGGGAAGGCAGAAGGGAAGAGGTAAATAAATGTAAAAAAATATTTAAATAGGATTTGGAGTGGCACTCAGTCATGTTCATCTGGCATGCATGAAGCCCTGAAATCTTTTGGTCTTAGTGATATATACCTATAATAACAGCACTCAGGATGGTAGGAGGATCAAAAGTTCAAGGTCATCCTCAGTTATATTGAGTTGAAGGCTACAGAAACAGAAGCACAAACTTAAGAGGAAAATGCTGAGCATGGTGGTTCCAGGACAGCCAGAGCTATAAAGAGAAACCTGCCTTGGAAAAACAAAACAAACAAACAAAAAGAGGATTACCTAGTGGTTAAGACCACTGTTCTTCCAGAGGTCTTGAATTCAATTCCCAGCAAACATGTGACTCACAACCATCTATTCTGGGATCTGATGCCCTTTTCTGGCATGTAGGTGTATGTACAGATAGAATACTCACTTACATAAAATAAATACTTTTTAAAGATTTAAATATGTTATAATATATATACATACATATATGTGTGTGTGTATGTATGTATATATGTATATAGGTGCTATGAGCCAATGTCATTCTGCTTAGCCTCTCAGTGCAAAGCCAAGAAGCTTGTGTGGTAGGTTGCACTGAGGCAATAACTTGGATGATGAGATAGGAAGATTAACTTAAGCTTGAGGACAGCCTGGCCTTCACAGTAAGGTCCTATGTCATAAACAGAAAAACAATACAACCAATCAAGAAAGGAAGAAAACGAACTGGGGAGACGGCTCAGTGGTTAAGAGCACTGACTGCTCTTTCGAAGGTCTAAGTTCAAATTCCAGCAACCACATGGTGGCTCATAGCCATCTGTAATGAGGTCTGACGCCCTCTTCTGGAGTGTCTGAAGACAGCTTCAGTGTTCTTACATATAATAAATAAATCTTTTTTTTTTTAAAAAAAAGGAAGAAAACATGATGAATTAGGTTCAATGAGCCTTGGTAGGAATGGGGAGTGGAATCTCATGTGGTGGTTTGTAACCCTTGGCTGTAAACAACTTCAAGGGCAAAATAATAGTAACACGTAGTAAAAGTATGAACTGATGTTTTGAGTTTTTGTTTTATGTTAATGTAATCTATTTGATCCTACAACTTATTAAATATCAGCTATATTTGAAAGCTGCCTTCAGGATTCCAGAATATTTACTTTTTTTTTTTCCAAGACAGGGTTTCTCTGTGTAGTCCTGGCTGTCCTAGAACTCACTCGATAGACCAGGCTGGCCGAGAACTCAGAAATCTGCCTGCCTCTGCCTCCCAAGTGCTGGGATTAAAGGCGTATGCTGCCACTGCCCAGCTAAACTTTGCCTTTTGCTCAAAGAGTCAGAACAAGTTGGATCCAGAACACTTAATGTGAAACAAAATCTCAAAACATTGAAATCTGGCATCTATCTCACTACTTAATTCAAACCCTGCTGGCTCATCTCCCCAAGAACTCTGTGTGTGTGTGTGTGTGTGTGTGTGTGTGTGTGTGTGTGTTTGCACGAGTGTGTACATGTGCTTACTATTGTGTATTCAAGATTGTGTGGATGCATGTTGAGGCTAGAGGTCCCAGGGATCTTGCTGTCTCCAACTCCCCAGTGCTTGGATTACAGATATATGCAGTTTTTACATTGGTGCTGGGGATCTAATGTCAGATCTTCATACTTTTAGGGCAACTATTTTATAAATGTAACCATCTTCCCAGGGCCTCCATAATGCAAATACAAAGGGCAATGAAGTTCTGGCCTGGCCTTGTTAGATATTTGCTTTGTTGAAGGTCTTCTAGGTACCTTTTCAATACATTGGACAATCCTGCCGAATCTCCTGGGGTGGTTATTCTACTTTGTGGGGGTTGTTGTTGTTGTTGTTTATTGTTTTTTCTTTTCTGTTTTGTTCATTTTTTAAAAAATAGTGTCACATGTATCTCAGGCTAGCAGTATTGCTTACTTCTATATTACTATGACTAAGGCAACTTATAAGAGTTCAGTTGGGGGCTGGAGAGATGGCTCAGCAGTTAAGAGTACTGACTGCTCTTCCAGAGGTCCTGAGTTCAATTCCCAGCAACCATATGGTAGCTCATAACCATCTGTAATGGGATCTGATGCCCTCTTCTGGTGTGTCTGAAGACAGCAACAGTGTACTTATATAAAATTAAATAAATAAAAATTTTCTAATGCCCATTTCTCTTCCAATTTGAGTTCCCAATTGACACATACCTGGATGCTTTTGTCTACAGTTCTGAACACAACTGAGATGCTATATTTTCAGCAGAGGATGGAGGTGCGAGTCTGTAGCCTCAGCACTTTGGGGAGCTTAGAGAGTAGAATAGTGAGTTTGAAGTGAGCCTGGGTTACATAGTTCCAGCCTTCTCAGCCTCTTCACAAACTCCCAAAAGAAGCTGTATTAGAAGCCAGACTTTAACAAACTCGTACCCACTACCCCTGTGCTTTTCTAGCCTGACACTGGAACAAGACTATATGCTAGCTCGTGTTTTGCCAACTTGACACAAGCTAGTATTAGCTGGGGAGAGGGAGCCTCTGTAGTATTAATAATTTAATAAATCCTGACAAATGGTTCCTTCCCACCATAGACCATTTATGTTCCTGGATGGAAGAAACACACACAGCCTTTATATTTAATATACCTTAAATAGCACAATAGCTGGACAACTGCCTAACTTCCATGCTGTTAGAATCTACCTCCCATTACTACTTACTAATTTCTTTGTTCAATCTTGGCTGCTCTTGACCCAGTTGAGCAGCCCTCTTGGCAGAGTTCTCTTGGCCCTTTTGCATGGCTGCTCTGCTTCTCCCTCCTGCACATTCTTCTTCCATGGTCTCTCTCCTCTCCAGTACTCTCTCCTAAGCATAGTGACTTCCTCTCCTAAGGGGTGGCAGCTCTCCTTCCTACTGCTTCCTCAGGATCCCAAGCTCAGGAACCCTAAATCCTGCTCTCTCTCCTCTACCCACCTACTGGCTGCTGGCATCTTTATTTACCAATCAGAATTAACTGAGGGCAGGTTCTCAGAAGCTACACCTTGGAGGCCAGCATTTAGCATTAGAATACAAGCAGCATTAGACTACCCTACTACAAAACCTGGGATGTACATAGTGGAAAAAGAGACCTGATGATCAGAAGCTGTTCTATGACCTACATGCACATACATACTCACACTCACGTGGGCACACACACCATACACTAACACACAAGAGGAGGGGGGGGAGAGAGAATTTGGATAGATTAAGAAAAATTGTGAAGAGTACCATCGGGCTGAAGAGATAGCTCAGCTGCTCTTCCAGAGAACACTTGGTGGATTCCAGCACCTACATTGAGGTTCACAAGGATTCCAATCTCAAATGATCAATACCCTTTTCTAGCCTCCACAGGTACTGCATGTATGTAGTGCACATATAAACAAGCAGGCAAAACACACCATACACATCAAATAAAGTATTTTTTAAAAAAGAATTTGATCTTTGCTAATTCACATTTAGAAATACTACACAAACTGAATGTGGTGGTGTAAGCCAGAAATCCCAACACTTGCCAGACTGATGTATAAGAATTATAAGTTTGAGCCTTCCCTGCCTTTGGGGAGGGAAAGCTTCTGTGCGACAGGTTAACAAATGAAACCAAATAATCATGTCCTACAAGACACTAAACTATATATGTATGTATGTATGATGTCATTAAGAATGGAACCCAAGTCCTCTAGTTTCTCTGTTGCATCCTAGGCTGTACATTCCAGCCAATCTCTTGTATCCTCCAAGAATGTACTCTATCACTGTGCTGTGTCCCCAACCTTGTGTCCTCCAGGAATGTACTCTTATCACTATGCTGTGTCCCCAACATGTTTTTTGTTTCTTTGTTTTCAAATATATTTGTTTTCTTAGCATCTTTAAGAAGAATAATCTGCTGGGCAGTGGTGGTGCATGCCTTTGATCCCAGCACTTGGGAGGCAGAGGCAGGCGGATTTCTGAGTTCAAGGCCAGCCTGGTCTACAGAGTTCGTTCCAGGACAGCCCAGGCTACCTTGTCTCAAAAACAAAACAAAACAAAACAAAAATAAAATAAAGAAGAGGTTTGAAATTCTTGCTCTTAGAGCAACTTGCTTGCTGGCAGGTCAAGGCACCGTCAGTCATTGTCAACTGTATCTAGAAATCAACCTTGGTTACTTTCCAATTAAATATATTTTTGTAGTTCACCCACCTACATTCCTATCTCTGACACTAACAGTGCCCTGTCTCAGTGGAGATGTGACTCATTTGGTAGGTTGCTTGTTTAGTTAGCATACACAAGGTCCTATGTTCCACCCCCTGCAGTATGCATAAACCTGTCATGGTGCACTACTGTGATCAGTAACACTTGGGAGGTGGAGGCAGGAGGATCAGAAGTTCAAGGTCTTCAACTACATAACATATTGGAGGCCAGCCTGGAGAGTCTACACACACACACACACACACACACACACACACACACACACACACACACACCTGGAGAGTCTACACACACACAGACACACACTGAGCTGTTGTAGGGGTTTTGTTTGTTTGTTTTTGGGCAGTCCGTTTACCAGGCTGAATCCTTCCCTTCAGGTTTTTCCTTTTCGTAGTCTTTTTATGAATTTTAATTTCATGTGTATGAGCCTTTTGTTTCCTGGACTACATGAGACCATCAAAAAAATCAAACAATAACAACAACAAAAAAAGAAACCCACCATTGAGATGTGAGCTATCCCAATTCTGTACGAATCTTCTCCAATAGGCTTTTTTGTAGTCATCTTAATGTGTATGGGTAGGAATTTTGCAGCATGTATGTCTATCCTCCACATGCATGCCTGGTGCCCTTAGAAGTCAAAAGAGGGCTTCGGACCCCCTGAATCTGGAGTTGTAGGCAGTTGTGAGCTATCATGTGCGTGCTGAGAACTGAACCCAAATTCTCTGCCAGAGCAGCCAGTGCACTTAACTGTGGAGCTGTCTCTCCAGTCCTCTACCCTTTCGTAGTTCCTACCCTACCACGGGATGATCTCACAAAAATGCCTTCCTCCCTGAGCCTCAGCTAGAGGCTTACCTATCCTAAACTCTGCCCCCTCCCAGGCTGGATTCCAGAATCCTTGGTGTCCTGAAGTAGAAGAGACTTGATCTGTTTAAGCGTGTTCATTTTCAGGCCCTACCTCATCACAGAAGGCCCATCGGGTTTCTTTCTCTTCTACCATCTGCCCTCCCCCAGGGTTTTCCCAGGCTAGTGCTGCTCTAGGCCGTCGCAGCTGATGACGCGTCGATGAGCGACGAAGGAAGGTCACACGAGCTCCTCCAACATGGCGGCGGCAGCTCTGCGGGGCGGCTGGTGCCGCTGTCCGCGGGTGAGCAGATTCGTGGGGCTGGTAGGACAGAAATAAGGGGAATGGACGCTCGGCTTTTAAGGCCTCCTTCTCTTCAGTCTCTTGGATTTTCCTATGGGTTTCACGGTTGGGTTAGGGTTCGGTCATTGGGTCAGCCGAGGCTTGGGAAAGTAGCAGGAAGGCCTTAGGGAGGGAGCTGATCCCCCAGCCCCTCTTCCCCGTATCCAGCGGCGATGCGCGAAGCTGCCCGGGGGTCACCTCTCCCCTGTCGTTCTGTTCCCACGTGCACGAGGGAGTTCCTGGTTTCTGGGGAGACGATGCCCCATTGAGAAAACAGATTGATGAAAGGGTTTTGTTTTCCTTTAAAGTGACATTCACAATTCGCGCTTGAATGTCAAGTTCTCAGCTGAGAGTGTTTCCTAAGTCGCCACTGCTAATGATCAGCATGGAAGTGCGGGAATTAATTCATGCTCTGGATAAGACCTAGAACTCTTGACTTAGGTCATGGCCTGTTATAAACACTCAGAATATAGTTCTTTATATTGCTATTGTTTAACCCAGTCTCGTTAGATTAAAGAACGTGACACTCAGAAAGATTAAGCAATCTACTCATAGACCTGGAGCTAGTAGGTTGATGATCTGGTCCGAAGCCCAGATCAGTATGATTATTAGGAGGAAGGAAAATGTAGAACAAGTTATCCCAAGAGCAGCCTTAAGTAACTATAGCCATTTACATGTAAATAAAGAAAGTATCTAATAAAAAATTAAAAAAAAAAAAGTAACTATAGCCACACTGGTACGCATTTGGACTTTGAGAGCTTGTTTGGAGGATCTACCTGGGTCGAGCAGGTATATGCTTGACCAAAGAAAGGTCATCCTCTTTGACTAAGTGTGCAACTTTGGGAAGAACACATATGGAGCTATAAGGAAGGAAGAGGGAAAAATGACACTAACCAGCTAGATCATCCAAATTAACCCTACAATCAGTGGGGTGACAAATGATACAGCCTGATCTTCACTTCCGAACCTGTGTGAGTTTGGGATGTGACCACTGATTACAGAGCTAGGAAAAAGTAGAGAAGAAAAATTCGTAAAGTGAAAAGTGCTTCTGGTAGGTTATTCCGTTTCAGTGTACCCATGCTGGACGCAACTGCACACAGCTACAAGTTCATCATTTGGTGGGATCAGAAAGGGTCTTTCTTGGGGCTGGAGAGATGGCTCAGAGGTTAAGAGCACTGACTACTCTTCCAAAGGTTCTGAGTTCAAATCCCAGCAACCACATGGTGGCTCACAACCATCTGTAATGAGATCTGACTCCCTCTTCTGGTGTGTCTGAAGACAACTACAGTATACTTATATATAATAAGTAAATCTAAAAAAAAAAAAAGAAAGGGTCTTTCTCATGAGATTACCTGGTTCTGTGCCCAGAGGTGCTCTGCATTTAGAACCTTTGACCAGGACACAAGAAGTCCATTCCATAGCTTTCCCTGCACCAAGAAGTTGTTGGTTTGTCTTTGAAAGTTCTCGTCTATAGTTGTTGGAGATAGGCAAAAGTGGAGTGGGCTTCAGTAGAGGTTGGGTTATACTGTCACACTTACACTATTCTCCCCAGTTTCAGGTGTGGGACGAGGTCGTGGAGGTACAGAAGCGACATATTCTCTTTCTACCTTATTACAGTGGCTTCTCAGATTTTACAAAGATTGCATATTAGCTTATAACAGGAATGAAGTTAAGATCAGCAAATGACTCATGGTGACCGTCAGAGTTACCCTTTTTTCTGAATGGATCTTTCTCTTTTTCTTAACCAATTAGAGGTGCCTAGGCAGCGGAATCCAATTTCTCTCCAGCCACAACCTACCCCATGGTTTAAGCTACCAGATAAGCCGGCCAGGAAGAGAGCTGACACTGGTGAGTGACGGAGGATACCAATAAGCAGACCCAACAGAGGTCTGAAAAAAAAGTCATGCCAGCACAGTCACTTTAGGGAGTGTTCTGTGTTTTGGTGTTTTGGGTCTTCAGAATTACAGAGAGTAGCAGACCTTGTTTCTGGATGTCCTGGGATATGTTTGCTCAGCCTCCTCTTTTCTTTTCTTTTCTTTTCTTTTCTTTTTTTTCTTTTTTTCTTTTCTTTTTTTTT
>NW_022196905.1:147173497-147188225 GCF_008632895.1 Mastomys coucha | reverse complement strand
GTTTTTGAGACAGGTATATTGCCCAGGCTGTCCTAGAACTCACTCTGTAGACCAGGCTGACCTTGAACTCAGAAATTCACCTGCTTCTGCCTCCCAAGTACCCAAGTGCAGCCTCCTGTTTTCTTTTGCCAGCAACAAGGCACTTTTACACATCCACTTAGCTGTGATTGCTAGAAAAGGCATCCTGTATCCTGCATCCAATTATATTCTCCCTCTCTGGCTTCTGTCTGAGTTTCTCACTAAGGATGGATGTTTAAATATGGGCATAGAGTCACTTCATCATACCTTGGGTCTGATTGTGTTTCAGTCACTATTCTTCAACCACACTTCTGTAAGTGTGTCAATGACTGAGTCCTCAAGTATGCATGCTGGCCAGAGCCTCTCAGCTTCTTCCTGATCCTGTCCTGCAGCCATTCTAGGAGTGGGGCAGTTCCCCATGATTCCTTTTCCCCTCTGCTATAGGTGTGCATCACCTATAGTTTTGTGAGTGTGTGAATGTTTTTGAATGTGGGTTTGTGGCCTTGCTTTGGTATCTTACTTTTGACAGACTATCTTTTAGAGCAGTTTTAGCTTCACAGGAAAATTAAAAGGGGTGGAGATGTGGTCAATTGCTAGAGTACTTTCCTAGCATATATAAAGCCTTAGATTCTATAACCAACACAACATACACTAGATATAGTGGTACACAATTTTCATTTCAGCATTCTGAAAGTAGAGGCAGAAAAAAAAAGGAATTCATGGTCATCCTTAGATACTTAGCAAGTTAAAGGCCAATCTAGGCTACATAAGATCCTGTAAATAATACATAGATTAGACTAGGCATCATGGTTCATGTTTTTAATCGTAGCACTCAGGAGGTAGAGGGAGGTGGAGCTCTAAGTTAAAGCAACCCTGTCTCCTTTATGTAGAGAGTTTCAGTGTAGCTGTAGCCAATGCTTCATAATGAGATCCTATCTCAACATGTCCCCAAAGAACAAACAAAATTAACTAATAAAAATTTAACAGCCGGGCGGTGGTGGCACACACCTTTAATCCCAGCACTTGGGAGGCAGAGGCAGGTGGATTTCTGAGTTCGAGGCCAGCCTGGTCTACAGAGTGAGTTCCAGGACAGCCAAGGCTACACAGAGAAACCCTGTCTCGAAAAAAACAAACAAACAAACAAAAATTTAAAAAAATTTAACAAAGAGTGCAGAGTCTCCCTGGCCACCTTCTCCCCTTTCCTGCTCACAGGTCCCTGTTAGTCATAGTGGATGACATTGTTACAACTGAACCAGAGTGGATACACTGTTAAAGTCTGAAATCTGGTTACATTCAGGTTCATTTCTGTGTTATACATTCTGTGAGGTTCCAACATGTAGATAAGGATTTGTCCCTATTATTGTAAAGAGAATATAGAACAGTTTCACTAACTAGGCATGGTGGTGCACATCTGTAATCTCTAGCACTTGGAAAGTGGGACAAGAACATCAAAAAGTTCAGCTACACAGCAAGTTCAAGACCAGCTCCCAGACCCTATCTCAAAACAAACTCTTCCACGTAAATAGTATGAACAGGGGCTGGTGAGATGAATGTGTAGGTAAAAGTGCTTGTTATACAAGCCTCAGGACTTAAGTTCAAGTTTTGAACTTAAGCCCACTTCTCAAGTTTTTTTTTTTTTTTTCTGATCTTTACATACAAGCCATGGCACTGTATATAATCATCATTAGCAGTCACTGTCCTAAGTTTTCCTCTGGGCTCTGCTTGTTCATCCATCCTTCTTTTAGACCCTTTGACAACCATCAGTATTTTTACTGTCTTTGAGTTTTGCAATTTTCAGAATCTCACATAGTTTGTGGCTTTTTCATATAGCCATATTATCAGTTGGTTAGTTGTATGTGCACAGTATTACCTTCAACCAGGGTATACACTCATAGCCAAGGAAATACAGAAGAAACTAGAGGGACAGTGCTCACTAGCTCCCCCAGGCTAATGCTTAGCCAGCCTTATTATAAACCCCAGTGCTCCCCTCCTTGCCCAGGCAATGGCTCTATCCACTGTGAGCTGGGGACCATCCTACATTAATTATTAATCAAGATATTCCCCCAACAGGCCAGTCTGATCTGGACAATCTGAGACTCCTTTTTCTAGTGATTCAAGTTAACAATTACAAGCAACTCCAACTAGAAGCACCTGACAGTGTAAATACTATGTAAGTGGTTGCTACACTGTAATTTTAGGGAATAGTAAAACAGGGCTAGAGAGATGGCTCAGTGGTTAAGGGCACATATTGCTCTTTTGAGGACCTGAGTTCAGTTCCCAGTACCCACATCGGGTAGCTTTACAACTGCTTGGAACCCCAGTTCCAGGGTATTCTGACACTTTTGAGCTCTGTAGCCAATGCATTCATGTGCACATACCTCCCCTTCTGTACACGAGTAAGATAATAAAAGTAAATCTTGAAGGAAAAAAAAAAGAAAAACAATCTTCCGTGTGTTCAATTTTGGGTTTTGTTTTTGAGATAAGGTCTTGCTATGTAGCCTGGAATCTGTGATGTAGACCAAGCTGACCTCAAACTCACTGAGATCTAAACCAGGTTTAATCTCAAAAATCTCTATGTATCAGCCTCTTTTTTGGTCATTGTTGTTGTTGCTTAAGCTTATTTTTTAAACATTATTATTTAGAGAAGAGCACATTTGTGCCACAGTCTATGTATGGAGGTCAGGGGAAAACTTTCAGGAATCTGTTTGCTCCTTCCACCATGTAGGTCCCAGGGATGGAACAAAGTTTTTTGAGTGCTGGGATTACAGTATGTGCCACTACACCTGGCTCGGTTTTTACTATACAGTTATATAAGGCCATTTTCATGCAGCACGTATATGATTGACTTCTAGCATATTCCTCTCCCAATACTCTTCCTTTTCTTGACCCTCCCACTAATCCCTTTTGTTTCCCCAGCTTTGACTGTACCCCCCTCTCTCTCTTTCACACACACACACATATACACACACACATTGTTTGATGTAGCTATAAAATCTCACACCCACAACTGAGCAAATGCACAAAGGGTTTGTCTAAGTCTAACTTAAATTTACTTAATATGATTTAGTATGGTTATTTCCAATTGTGTCTTTTCCAGAACAGCACATAACTTGATTTTCGCTCCCCTAGACATTTTTTTCTTTACATAACTTTGGCTGTCCTGGAACTCACTTTGTAAACCAGACTAGCCTTGAATTCAGATCCACCTAGCTCTGCCTCCCAAGTGCTGTAATTAAAAGTGTGAGCCACCATATCCAGCCATAACTTAATTCTTTTTTTTTTTAAGATTTATTTATCATTATAAATAAGTACACTGTAGCGGACTTCAGACACACCAGAAGAAGGCGTCAGATCTCATTACAGGTGATTGTGAGCCACCATGTGGTTGCTGGGATTTGAACTCAGGACCTTCGGAAGAGCAGTCAGTACTTTTACCCGCTGAGCGATTTCACCAGCCCATAACTTCCTTTTTTTTTTTTTTTTTTTTTTTTTTTTTTTTTTTTTTTTTTTTTTTTTTTTTTTTTTTTCCAGACAGGGTTTCTCTGTATAGCTCTGGCTATCCTGGAATTCACTCTGTAGACCAGGCTGGCCTCCGACTCAGAAATCCGCCTGCCTCTGCCTCCCAAGTGCTGGGATTAAAGGCGTGCGCCACCACTGCCCAGCTCATAACTTCATTCTTTATGGCTGAGAAAACCTCCATGCTCTTGTTAAACACCTACTTTGGTCCCATTTCTTATATATTGTGACTAGTGTGCCAATGAACATTGGTATGCAATTTTTTATTTTTGACTTGTGGTTGATAACATCAGCAGATATGAACCTGTGAACATATAAGGCTTATAGTGTCATTTATCTTGGGTGTTCCGCTAATTCTAATTCTGTTATAATAAAAGAGACATCTGTTCACTGTTAAACACCACTGTCAGCAGAGGGGAGGAAATTGGGTAATCAGATGTAACCAGATGTTACTGTTGCTACTGTGTGTGCCTTTCTTTCCAGCCTCTAAATGTGCATTTTTTTTTTCTTTTTCCTTTCTTTCTTTTTTTTTTTTTTTTTTTTTTTTTCAATTTTACATTCTTTCTAGACCAAATCTTATTCTTCTGGGAGCAGAAAAGGGTTTTTATCAGGCTTGCTAGATAACATCAAACAAGAATTAGCGAAAAACAAAGAGATGAAAGAAAGTATAAAAAAGTTCCGAGATGAGGCCAAGAAGCTAGAAGAGTCCGATGCCCTCCAGGAAGCCAGAAGAAAATATGTGAGTATCCCAGTCCCATCTTCATTCCCTGGGCCAGAGCCACTGGGAGAGGCAGCCAGGTCACAGCACTGATTCAAAGGGATCAGAACAGGGGCAGGTTGCCTGGGCTTCCTGGCCTGGCAGGGTTCTCGGTGGCACTGCAGTTAGCTATGCGGCTCCATCTCCAGCACTGTACATAGCATAGCATAGTCACCACAGTAATTACTTTTGGGGAGAGCTCCAACACATGCCAGAATGACATCTGCATCATGTGACCCATGACAGCTTAGAGCCATAATGCTGGTGTCATTTAGTGCTTGCTACTGTCCCTTCTTTCGTGTGTGTTTTATGTGCACATGTACACATTTATGTGAAGGCCAGTGGACAGTGTCAGGTGTCTGTCTTTCTTGATTGGTTGCTACCTCATTTTTTTTGACATAGGGTCTTTCCCTGAACCTCAAGTTCAGGGACCTCTGTTGAACTAGTGAGCATTAAGGATCACCTGTCCTGCTGCCTGGCATCACCTCACCCTTCTCCAACCCTAGACTAACAAGCACATACCTGCCTCAGCTTTTTTATTTCACATGAGTCCTGGAGATGGAAGGTTCTCATGCTTGCATAGCAGGCACTTTATGCACTGAGCCACCTCTCTGCCTGATTACTCCTTGAACAACCATCAAGTTCTAGCCACTGGGACTGGTCTTAGCATCTTTATACCATTCAAGGGCCCTGTAGGGAGGCACAGTAGTCCTGTCTACCAGTGAGCCGCTGAGCCTCAGAGTGCAGTGTTCTCAGCACGGGTTCTGTTGATACTCACCAGTTCCCCCAGGAAGGCCTTTTCCTTCTATGCATTCCCAAGCTATTTATTTGGAGGACACTCCTTGTGTGGCTTTAGCCTGATGAAAGATGGCCTTGTCCCATCAGTAGAGAATGAGTTATCTGGGAACAGAGCAAGCCAAGGACCCAAGATTGAACTATAGAAATAACGTGGCATTGATGAGTAGTGGTTGGCAGAGCCATCTCTTTCCATTCAGAGAAAGACCCAGAGCTTGGGGATTCCGTGTTCTAGAAGTTGCTACCAAGTGGACATGCATGGATGTGGTGGTTTGAATAGGTATTGCCCCCATAGACTCATGTATTTGAATGCTTAGCCCATAGGGAATGACAATATTAGGAGGTGTTGTTAGAGGAAGTATGTCACTATGGTGAGTGGGCTTTGAGGTCTCAGACGCTCCAGCTAGGCCTGTTGCGGCACTTATTTTCCTGCTGCCTGCAGATTCAGATGTAGACCTCTGCCTGCATGCCACCGTGTTTCCCACCGTGACAACAATGGGCTAAACCTCTGTAGTGGAAAGCCAGCCTAGTTAAATGTTTTACTTTATAAAAGTTGTCATGGTCATGGTGTCTCTTCATAGCAACAAAGCCCTATCTAAGACAATGGAATTGAAGCTTTTCACAGAGTTTAAGCAGCCAGTGCTCCTGGGAATCTTTGATAAGATACTCAAGTTCACTGTTATATCCAAATAAAAAGAGGAAATTCTTTGATCCTAGAAAACCATCGAATCAGAAACTGTTCGTACCAGCGAAGCAATAAAAAAGAAGCTTGGAGAATTGACAGGGACAGTGAAGGAGGTAAGGCCCGAGGCCAACCTGACAAGGGCTGAAAATAGAATGGGAGGGACTTTCCAACCCAATTCAGGGTACAGGTAGGTGTAGGCTCCTCCTAGAGGGATGTTACTCAGTGCTGAGTTGGACATCCTCTCACTTTTGCTAACTGTTTCACTCATGCCCATTCCAGGGAGAATCCTCAACTTTCGGGGTTCTTATTCTCAAGGCTGTGCTATAGGCCTGTGCGAGGTCTTCTACTCTGTCTCTGTCTCAGTAGAGTCTTGATGAAGTCAGTAAAAGTGACCTTGGCCGCAAGATCAAGGAGGGGGTAGAAGAGGCCGCCAGAACAGCCAAGCAGTCAGCAGAGACAGTGTCTAAGAGTGGGGAGAAGCTAGGCAAGACGGCAGCCTTCAAAGCCATCTCCCAGGTGAGTGAACCTGGCTCAGGCCAGGCAGGAACAGGGACCCCCTCAGTGGTGGCTCTCAGCAACCGCAGGCCTGTTCTCCCCTGCAGGGTGTAGAATCAGTGAAGAAGGAGATTGATGAGAGCATACTTGGACAGATGGGGCCCTACCGCCGGCCTGAGCGGCTCCGGAAAAGGACAGAGTTTGCTGGAGCAAAGTTCAAAGAAAGCAAAGTGTTCGAGGCTAATGAGTAGGTCCCAGACAGGCTCCTGAGTGGTCCTGGCCAACTGGTGTCTGTTTCTGGTTTCTGTCCCCTGGGAGGTGCCTGTGCAAGTCTGTTTCTCTCAGGGTTCCTGGCTCCCTCCAGAGAAGCTGGGGGTTGAGAGATGGGTGAAAGAAAAAGAGAAGGAAGAAAGCTGGAGTTGAAGCTGCTGGATGCGGAGCCATCATCTGTCATCTTCCCAGTGGTCATAGGAGGGTGCAGGGAGGGCCCTAGGGTGACCTCTGTGGGGCTGAAGTTCACACCAGCTGCCTGCCTTTTCCCCACAGGGAAGCATTAGGGGTTGTGCTACACAAGGACTCCAAGTGGTACCAGCAGTGGAAGGACTTCAAAGATAACAACGTTGTACTCAACCGTGAGTGTGGCCAGCCAGCTGGCTCTTGGGCAGGGCAGTGGCAACAGATCCTAGACAGAACCCCACTTTATAGAAGGAAAGATGGGATCAGACAGAGTTAAATCTCCTTAAATTTACCCACCCAGCTAACTGTAGATCTCGTCACTAAGACACTAGATGATTACCCCTCAGGGAATAGTTAAGATGTCAGGAGCCCTGGGATTAACAGAGGTAGTGTCAAGGCCATGGGGCAGACTCTGAGATTGCTCTTTACTTTTAGCCAGCCACAGGATTTCTCCCGGGGCTGAGCAGGAGAGCCACTGGCTACATACCCTTATCCCTTCTGTGAAGATTGCTAGAGGCCTATGTTTCCTTTGTAGTGGATGCAACAACCACCATGGGTGGCATCCCAGGTTTTGTACAGCCTCTCAGAGGCTGTAGCTGAGCCTCTGCATTTTTACAGGTAGGTGGATAGAGAATCCACTTTCTGAAATGAAGAGGCAGGTTCGGGCCTAGAACTGATCCATGTTGAGAGGAGGAGTCTTGCAGGGAGTTTTCAGAACTGGAGTCAGGGTATCTCAGCAGAAGGTCCTTTCCTCTAGCTCCTGTGTGTGTCCATAGGCTTCTTTGAGATGAAGATGAAGTATGACGAGAGTGACAATGTTTTCATCCGAACATCCCGGGCCTTAACCGACAAGGTCACTGGCTTGTTAGGTGAGTGTGGCTTCAGGCCATCCTTTCTTCCCTGTCTGCAGCCAGCTCTGGAAGCTTCACTAACCTGAGGGCTCCTCTCCCTGCAGGAGGTTTTTTCTCAAAGACAGAATTGTCAGATGTGCTAACGGAGATCCTGAGAGTGGACCCAACCTTCGACAAGGACCGCTTTCTTCATCAGTGTGAGACTGACATTATCCCCAACATCCTAGAGGTGCGAGCCATGCCACAAGCCGTGGTGGGGCCCTGACCTGCTGGACCTCCTCCCCATTCTGGATGGTACCCTAGGAATGACTGGAGATTACCTAAGAACTAAGTTACTGAGGCTGTTTTCTGAGCAGATACTTTACCTCTGGTACAGCTTTAGTCAGGTCGCAGCCTGAGAGCAATGTCTCTTAACCTTTCCTGGCTATGGAGGCCTGTGTCCTACCATGACAGTTAGGGTTCTCAGAAGGGAACACTAGCACTCTTCTATGCTCTGTGCTGGCTCCAGTGAGAGCTGTGGGGATTTCTTGCCTTCTCCATGGGATATAATAATTCCAGGTTGGGTTTCTTTCTGTTTTGTGGTCAGACAGTCATGGCTCTTGTCCCTGAAGCTCTGTGTATTGTGCCTCCTGGTAAGGTGTTCCTGAAGCCATTTCCAGAGATTGCTGGGAACAGCCCAGGAGCCCCAGCTTTTTAGGCATTGGGAAGAAGCAGGCAACTAGTCCATTCTCCTTCAGACCCAGGGCACCCTGACCATAGAAGAGCCAAGAAGGTCTGGAGCCACTGTCTCTGGCAGTCCTGGCATTTGTGCCCAACTATTCTTGCCTCTTTGGCTTGTAAGCCAAGAGAAGGAATCTTGTTCAAGTCACAGAGCAGCACACCTGTATTGGCTGGTTGTCCATCTCTACCTTTTTGAAGCACTCAGAATATGGCAAGATCTGGGGCAGTCCTACTGAGGTCAGGCCAGGCCTTCACTACACCCTTCACAATCCATGAGAAAGCCCACCAGCCCCCAGGCCCTCCTCCATTTTGCCAACCTCCAATTACCTCCATGTGGTTTATCTTCTCTCTTTCCAATTTCCCAGCTCCTTCTCACTTTTTGGGCAGGACTGAGAGGAGGTGGGAAGGGAGCTGTCACCAAGAACAGCGGGTGTTACCCAAGCAGCCTCTTTATGGCTGCACCACAGCTGCTTCTTGCTTACTCTCTAAGCATCTCCCTCACCCTCCTCAGCACAACTACCTAGGTTTGTGTGGCGGTGTCCTCTACTTCACTCTGTAGCCTGCCTGATTTCTAACTGCGAAGCCTGGTCCTCGGGGAAGTATACCTGGAAGGCAGCTCCTCCACTGTGAGGGCTCCCCTGTGCCCATGCCTTTCCTTGTCTTGCACTCAAGACCAGAGCTGCGTGAACATAAGTAAATGGACTGGTCTACTCCCACTCAGGATACCCACAGCTGCCTGTCACTAACCTAGTCTCCGTCTCTTCCCCAGACCCAGGCTGATGGGCAGGACCCCAGGCTCTCCAGGGAAAGCTATTGCATTCTGCTGCAAAGGCTCACTCAGCTTCTTGTGCTTATTTTTTCCTTCTATTTAGGCTATGATTTCTGGGGAGCTTGACATTCTCAAAGACTGGTGCTATGAAGCTGTGAGTACCATTTTTCTCTTCAGCCAAAGAGCAAAGCAAAGCAAAACCAAAAAACTGTCATAAGGACTAGGGTGTGTCTCAGGGACAGGCATTTTTCTAGCATGTATGGTGTCTTGGGTTACATCCCCAGCAATATAAAGGTAAATAAATAGATGATAGATAGGTAGATAGATAGATAGATAGATAGGTAGATAGATAATCTGCTTAGGTGGCTCTGGCTCCCCATGTCCAATGAAAGAGGGGTCTTCATATCTGATATAGTTGGTTCCCACAGAGCTCAACAGCCCACCCATCTGTCCTTTCCTCTGCGTGTGATGCACAGGTGCCGACAGATCAGGCTTAATAAGTGCATGAAGGCAGGGTTCTACTATTGAACTATATCTTCAGCTCTGTAAACTAATGGAGCAGGGGGGAAGTGGCATGTGGCATTTGTATCTGTGTATGGTGTATGAGTGTATGCATATTTTCATGTGTATGCAGGCATGTGTATCTGGAGGCTTGAAGATTGATGAAGGTTGATGGTAGTTACTCTCCAACTTAAATGGAGGCAGGGATTTTTGCTGAACCCATAGCTTGCTGTTTCAGCTGTCCTAGCTAGCCAGCTTGCCCATGAGCTCCCTGTTTGTACCTGCTGGGCACTGGATTTACAGACGAAGCTTCCACACCTATCCATCTTTTGTGTGAGTTCTTGAGACCCAGACTCTAGTCAGTTCTCATGCCTGCACAGAAAGTACTTTACCAGCTGAGCTGTCGCCTCAGCACCCAGAAACTTACTTTAGTTAAAGAGAATTGCAGAAATGATTCTTGACACACATATAAAATTTCCAGATCCTCAGGAAGGTATACCTGGAAGGCAGCTCCTCCACTGTGAGGGCTCCCCTGCTCCCCATGCCTTTCCTTGTCTTGCACTCAAGACCAGAGCTGTGTGAACCACACCAGCTTTGTCTTTGTTCTGCCCAGTTTAAGTGGCAATGATCAGGACCCCATGAAAGATGCCCTGAGATGTGTAGGTTGGGGGCTTCACATTCAGGAAGGTGATAAAAGAGCTCACTTGAGTGTATGAAGTTCCCCCTGACACTTCTGAGCCCCATACATGGTAGTGACAGGTGCCTCATGGTGAATACATATGAATACTGAAGTATTCATAATGTCCAAGCAGGGTCCCCCCCCCCAATAAGGTAATGTAACAAAGATTAAAACAGAAATGTGGGTAGACTTCCTGGCTGAAGAAGGACATTGTGTCCTAAGGAGGCCCTAGCTACTTCCCAGAGTCAGGGCTCAAAGATCCCAGGGTCACAGTCAGAGCAGGCTGTGGGAAAGCCAGTATCTTCACTGGGAGCACATGCTGTCTGCTCTTTCCTGGCAACCTCCCTGTCTCCATGGAACTCCTGCTCTCGTCTGGTCTGCTCAGGCCACCTTACCTCACCCTCCTGGCTCCTGGCTCTGTCTCTCCAAGCAGGGTTGTGGGGTTTTTGTTTTGTTTTTCTTCCAGCTTCTTTGTGTGAAGCAATCTGGAGCCTTTTTTTGACTCATCCTATTCTCTACCGAGCTCACAAACAACTTGGGGAAAGCAGAGGAGAAGATCTGTCAGGTTCTCTTTTTAAATACTCCCCTGCACTGGTGACTAAGCCAGTGGGCATTTAGTAGAGTTCTCTTCCTCTTCCTCCTTTCTCCCTTCTTCCTTCTTCTCCTTCTTTGGGACCAAGAAGTCGAGGCTGATATTCTATGTCCAAGAATGGTCTGATGCCCCCTAGAACACAGCTAAAATTCTAGTTGGCTTCCAGTGAGGTGTTTTTAAAATGTTATCTTGAAGAAATGCATGGGTGTGGGGCACGGTACTATTTTTAGAGTGCTTACCTCACAGGCCAGAAGCTATGAGTTTGATACCCAGTACTGCATATGCCATGTGTGGAGACAACTGTTTACCATCCTAGCACTGGGAAAGTAGAAGCAGCAGAGTCATCGTTTTCATTTTTTTAAAAGATTTATTTATTATGTATATAGCATTCTGCCTGCATGTATGCATGCCGGCCAGAAGAGAGCACCAGATCTTATAGATGGTTATGAGTCATCATGTGGTTGCTGGGAATTGAACTCTGGATCTCCAGCCCCAGACTCATCTTTTGCTACATAGAATTCACGTCAAGCTTGAGCTACATGAACCCTTATCTCTATAGCAATAAACAACAGAAACCTACCAGGTAGGGTTGGTACTGCTTTGTGTGTGTATGATGTGTTTGTATGTTTGTGCCACAATGCTGTGTGGAGGCCAGAGGACAATCTCAAGTGTTGATCCTCATCCCTTGTCTTATGTGGGACAGGGTATCTTGTTCACCATTGTGTGTACACCAGGCTAGCTGGCCAAGAGTTTCCAGAGATTCTCCTGTCCCCACTTTCCATCTCACTTTAGGAATGCTGAGATTACATACACCCAACTTAACATGAGTTCTGGAGATTTGAACTCAGGTCATCATATTTGTGCTTAAAGTGCTTAATCACTGAGCCATCTCCCATCCTAGCACTACTGCTTATTTGTGCTACTCCCACTTCTCTTCATTATATCTGTTATGTCCATAAAAAAAAATCCAGAAATGCCTTCAAACCACTTGGAGTCTTAGTTGACTCCAAGTTCAAACTGTTCTCCATGTGGCTACATGTCCTCAGGCCCTTGGGGCAGTGAAGGGTGGCACGTCGGGTGTTCTGTGAGAGAGCCCACTCAAGCTGTGAGTTCTAGGGCAGCCCACAGGTTTGGGACAAATCCTAGAAAAGGTATCTGATTCCAGGCCAAGATTCCAAGGGAGGTGAATCTGGGAACAGTAGAGATCAGCCAAGAGAAGAGTCCCCCAGCTTACCCTGCGAGTGTACTTTGGATGATGCTGTGAATTACCCACTACACTGATTAATACTGATCCTACTTGGAAGTATAGCTCTTTCCATAATGAGAAGTGTGCAGGTCTGGGCATCGAAGAGTGGCATCCTTTTGGGCTTGGACTTCTGTGCTTGGCTTCTGCCAATCTGGGTGCTAGAGCATATAAATGTGGCTATACCTCTGGGTGTAACCCAACACCTGTCAGTGGCTGACTACATGGGCATATTGCCTCTCATTGCAGACCTACAGCCAGCTGGCCCACCCTATCCAGCAGGCCAAGGCTCTGGGCTTCCAGTTCCACTCCCGAATCCTGGACATCAGCAATGTGGACGTAAGTCATCCCCAAGGAAGCAGTCAGTCAGAGTGAAGCAGCAGCTGATACAGGCTGTTACATGAAGCCAAGCCTGCTGATTCCCACTACTCAAGGCAGGAAGATTTTGAGTTTAAGGTCTGCTTAGGCTGCAGAGTGAGTTCCCCGCTAATCTAAGTAATTTTGTGACACAGTTTCAAAAGAAAAAGTAAGAAGAGGCCTGGGGATATATGTCAGTGGTAAGAGCCCTTGCTTAGCATTTGTAAGGCACCAGAGTTGAATCCCTAATATGGTAACAAACAAAAATGTGTTGACCTGCCTCACAAAGCTTTCCATATTTCTGTGGTTGAAGTGTAAGTGATTTCTAGCCAAATGATGTTGGTTTTGAGGGGAGGGCTGGTCTGTATTTGTGTGCACATATTAACACACATGCTACTCATACAAAAAATGAAAAATAAAAAGAACAAAGTTCTATGCAGTGAGCCAGGCATGGAGAGACACACCTAGAATTCAAGTACTCTAGAAGTTGAGGCAGGAGGATCCCAAAAGTTGAAGGGCAATCTGGTCTAAATTACTTTATTGTAAAATAGACTTTGTTAGTGGGTGTGGTAGTTCATGCCTATAATCCCAGCATTTGAAGGCTGAGGCAGTGGAATTCAGGCCATTCATAACTACATTGTGAGTTCAAGCCCAGCCTATGGTACCCGAGACCCTGTATCAAAATAAAAATAGGCTTTGCATTAGAAAGTTTGCTTATGTGTACTTGCTAGGATGCTTATTTCATTTGGAATTTGGTGATTTTTTTTTTTTTGGTTTTTTTTTTTTTTTGGTTTTTTGAGACAGTTTCTCTGTGTAGCCGTGGCTGTCCTGGAACTCACTCTGTAGACCAGGCTGGCCTTGAACTCAGAAATCTGCCTGCCTCTGCCTCCCAAGTGCTGGGATCAAAGGCGTAGGCATGCGCTACCACCGCCCGGCGTGAATTTTTAATGATACTCTCAAGTGTGTTTATCAGGACGCAGCTCATCCTGCATCCAGGAGCGTCTGTGTTATTGGGCAGGTGGTGAGCATTACCAGGACCTCCAGTGCCCTTAAGTTCCATTGGCAGTGGTGCTCCTGCCTCTGCAGCATGGGCCCCTAACGGGGAGTTCAACTTCAGTCACCAGAACTTCTTACCTTGTGGGAGCTGCAGGCAGAATTGAGACAACTTCCTGCCTCCCTTCACCCCTTGGTTTTATGAACCTGCATGGACCCAGTCTGGGAGCAGAGAAATCCCACAGTTGAAGGCCTGGAGCTGTTCATGAGAAGGAGCTCATTGGAAAAAAAAAAAAAATCACTCCTCCAGAGTAGGGGAGGGTGGTGCCATACCTTTAGCAGCACAGTGTCAGACGCTTTCCCTACAGAGTGCAGCTTTGGGGCTTTTCGTCTCCAAGATTGTGAGCATGGGGTGGAGGTGTGCAATTCTGAGGCCCATACTTCTTTGTTTCCTGCAGCTGGCCATGGGCAAGATGATGGAGCAGGGCCCAGTGCTAATCGTTACCTTTCAGGCCCAGGTGGTGATGGTGATCAAGAACTCCAAAGGCGAGGTGTATGATGGTAACCCGGTGAGTGGGAATGAAGGGAATGGAGGTTTGGGACAGCTTTTCACATACAGGGCCCTATGCATGCCTCCCCAGCTCAGAGCCAGGCGGCTTCTGGAGGTGGAGAGAACCACCACAACTAGGAGTTGAGACCTTTTTGAAGTCAGAGCACCATTTCATCTGAGCAGTGACCAGAGCCAGCAGCCCTGGACACCCCTTCCTGTGGCCCCTCCTAGAGCCTTCCCTGTGTCCCTCAGTAGCCCTTCTGTACACCCACCAAGCCTGACCCCTCAACCTGCCCGTTCTCCACAGGACAAGGTGCAGCGAATGCTGTATGTGTGGGCACTCTGCAGAGACCAGGAGGAGCTCAACCCTTATGCTGCCTGGCGCCTTCTGGACATCTCAGCCTCCAGCACAGAGCAGATCCTCTGAGGGCAGCAATGGGGTCTAGGCAGCTCCGGGCTAGTAGACCATCATGGGACAGACACACACAGATACTTTGGCACATCTGATACAGCTATGAATTGACTTCTGCCTCAAGTTCTTCAGGACAGCTGTGAAACCAACTGGACCAGGAAAGAGCTTGGGGTGCCTAGCAAGAGGGGGAATGTTCCCCAGTGTGTCACAGGGGGTGGATGGGTGGGGGGTGTGATGGCAGTGTCAAAGACCCCAGCCCAGGGACTCCAGTCGGGTGTGCTGCCTGGCCTGCTGTTCTAAGTAGTCCACTGGCATTGCCTGCCAAGCCACTTTAGGTCT
>NW_022196905.1:147089335-147173465 GCF_008632895.1 Mastomys coucha | reverse complement strand
CTTCCTGTGCATAAGCCTAAGATCTGGACATAATAAAACACCAAAGCTCGGAAGAGCAGTTTGAAAGGTCTGAAGTGTATCTCTGCTGGGAAGGCTGGGACTGAGGGCCTGTCAGAGACCTAGGTCAGTGAAGGATTGTAGCCAGAGAGAGTGCTGCTTTCTCAGACCAACACCGTCCCCTTTTGTGGGAAAAATAAACATCCTAGCTATCTGGGTTCTTTGTTGAATTGGGGGTTCCTTGAGACTGCGAGGCTTAACACTAGCTGGCGATGTTTAGGGGCATGAGGGTCCTCCTAAAACAGAAAGTGGGGTAAGGGGTTGCCGGGGGAAAATTAGGGATACAGACACTAAGGTCAGGGAAAGGCTTCCGTGGTAAAGGCGAGTAAATGCCCGTGTCCTGGCGAGGTCCTGGGTGCTCTAAGCTGGAAGTTGGGGCTGTCTGGGCTGGCACAGTGTTGGGAAGGTTCAGTCTTCCGATAGGCAGGCCGGGGCGGGGTCACAAGCCCAGGCACAGCTCCTAACACAACCACCACCCCCTCGCAGCCCCGCCCCCGTCGCCATGGGAACAGCCGCGGCGGCCCGGCTGGCGCGCTGCTCTCCTTCCTCCCTCGGTCTCCACCGCTCCAGGGGCGGGCGGGCGGGCGGGCGGGTGGGGTGGGCTGAGCCGGGGCTGCCATAGCCTCCGCCACTACAGCTGCCGCCCGGGGAAGACCAGAGCAAAGCAGCGCACGAGTCCTGAGAGAAAGAGAGAGATTGGGGCTGCAGGGCGGCCGGTCCCCGTCTAGGACCAAGGGTGAGGGGGGCGCGCTGTAGCCCGGGAGTCGGCTACGGTGGGGGAGGGGGTCTTGGGCCTTGGAGAACAAAGGGAGCGGGGCGGGGACCAGTTCAAACAGTGCAGCTCTGATCTCTGTCCCAGCGCGTTCGCACCTGTTGTGCGCGGGCTGGGCAGATCTATCCGGGCTCTCAGCGACCCCACCTGCGCGCACCGCTGGAGTTGAGTACCCCGCGTGGCTGTGGTGGCGGAGCGCACAGGCGGGGCATGGGCGTAGCCCGGAGACTACAGCATGGACAAAGATGATGCTGTGGGATAGAGAAAAGGGGCGACTCCAGAAGGGGTGGATGGAGGTGCAGGAAGGGCATAGCCTCATCCCCGCGGACCCCGGGGTGGGTACCCCTCTCTCCGCAGAGCGCGGCGATGTGAGCTATGAGTGCGGCGTGGACACTATCACCGGAGCCGCTGCCGCCATCGACGGGGCCCCCGGTGGGCGCGGGCCTGGACGTCGAGCAACGCACGGTGTTCGCCTTCGTGCTCTGCCTGCTCGTGGTGTTGGTTCTGTTGATGGTGCGCTGTGTACGCATACTGCTAGACCCCTACAGCCGCATGCCCGCCTCGTCCTGGACCGACCACAAGGAGGCGCTCGAACGTGGGCAGTTCGACTATGCGTTGGTGTGATGGGGAACCAGTCCCGGGCAGGTCCTTAGAGAGATCCCGCAAGGGTCAGCCCCGTGGAGGGGTGCCACCAGCCTGGACTGCGCTCAGGGTTATGCCTAGATGCCCTAGCTCGGAGTTGAGGGCGTTCGGAGAAGTTCAGTCCTTACCCACCTTAGCCACCCATCTTCCTTCCTGGCCAGGCCAGAACCCCACCTGGTGCCTTTATCTACCCTGTCCCCTTCTCTCTGCATACTTATCCTCACTGCTGACCCCTCCACACTGAATCCCTGGTGATCGAAGCACCCCGCACCAACCTCAAGCCTTCCCCAACTACCAGGCATGTTACATCCTTTCCTGGGAATGCAGACTCCTCTTATCTCTTATTTCTTTGCCTGTTATGGTCATCATCCATTTTAGTGCACTCCTTGAGTTCTGGCCCTGGCAGGCAGGCTTTCTTCGACTCACATTGGACGCTGCCTACCTATAATGCACGGTACAGTCTGCTTCAGAGACAGACCCAGAAACCCCACCATGGCTGCTGCTTGTGTTGATAATGTCTGGCACTTTATGTGCAGTACAAGCAGGCTCATCCCCTTCCCAGACCCGGCCCCAGCACAGGTTAGAGGGCCCCACCTCTCCCACCTCCCCCTTGCCCCACGCCCTTCCCTTGCCTTTCACAGCTCCCTGCAACTGAACCGTGGCAATGATAATAAAAGCTATTCTTGAGTGCTTACTGCATGTGAAGGAGATTGCTGAATTAGCCATTCCTGTTCTTAGCCTGTTTGCTTCTGAGGGTTTGTGACAAACAGCCGAGCCAAGCTTCTGTTAGGATCCCTCATTCTACAAGCCAGGGGACGACTAGAAGTCTAAGCTGCTAAAATGACTTGCCCCCAAGCCATTGATCTGGAATCAGAACCCAAATCTGCTGTTGTCTTTTAACCGCTGCCTAATCCTGCAAACACCCAATTTCATACATGACCCTTCCATTGCTTTGGAGGTTGGGGGCTAGTAGCCACCTCCACCCCACCCAGCTCATGGTATAGCTGAGACAACCCCACAAATACGCACTCTTCTTTTTCTCTTGACCCAGAGAGTCACAGGGGACTATGGGGAGTTAGCCTAGAGGTTATTTTCCAAAACCATACCTACAACCCCCAAACTCCTGAGCCTGGTCCCTCTTGTCCCCATCATGTCTCAGAAGCTGTGGGTTTGGCTTTGTGAGGCTGTGACTAGGGGGTGGGCTGGCTTGGCTCCACAATCTGCCTAGGAGAGATGTGTTGAGATCCTCAGGGAGCCGTGTGCAACGTGTGTGGGGAGAACTGAGCTTTTCTATAAAAGGAAAGCCATGCGAAGGCACAGCTCAGAGAACAGAAATTTTACTCTCAACTTGTTAGGCTTGGGGGAGGGTGCTATGGTGGGAGGGCACCTGTTTCCCCAAAGAGACCTAGCTTCCCCCAGGCCTGTGCAGTACTCCATACCCACAGAGCAGGTGGAACTTCTGGTGGGAAGGCCTACAGCATAAAGTGGTAAGTGGTCTTGGGGTTTAACTCCAGCCACTCCCTGCAGCTCTGTAGACCATACCATCCTAAAGCTCCTCCAGTTGTGCCTCACTCTTTATTTCTAGGGATACTCCCTTCTTCCTCCAGCCCTCTGCTATTCTCCTGGGGAGTCCTCTCCCTGAAACCAGGGCTTTGCTCCTTCCATCAAGTGGGCCACACTGCCAACTTCTGTCATCTATAGGAAACTTGCCCCTAACACCTGTCCTCCAGAAAACCAGCCCAGCTTTTCTCTTCCACCTACATTTGTCAAAGAGCTATCCACATGGTCACCAACGGGCTCCTTATGCCAAATTAAGCTCACTCCAGACTAACAACTAAGTTTGTGAGTGTATGATGTGGGTGTACATGCATGTTTATATAGCATGTGTTTGGAATTGTTTTCTTCACCTTTATATGATTTCAAGGAATTGATCTTAGATACCAGGCTTCATACCAAGTACTTAACTCCTGAAGCTATTTCACCAGCCCAGGTACCAGCTTTTCCATCCTCCCTGGACACCATGGAGGGACCGACTTCTTGACACCACCATCTTCCCTGGCATTTTGCTCTAGCTCCCAAACGGTGTCATTTCAGAGCCCCTACTCTCATCTTTATGTCATGGGGGCGGGGGGGGGGGGGGAAGCTAGTTAAATGATAGCTTTATTGAAGGTTACAGGGCACACCAGGAAAAGGTAAAGAGAACCCTACAGTGGTCGGCTGATGGGGGGGGTGGGGGAGGGTGTGCTGGGGGGATCTAAACGCAGTGCCATACACAAAGGGATGATGATGTGGTGCTATTATGGCAGAGAACAAGGTACAGTGTGCTAGGGACCCTTGCCCCAATCTACCAATTCAGGAAGTCTGCCTTTGTGCAGAGTCTCCCATCTCTCCATCCCCATTCATTACAACTGTGCTTCACTTTCTGAGGCTGCTGGTGTATGCAGCATCTGAAGGCTTGGCCTATGGCTGGACACTCTGTCAGGAAGTCCACAATCATGTTACTGACCACCAATACCAGTGGTGCTGGACTGGTGTCCTGGGCAAAAATCAGCATATCTCATCTGCTGTACTCTTCACCTCGCAGGGGTGGGGACCTGACTCAAGAGGTCCAGGGGCACCAGGAATGGGTTCAGTGGGCAGATCCCAACTGCTTTCCAGGCTAGCCTTGGTTCTATGGTCTCAGAAGTTTGAGGATTACTTTGGTCAGGCTCTTCTGGCCCCGTGGAGTCGGTCCCTCCATCTTCAGTCCCAGGCCTGGGCCTCTTCTCTCCAGAGAGAGAGGTCTGGGGAGCCATCAGTTGAGCATATGTTTTGGTCATATGTTCCACCAGGGCTGTGCAAGGCAGGTGGGACAGTTCCTCTGGAAGTGACATGAGCAGGTTAAGGACCACAGCTGACTCTGATAGAAGGAAAGGGGAAGAATGAGAGTGCAAGGTTTTAACACTCCCCCCACAACCCCCCCCCCCACACACACACAGTATAGACCCTCTCCTCCCTAGTAGCTCTTACCAGCTGCTGAGAGCTCAGGGCCATGGCCACCTCTGGAGGAGAAGGAGAGGTATTTGTAGATCTTCTCAAAGTCCACGGCAAAGTCTCTCTCTGTGGAGGACCCAGCCAGGGACTTGGCTGGGGCATCACAGTCAGGGATGGTGACCTCTGAGGCAAGGCCAGAGGCCTCAGGGCCAAGGACAGAAGCCTCACGAGTGGGGTCAGCAGCAGTCATAGGGACAGGCCCAGAACCTTCAGGGGCAGGATCCTTCTGCTCATCTTGGTTGCTCAAGAACACCAGTGCCTTTCCGCAGGCCTTTGTGGGCTTGGCTGGCTTGGAGTGCAGGAGGCTGGGTGGTTCTGCAGCAGCAATGGTGAGCACCTAACAGGAAAGAGCCATCAGGGAAGGAAAGGGGGAAGTCCTCCAAATCCTCCTTGGCATTCTCAAAGTGACCTGCACAAGAGATGGTCATAGAAACTATGGCTCAAGTGTCAGTGTCTGGCCGGAGTCACTGACTTCGCACCAGAGCCCAGGATCCAGATCTACATTTCTTCCTTTCTTTTTTTTTTTTTTTTTTGGGGGGGGGGTTGCGGGTTGGGGGGTGGGTGTAGCATTAGGAGGGGCCTGGCACTCCTTCAAATTTGGAGATTACATACAATACCACTGCCTGACTAAACCCAGGGGCTCTCTACCCCTGGGTTTATTTATTCATAGGGCACCCTGTTGCCCTATAAATAAATACCCTTGGACTTGCCAAGGGAATGGGTTTACCTGGGAGAAAGCTGCAGTCAGGGCTTCCTCCAGTGGGCCTGTTAGTTTCTCAGCAAGATCCATCCATACCTGGGTGAAGCCAGTTGAGACACGGTCAGTCTAGGGACAAGCGCCCAGGGGTCTCCCAAGTTTTGCTCTTTCTGTATTCCTCTGACCAGGATATTCTCCCTTCCTAAGAGGCCAGCCTTAGGCACGCACCCCTCACCTTGCCCTCCTGCCTCACCTCTATGGGGGCTGGGAGCTGTGTTTCTTGATGCCTTGGACCTTCTCTGCCACCTGGCTTCACCTTCTGAATGGCCTCTCGAACCACCCGGCCTTTGAGATGCTGGATAAAGCGGCAGATCTGGGGAAGAAAGCAGGCTTTCTATGAGCTCAGAAACAGAGGCAAGACCAAAGTCTACTGCCTTGCTGTTTTCAGGCACTGCTACTGCTCCCTATCCTGGACTAGCCCAGTGTTGTGCATTCCCAGAACTGCTGGGACTTGAGCCAAGGCCCCAGTGTGTGACCAGCTACCTAATGAAGATGTAAAAGCTAGGCCTATTCTTGATCCTTCCTGGGGCCATAGTTTTCTCTTATAATGAGAGCTAACCTATTCATTTCCACTCCACTCCATTTTCTAGACTCTCACTTCATGCGAACTTTGGTTCCACCCAAATTCACTTTTTTGTTATTGTTGCTGATTAATTTACTTTGAGACAGGGTCTCTCTCTATAGTATTTGCTGTCCTGGAACTATGTAGACTGGTCTAGCCTTGAACTCAAAGAGGTCCACCAATGAAAGGATCCCAGGTGCTGGGATTAGAGGTGTATGCCACCACACCTGGCTACCAACTCTGCCTTAAGCCATGCCCCATCCTCACTTCCACTCACCTCCACTCCGCTACGCTCAGCCCTCCGATTTTTCCCGCCCACACTCTACAGCCTCACAACTCTCCACAGCCTTACCCACAGACTCACTCCACGCAGTTGTCACGTCCCACTCCCAGGCTTTCCCACTCACATATCACCTCTTCATGGTCCACTTCCAATATGCTTCACTCACTTAGAGACCCGCAGTCCAGTAGCAAGCCATCGCAGCCCCGCCCCCAAGTTCACCCCACCCCCAGCGCCGCGGCTTTACCAGAGCCTCACTCTAAACTTCACTGTCACCCGCCCCTAGTCAGTCAGTATTCCTTGGTCATCTCCATAACCCCGCCTCAAATCTCACTCACATCCCCGCCCTAAACGCCATCTTGCACGCAAATCCCGCGTGCCACTGAGATCCACGACCGTCCCCAGTCGCGGAGCTCCGCCCGCTCGCCTGCTCCACCTTAGCACGGCCATCACGCTCCCTGGCCCCGCCCCCAGCACCAGGACACCACCTCGGCCTCGCTCCGGCTTCGCAGCTCCTGGGCCAGCTCCGCGGCGTCTGGCTCCGGCTGACCCCGCCGAGCCTGAAGTAGTCTCAGTAGATGCCGCATCTCGCGAGGGCTCCATGCTGTGGGGCCGGTAGCTTCACCTATGTAGCGTGCTGGGACCTTCCGCCGTCTCTGCGGTGGCTTCATGCCGGAACTGTACAGAGCTCTTTCCTGGTGGGCGGGGCTACGGAGGCCTAGGCGGTCTGAAAGAGCTCGAGGCGGAAGATTTAACAGATGGGGGCGTGGCCCGCGTTTGTCAGCTGAGGGATGTTGCTACAGAGACTGAGGCGGGCAGAGGGACCAGGGTTTTGCGTGCGTTTTATGTTACTCATGAGCTACAGAAAAAAAAAAAAAAAAAAAAAAAAAAAAAAAAAAAAAAAAAAAAAAACCCAACAACAACAACCAAGGGCTGGAGAGATGGCTCAGCGGTTAAGAGCACAATCTGCTCTTCCAGAGGTCGATTCCCAGCAACCCCACATACATACATAAAAGAAATAAGTCTTTTGCCGGGCAATGGTAGCACACGCCTTTAATCCCAGGAGGGAGGTAGAGGCAGGCGGACTTCTGAGTTCGAGGCCTGCCTGGTCTACAGAGTGAGTTCCAGGACAGCCAGAGCTATACAGAGAAACCCCGTCTCGATAAAACCAAAAACCAAAAACCAAAACCAAACAAAAACCTTTAGACCCTATATTTCCGAACTACGTCATGAAACCCATACTGTGTGATTTGCTTTTAAAGCTGGGCTTGCCATTTGTGAGGCAGTGTTTCTCTATATAACCCTGGCTGGCTTGGATCTCGGTATGTCGACCAAGCTGGCCTCAGACTCACAGAGGTCCTCCTGAATGCTCGGTTTAAAGGCATGCTCCTCCACACTTTGCTCATTTACTGTTCTTGCAGACAACATGTTTGGTTCCTAACACAGACATGGTGGCTCACAACCAACTGCAGTCCCAAGGGCCCTCTTTTGACCTCCATGGGCGCCAGGCACCCATATGGTGTACATACATACACAGAGGCAAAACACATATATAAATCGAAACAAATCAACCCAGGCTTGCCACTATTCCCAGCATTTGGGAGGCCAAGACAGGAAGATCGCTGAGTTTACAGGCTAGCCTGGACTACAGTGAAATCCTGGCTTGAAAGAAAAATAAGTCTAGGTTATGGGGTTGGGCAGCCCTAGAGACTCTGGAGGTGATTTAGATGTGGTATTGCCAAGCCTCAGTTTCCTTGTTGGTAGATTAAGCCCGGAAGTTCCTTTATTGCTGTATTAGTCAGGGTTCTCTAAAGTCACAGAACTTATGGAATGTCTCTCTACATTGAGGGAATTTATTGTGATGACTTACAGTCTATAGTCCAACTAACCCAACAATGGGCAGCTGTGGATGGGAAGTCCAATAGTCTAGTAGTTGCTCAGTCCCACAAGGCTAGTTGTTTCAGCTGGTCTTCTGTAGAAGTAGGTTCTAACAGATGTGCTGGCAAGTAAGTGCAAGCAGGGGAGAAGAGTGAACCTTCCTTCTTCCAATGTCCTTGTGTAGGTCCCCAGTAGAAAGTGTGGCCCAGATTAAAGGTGTGTACCAAGGAGCCTGGATCAGGAACTTGCTTTGTCCTGGCTGACCTTGAACTCAGAGATTTCCTTGCCTTAGCCTCTTGGGATTAAAGTTGTGTACTACCTTGCCTGGGCCTATGCTTTTCATGGCCACTATGCCTCAAGATCTCCATGCTAAGATCCAGGTCAGAAACTTGTATCTTCCAGCCTCAAGATCTGGATCACAAATGTGCCCTCCAATTCTAGATTGTAGCTCATTCCAGATATAGTCAAGTTGACAACCAGGAATAGCCATTACATTTGCTTGCACAAAGATGAGAGAGTCTGGGGAGGTGGGATTCCAGAGGAATATGGAAGGAAAGAGCAAAGAAGGTCCAGCTTGGGGGAGAATGAAAGAGGGAAGAATGCAAGACTCAATTTAAACTTAAGTTGGTGGGTTGTGTGTGCTTTTCTGTTTCAGGCAAATGACCCATGTCTCTCCCTGCCTATATGTGTTCATGGGAGCTGGACTCTCACCCCTCCATTCTAAGTCTTTCCCAGTCACAAATCTGAGGCACAGCCTGGTCCCAAGGCACAGCCTGGAGCCTCCCCTCCCTGCACCCCCACCCCTACCCATGTTTGGGAGCAAATTGACTCCACCAGAAATTAGCAGGTCACCAATTTATTTTGAACAGGGGAGTGAGGACAAGGAGGGAGGGAGGGAAAGAGAAAGGGGAGATATGCAGGAGTCCTTCCAAAGGGTACTGAAATCATGGCTGGATGAATCTCAGGACCTCACTGGGTCTTGCCATATCTAGAGAGGGGGTGACAGAGGTTCGGGTCATGTTTTCCCAACAAGCTTTGGCTCCCTCCACCAATCTATGTACTGGTGTGTATGAGACTAGGAACTTGATAAATCCCTCTTACTTATCTGTTCAAGTCTTAAAGACACCTTCCGCTGGTGACCCCATCTCCCAAGTTCAATTTCCAGCTCCACTCTGACAAGTTACTTAACCTCATAAAAATATTGTTCTTATCTCTATCTGAATGTTGTTCAGAAAATTAAATGAATGTACAAAGTACTTGGAGTCCCATGAGTAAACTCTATGAACGATCCTTACCACCACGTCCCTCTTCTAGCTCTTGCTTCAGACCTGCACACCCAGTACTTACCTGCCTACTGGGGTCTCTGGAGCTGGGGGCCGCTGAGTGAAGCTCTAGGAGGCTGGCCTGGGGGTGGGGGTGCTGAAAGAAGAAGCTTGCTGGAATAGGAGTTGCCTGTGCCCTGCGCCAGGTTAAGCGCGCCCCCTGGTGGGAGCTGCTGCAAGTGTACCAGCCCTAAGGGCCAGATCGTCGAGGCAGGTTCAGGGATATGGGCGCATGGGGGTGGGGTGGGGCAGGTAGACTAGACTGTCTGGACGTGTGGAAATAGGTGTGGGGTTCTGGCGGAGCAGTAGTCGGTACCTGAGTGTGCGCAGACGAGACCAAGCCCAGCGGCCAGCGCAGCACCCAGCACGAAGGCCGCCAACACCAATGCCACCACTGGTGCAGGCTCCAGTGCCGCAGCGGCTGGAGCGGGCGGCTCTGGGCGGACCGCCCTGCCTGGGAGACTCTTGGATGGCCCTATGGGGATAGGTGCAAGGCTGAGACTAGGCCTTGGACCAAGCTGTCCTTCCCATCCCGGTTTCAGGGCCCCTTGCAAGCTTACTAGGGGGCGGACGAGGTACTGTGACCACGATGGGCTGGGTCAGCATGTGCAGGTGGGGGCTGTCAGCACCAAGGCTCAAGCTGCTGCCGGCACATGCCTCATCCTGAGGCAGACACTGAGTTGCAAGGGAAGAAACCAGACTTCAGTGCCTTGGTGATTCTGGGTCTGGTCTCCTATGATGGGCTTAAGCTTCCAGCTTTCCACTAGAGGTAGGAGGTTACCACAGGACCCTATGGTAGGGTTAACCATAAACCTAAATCTAAACCTAAAAATGGTTTCAGTCCTAGAACACCCCATATGTCAGCCTCTAGGTCTCAAGTGAGGCCTGCAAATCAAATGTGCAGAAGTTTAGACATATCGCAGTGTTTTCTTGAATCCAACCTTCCAGCTCTAAAAGGACTCCAGATCCCACCCAAGGATCCTAGAGCAGAAGGCGGTACCTTTCTAGTCTACTGGGAGTCCTTCTGCAGAGCCCCATGAGAGATATCTCTATACCCAGTACCCATCTTGAGAGGGACCCAGACTATAAAGCACTTTGCCTCCTAAGGTCCCTCAGCTGCCAGAAACACTTTTGCCTAACTAGAGAATATTCCACAGGTGCCGAGATTGCTGTTTCTACTAGCGCACCCGCAATGGTGCTGGTGGGGTCAAAGGCACTGGTGTCTGGTGGGCAGCTCGGCGGTGGTGACTGCGATGGCGGCAACGGCTTATCTGGCAGTGCAAGAACTGTACTGAGGCATTGAATACCGGGCGCAGGCGGAAGCTGAAGCGTGCGACGCTAGCAGCATCCGGGCGTGGAGGTGGTGAGAAGCTGACAGAGTCGTCGGTGGGGCAGCCCCCACGTAGAAGCACCAGGGCAGGCCCCAGGGCCGGTCGTGAAGAAGGCGTTACTGAGCAGCGGTGGAGGGCTAGGCCCCATCTCGGTGAAGGACGGGCCAGGGCCGCCTGCGGGATCAAGGCGCCATCAAGGTCGACCAGTCCCCATCTATCCCTCTTCCCACCCACCCTCGTTGTTTAAGGCGCCCGCACCTGCACAAACACTTGGCTGTCTGCCGGAACCTCCAGTGGCCCTGCGCGGCGAGGGAATGCGTCCTCTGCATCTGATAACTCCAGACTGAAAAGGGGTCTGCGCAGCCAGGGGCCAGGCGCCCCAAGGAACGGAGGTGCTGAAACAGAGCACAGAGCAAGGGCGCAATTCCCTCTAGGGAGCCCTTGTCTTCCTTTGGAAAGGGATGCATTACAGGTGGTCTTTTTTACCCATACTCAGCTGCATGCCAAATTCTCTCTAAGTTATTACCAGTGGCATCAGAGCCTAGTAGCTGAAGCCAGCTCAAAGCTGTGCTCTTTCATTTTCTGACCTTTTGTGCCATTTCAGAGTAGGCAAGGGGATATGGGGATACACCGGGTTGATGTGCTCCTGTGACGGTCGTCAGCGGAGGAGATGAAGTCAGGGTTCTCTGCTTTGCCCAGTTGCTAAAGCCTTAGAGTCTTAAGAGATCCAGTATGAGCTACTGGCCATTAAGGAGAAGTAGGTGCTGGCATCTGTTGCGGTCAGGAGGGTGCCCACCCCCATACCTCCACTTACACACACACACACACACACACACACACACACACACACACACACACACACACACACGGCCTGTATAGGCAAATGACTGCTTTCAAGTAGCAGCTAGGGGTTTCTCACAAATGATTTGCACACTTGGCCCTATTCCCACTGCCCTTACCTAACCACTTGGTTGAGAACTTTGAGGAAATTGGCAGAGGGGCTAGTCTGGGAAAAGAAAAAGGGATGGCACCCCCGCCCCACCTGCCCACCCACACATCCAGTTGCAAAATCAAGTTGAGAGGGGACAATAGGGAAGTGGGACACAATGCCCCCACCCCTGTGCCAGCCTCTACATACCAAGTGGTGCATTGTGCTTAGTGGAGGTCCCAGGGAGCAGGGCCAGGAGCAGGAGTGTAGTGCCCACCATGGTGGCCTGTCCAGGTTGGAGTGCTCCAGGCCAGCAGCAGGCACCTGGTTGGGCTGTACCCAGCCCTCTAGGTGTGGGTAGGTAGCCCTGGCCTTGGTGAGGCTGCCACCCTGGGAAGCAGGGAGTGGGGGCGGAGGACAGGAGGGCTGACATCTGAGCCCATGCTCAAGGCCTGCATGGATAAGGGCTTTCTTGATGTACTGAAATTTCTAGGAAAAGAGGGCCCCTCACAAAGCTGCCTGACACCTTCAGTCGCTCCAAACACTTCCCACCCAGCTCCCGGCCCTGCTGATTTCCCATGAATGCAGTCCTTAACCACACACTAAAAGCCCTCCTCACAGGCCCTTCCCACATCTCTATACACTCTACCAGGCTTAGGACACCAGACTCGGAAGAAAAGGGAAGGGTTTTATTCTCAAGCTTCTAAGGATTTACAAACAAGGGTATTTTGTTTTAAAAAGGGAAGAGGGCAACACTGGTGGCCTGAGGAGGAGGTCAGAGGGTGGGACCAGACCACTCCAGGTCCCTACCTGCCCGAGACCCACTCTGCCTGGGCCAGAGGGATGGCTGGTGACAGAGGGAAGGACTTGGGAAAAGGTGGGGAAGTAGGAGACTCCTCCAGACTCCCACTTAACACTAGAGGGCAGTCGACAAAGACAACACAGACAGACAGACAGACAGACGACAGACAGACAGACAGACACAAAACACACAGAAAATAAAGTTAAATAAAAGTAAAACCATGAGGCCCAGTCTTGGGCCTGTGCTGGCCCTGGGACCAGCCATGTGACCTAAGTACACACAAAGGCTACCCATGCTTCTGCTTCGGCTAGCCTCAGAATGATAAGGGTGGGGCCAGGCTTGCTACTCTATCCCTACTTCATTCCACCTCCCCAACACAGGAGATAAGGAGAGAGGGTGCCCTGCCCCGGGCAGAGAAGATGACTTCTATTACAATTTAAACATGCGGCATTGTGTGAATAGGATGAAGATGAGTCAATAGGATAGTTAAGAGCCACAGTGTCACCTAAGCCTACGGTTGCATCAGCTACATCCAGCAAGGTTTCTCAACTTTGGTGCTGGGTTTTGTGGTTGTAAATTGTTTTGTTTCGTTATATTGTTCTCTTGTCCACTTGAACTGCATGCATCACCAACAAAAAGGAAACATAACCCACTCTGTCCTAGCCATTGCAGGACAATGGGACAGACATCTGGCCCAGTCCAGGCCACAAGTTGGGTTGGAGCTGGCCAGCTCTAGGTGAGCTAAGGGATGCTCAGGGGCATGATGGGAGTAAGTCACCTCACATACCAATACCCTGGCCTCCCCAGCACTCAAGCCTGCCCGTCTTGTCCCTGATACACATGCTCAAACCTCCACATCTACTCCCTTCACTCTTAATCCCTGACTTCTCAGAACCCCTCCTGTCACTGACTCTCAACAGTTCCTTCCCTACTACCTGCTACTCTCTACTGCATCCCCCATACACCTTCCCTGAAGGCCATCTGTGTGGCTCAGGCCCCTGGTCTCCCTCTGTGCCACCTGAGCTCTTCTACTCAACCCCAAACTATAAGCAGTTCCCAGTCCCACGTGAGGCTCCCCCAATGAAGCCTGGCCTCTCCTGGGCCAGAAATAACAAGGAGCAGCAGGCAGTCCAACCCCCAATGCCTGAGGCAATGGAGGAGAGGGGGGCCCACCACAAGCAGCTAAACATTACTTTGGTAAAAGTTTCTGAAGGTACCGACACACCCCACGAGGACAACCCCACCCCCAAACACACACCCCCACCAAGTACAATAAAATACAATAAACTCCAAAAGGACCCCCTGAGATCAAAGAGAGACAGACAGACACAAAGACAGCAACCAGTTTGGCTGCAGTCACAATGCCCACAAAGCCATCCTGGAACAAAGACTTAAGGAAGCCTAGGTGAGCCTGGGGCTTCCACTGAGGGTAGAGTGGCTGGGCCCAGGCTTAGGCTAGGAGAGAGGCAGAGGCTGGGAGGGAGACAGGGAAACCAGAAAGGACAGTGGTAGAGAGGGAGGGGACAGAAGGAAAGACGTGGAGCAAGCATGTGTGTAAGAGAAGGTGGAGGGTACAGACACTGGGAGTTTGGGGGGATGGGGACAAGGGGCTTTCTCTCTGCCCCTGGGGGTCACCCCAGCCCAGAGGTTATGATTGAATAAATAGCGAGTCTGCTCATGGCCTGCTGTCTTCCGTTCACAGTGTCTGTCGGGGTGGGGTGGGGTTCACACAGCTGGCTGACCCCAGAGTGGGAAGGATTAGGAACCAGCATGCCCTTTTGTCCACAGCTGGTGGGCAGGGAGTCAGAGGTGGATAGGTACCCCCTACTTTCTGTCCTCAGTCCTTGGCAGTCGTCCAGGTCCCAGGTCCCCTGATGGGCAGCTGGGTTGGCCAGGTGGGAAACGGGGGGCCTGTGGCCATGCCCCTGGGCCCCTGTGGGGCTGGCCGCTGCCGTGAGGCTACCTGAAGAAGGGCAGATGGTGTTGGCTCAGGACTCCACTAGTCCTTGGGGACTCGGTCTTTGCCATGACGTCCTTAAACCAAGACGCGACATCCACCTCGAGTATCTCATAGTGCTTGATGAAGCTGTGTTCCTGTAGGCCCGAGAGTTGGCTTAGGAAGAGGAGTCAGTCCTCCTGGTCTTGCAACTGAGGCCAGGAGGACTCCACACGTGGTGGGAATTGGGGGCTAGGTACTCACAAGTAGCTTATTATACTTTGGTCTCTTCCTGTGATCTTTAGTAAGGCTGGATGAAGAGCAGGGAGAAAAGAGAGATGAGAGTCAGGGAGATGAAGCCTGACTCCCTGGATGCACATCTATGGTCAGGCCCTCCCCGGTGAGAAAGCCAGAAGGGGCTGCTCATAGCCAGGCTCCACTAGGCTGGGGATCCACAAACTCTCCTGGCCCAGAATAGTATTAGGTAAAGACCCAGCTGGAGAGCTGGAAACACGATGTGAGGGTCACATAAGAGAAAGTCAAGTATGATTTTCCTACACAACCTCCATAGAAAAGTCATGGGGGTCACCATGCCAGATACCCACAGGACTAGCTGTCCCTGGAGGCCAGATCCAAACAAACCTAGAAAGTGACCCCCAGGGCTACAGCTTTAACTCCTGTCTACTGCCACAAGCCACGGGCCTACCTGCAGCTGTGCCCATCTCATCCCTCCCCAGTAGCATGAGGACACCTGACATTCCAGAACACTCCAGAGTAGAGAGGTAGGAGCAAGGACAGGCAGCATGGGAGTGCTCACCAGTCTTTGACAAATGACTGGAAGTCCCCTGAGAAGCCCATGTGACCAGGCAGGAGTGGGGGCTCTTCCTGTAGGACTTTGGTGAGGACCTCAAAGTCTGTCTTGCAGTTCTTATAGGGGAACTGTCCTGTTGCCAGCTCCACCTGGGAGGGTGACAGGCATTGCTGGAATAGCAGGTAAGAGATCCCTGCCTTTCCACCAAACCCTAGAACAGCAGCCCCAACGAACCAGCGAGATGCCCAGGCTCCACACATCTGCTCGGATGTCATAGTCAGGCTTGGTGGGATCTGGAGGGTCAATGCGCTCAGGCTGCGGGGTGGAAGAGAAGTAGGATATACCCTGAAGGTAGGGCCAGCCCACCCAGTCCCCTGGTCAGACCCAGCAGGGCCCCACTCACAGCCATATAGGCAGCACAGCCAGCACTCCGTGTTTTGGCTTTGGAGTCAACGAGGCGGCCGCTGATGCCAAAGTCACAGAGCTTGATCTGGCCCCGTTCATCTAGCAGGATGTTGGAGGGTTTGACGTCACGATGGATGACTCCATGCTTCTCCTTCAGATAGTACAGTGCTTTCACAATCTGGAGGACAGACGAGTTTGGACACCTGTCATGGAGGACAGAACTGAGGGGCACCCACCTAGCCATACAAGCTTGGATTTAGCTGCTCACCGCCACAGTCATCTTGCCCAGGATTCGCTCTGGAATGGGGCCCTGCATTCGTTTCTTCAGCTTCTCTGCACATGTGCCCATGAGCTCCATGGCAATAAAGACATCTGTCTGTAGAAGGAGGGTGGTACCCAGGGCTTGGGGCAGCCATGCTTTCCTCCCCACCCTAGCACACTACGGTACATGGGGACATGTAGGACCCTATGGGGCAGAGGGTGACCTGAGACTTTCCCAGAGGGGCTTGGTCCCTGGCAGAGTGCTCACGTTGGTGATGAACGTGCCAAAGCACTGAACAATGTAGGGGCAGTCGTGGCTCTTGAGTACTACGTCCAGGTCCATCAGAATGCGCTTGTTCTCTTCCTTGTTCCCCGAGCGCCGCATTTGCTGCAAGAAGGGACAGCCAAAAGGTGAGCTTCAAGTACTGGGCAGGCTGCAAAGGCATAGGATACATCCTCGAACTGGGGTGTGGAAGGCTTACCTTAACAGCAATGATGTGGCCTGTCTTCCGGAACCGCATCTTCCACACCTGACCACAGGTACCACTGCCCATCTCGCCCAGGTTCTCCAAGTCATTGATTTCTGCCTGATAACGCTGGGAGAAGAGCAAGAAAGCTGGAGGGTCCTCAGAGCCTCTGCTTCTGTCACCCACCACCTCTAGGTTGTCTGGGTCCTGACACAGCCCCCAGGGTGCCTAGCTATGGGGAGGTAGTACCTGGCCCCCGATAGTCAGGTACCCTGTCTGCTTCATGATCTCCTGCAGCTTTTGGTCAATCTCGATGCTGATGGGACAAAAAACAGAAGATGGTAAGGAGAGTCCCCCACAAGTATCACCCCCCTCCCCAGGACCAGCACAAGGAGGGCCCTAGGCTGGCCATGCTTCATCAGCTTACCTCTCCATACTGCGGGGTGTGAACAAGGTTGATGGGAGCCCCAGCATGTGACGGGGCCGGGTGGGGGGTGTAGGGTGCTGTGGGGAGCTCTCTGAGGATGGTGAGCGGCTACCCCCATCGTTGGCCAGTGGGAGCTGCAGGGCTGGGGAATTAAAAACCAGGGGCATGAAAGGAGTTAACATCCAGCTGGCCACCAAGGACTTGGTGTTCTCATCTTCTCCTTTCTGGTATCCCTTCGGCCAAGCTGGAACAGTCCTCTGCTCTGCTGGCTAAGGCCTCCTTCCCCACCCCCTGGGGCATCTTCAGGGTACTTCCTCCTGTCCCTCTGACCTGAAAGGAGATGGGGTGGCCTGGTGGGAGAGGAGTAGTCTCAGAGGCTGAGGGTTTATCCTCAAGTACATACTGCAGAGAAGTGAGGGGACTCTGCCAGGGAGTTTCCCCGGCACAGCTCTTTGTTCCCTCCCCAGTGCCAGGAAACAGGCTCAGGGCCACAGTGCTCACATAGGGAAGTGTGAGGACAGAATGCCCATCAAGAACCTGGCCTGGCCACCAACACTGCACTGTGGATGACAAGAGCCAATAAGCTATGGAACTCTGGTTTCAGGCTGTCTTGCCCTAGATTACACTCCTAGGCCAGGGAGGGCCACCTTCTGTCCCGATGTCTCATCTGTGCATCTCCCAGCCAGTCCTGCAGAACTAGGATCAAGGGATCGGGAACAGAACCCCAGGCTAAGCTTGAGTTCTTTTTTTTCTTTGTTTTTTGTTTTTTTTTTTTTGTTTTTCTTGAGACAAGGTTTCTCTGTACAGCCCTGGCTGTCCTGGAACTCACTCTGTAGACCAGGCTGGCCTCGAACTCAGAAATCCGCCTGCCTCTGCCTCCCAAGTGCTGGGATGAAAGGCATGCGCCACCACTGCCCGACCAAGCTTGAATTCTTGTGAAGAGAGACTGATGGTGATCTAGGTGGCAAAGCTCTTCTGGGGGCTAGCTGGACTGGGCAGGGGGAAGATGCTGGGCCGGGGAGGGGAACTTGGTACTTCCCAATGGCCTGCATGCGGATGGCTCGGGCATGCTACAGGCAGATAGCAGGCAGGCAGCAGGCACCCCAGGACGGGAGGGCAGTGTTAGGGTGAGGGATGACAGGAGAAAGACAGAAAAAGAGCCAAGACTTGGGACCCAGCTTCCCAGAGGAGGTGCTACAGAGACAGCCAGAGAGGATATGAGACATTAAGAGGAAGTTCCTTGAAAAGCTAGGGGGTCTCTAGAGGCAGAGGCCGTGAGCCTCTCATACTTCAGGGGTCTTAATGTCCCAGGATTATGGCTATTTTAGCTTGGGACATCAGCACCAAGCAGCCTTCAAGCACCACTTCCCAGAAGGCCTGGAGCCTGCTACTTTCCAACACACCTCTCCACCCTTATCTTTACTACCTACCGCCTCTTCCCACAGTCAATCTAAATGGCTTTTAGTAACTTGGGCCCAGTGATTAATGGTCAGAGACAAATGGGCTTTTACTGCTGATATCCAGGTCCTTTTCTAGCCCTGGTAGTTGGGACCCAGCTGTATCCAGACTCACTAGAACTGTCCACAGCTCACTTCCATGAGTACATGTGACCCTTCTTTATCTGGCAACTCAGCTCCCTGGAGTGAGGACCACATCTCTAACCTCTGCAATCCTGCCAGTCCCCTGACCCACACACACCAGCAAGCCCTCTTGGGCTGCCCCAGGTCCAGGGAAAAGGCTGCTGGCCCCACTCTCTGAAGCATGGATTTGATGAAAAAGGGGAGAGAGATATACAAAAGCCCTAAGAACAGAAGTTAGAGGGGTTTAGAGCTACACGGCAGGCCTAGAGAGTAGATTAAATATGTCAGTGAGGGAGAAAAAAGTAAGAATGAGTGAATGAATGAATGAACGAATGAATGAATGAGAGAAAGCAAGACAGACCATGGAGACACGTGCCCACTTATAGGACTCGCAGGTGTGCAGGCTACCAGTCCAACATACATACACTCGTGTACAAAAGGACAAACACAGAGCACACATACACAGAGCACACATACACACATCCATGTACACACAGAGCACAGATACACGCATCCATGTACACACAGAGAACATACATACACGCATCCATGTATACACACAGAGCACATATACATGCATCCATGTATACACACAAACTGGGAACATACCACCACCAAGAGTCAGCTCTTCTTATTTTTATCACCACAGGTATTCTTTCTCTTACACACCTAGGAACCAGCACAGCTGAGCCACCTAGCATGGAGTCCTTACTTGGGGGGGGGGTGAGGGTGGAGGGGTAGGGAGAGGTCTTGCCTCCCCTGACCTCTTGGGACACTTTTGTTCAAATCCCGTATCCTCCATAGGCTTTCCCTGAGAGACCCCTCTGCAGAGACCCTACTAGACTATTCTACTGGATCAGGAATGTGCTTCGTGCCCACTGATGGACCCCATCCTGCAGTCTCAGCCCCACAGGCCAGGAGCTTGTTCTGTTTTACTTATTGCTATGTTCCTGGTCCTGAGAGCAGACACAGTACACAAATAATGACATTCATTCACTCCACAGTTGAGACAGATTAAATAAGAGCAGTGTACCTATCTCTAACTACTTTATTTTTATACATAAATGCACACAACATTGTGTGCCCACTTAGCACACTCCCACTCATTAAGGGAGCTCATTTCATTTTCTAGGGTTCCAAATTGAGCCAGAGAAGAAATGAGAAGACTAATGTACACAGAGAAAGTACATTGCTATAGTTAAGAGAGAGTAAAAATGAAGACAGAACTCTTTCTCTCTCTCTCTTTCCTTCTCTCTTTCTCTATTTTACACACACACACACACACACACACACACACACACACACAGACAGCATGGGGTGGGGATGGCATTCTGCAGCTGGGGCAGCGGTTAGGTCAATGTGCAGATACGCAAGCAGCAATGATAAAAAGGCTGGTACCTGCTCGCTGGGACGGGGCAGGAGCAGGGCTTAGAGTGATCACAATAACTGGATGGGGAAAGGAAGAAAAGAAAAAAAAAACACCACAATAAATCACAACAGAAACAACCAATTTGTCCAACAGAAAAGAAATCAAATCATAATGAAGAGGAGGGGGAGGCACAAGGCACCAAACTGCAGAGATGGGTAGAAACCAACAGAGATGGGATGATGGGAGGAAGGTGTGGAGCTGACAGAGATAGACACCTGCAGGGGGCTCCTTGGGGCCTGCCAGCCACTAGCCTTACCAGGTCTTACTCTGCTCTGGGGACAGGCAGTTCTTAGGGCACCTAGAACCCTATATCCAACCCTGTCTCATCCACAGGGGTATGGAAGGATGGCCCTGGAATGCAGCAGGGGCCCTCCAAGTCTTGGCCCAGTCTCTGGTCCCAGGCAAAATCCAATGAAACGCATCCCCACCTCTGGGTTATCTCCAGATCCTGGAAGAAACTCCCAGGAAGGAAACATGGAAGACTTGGGCCAGAAGGGGGAGGGATGGAGGGAATCCTGAATGCCTCTTCAGGAAGACGATCAAGCTGTGAAGGTCAGTCATGCCAGGTGGCCAGGTAGTGAACAGAATTCTTACCTACGGGGAGGCTGCCTTTCCCCTCTTACCATAGTGACCCCAAAGACAACTATAATACATATACTCCAAAGATTACATCACAGTGCATATAAAAAAAGACATTCTGCTGAATCAAGAGGGACAGAGAAAGGGTTGGTGAGAAGGGAGAAAAATCGGATTCTTTCAGCAAAGACAACATGGTTCAGGGGTATCTGGGATACAACAAGGATAGTAACTGTGGTCATGGTGGACAAGCTGGATGTGAAGCGCTTTTGGTATAGTATCATGTCAGGGAGGCAGGCCCAAAGATGGTAAAGTCAGAAATGAGGTGTGTGTCTATTTGATGGGACTAGACTGGTTACAGGTGTCTGTAGTACTAGCAGTCACTTGAGCCCAATAGACAAAGGTTGCCAGGCTGAGAGACGGCTATGTGTTTCCAGAGGGCTAGACAGCAACAGTGAAACTAGCTAGTCACAGAGATAGTCACAGAGACATGAGGTGCCCCCGTGTGTAGGAGGCAGTCATCTGGGTCCAGTGACAAGGTCCTTCCAAGCTTAGAAGGAGCCATCTGATATGACCAAAGAAGTCAAACGGAAGAAGCCTCCAATCAAAAAGAGTAGATGTAGATGAGGACTAAGTGACCTACGTGGGCAGATGGGCATGCACGTGTGTGGACTGTTTGCTAGGGGAGGGGACCTCTTGACAGTCACTGAGACGGCAGGACTGGAACCACTGAATCAAAAGAGATCTTAACTGTTTGCAGAGTTGAAAGACTTGGCTGTAGTCTCAGTAGCGTAGCTTCGGGTCTGAAAGCCTGCTAGGTGCAGGTGACAAGGCTCTGGGAGCCAACCACAGGGTGAGGGACCCAACCACTAAGCACTCAGGTACCAATGGTGTGAACTTCAGGACCGCGGTATGTGTGGGGGGAGAGAGTCGCCCTGGAGACTGCCCACCCGACTCCCAGGTCACCGTGACCCTCTCCCTGCAAGCAGACAGCATAGAGAGTGGAGGGGAGGAGAGCTAGCGCCCCGGAAGCGGGGGCAGGCTCTGCCCGATGGGCGGGGCCTCCCACTGCGCGCCCCGCCCCGCCCGCCCGCCCCTCCCCCACGCGGCCGTGCTTACTGGGCCTGGGCCGCTGCGGGCTGATATCCAGGTTGAGGTCGATCCTCCTGCGGGCCTCACGGTTCTCCTGCTTCAGCTTGGCTTCCAGGCGGGACAGCTTTTGCTCCAGGGAGGACGCCGCCATCTTCCCCGCCGCCGCTGCCGCCGCTCACCGCCAGGCCACCCGTCAGTCCGGGGTAGACAAACACCGCACTGCGCCTGCGCTCGGATGACCCCGCCGAGCCGCCGTCCTGCCTAGACCACCCCAGCGCGTGCCCGCCCTGCCTCGCATGCATAACGTCGCGCGTGCGCACTGTATCCCAATAGGAAGACGATGCCACCTAGAGCTCGAGGCTGGCCTCGTGAATTGTCATTATACACCGCCATCTTCCGCAGTGCGCATGCGTGAACTTTCTGGGGAGCGCCTCTGTTGAAAATCACTTTTAAAAAAAAGAAAGAAAGAAAGAAAGAAAAAAGCGAAGGCCGGTCAGCCGTACGTCTGCGTGCAGAAGCGGGAGATGGGCCAAGCTCCCGCCTTTACTGCGCACGCTCAGGGCTGTTCCGGATTATTCTTCATTCCGTGTGCATCTCTGGGCCTCTCTGGTATCTACGTCCTCACAGAGCCTTCCTCATCTTGGACGGTCCTTCATTAGGACCTGTTATGCTTAATTGCGGCCTGAACTCTCGCTGTTAGCATGAAGCCGCCTCCTCACCATAATTAGGTACCCGTGGCAATCCCTTTCCATTTCAGCTAGTCCCAGCAAACTGAGACTAGATCAAGGCCTGACAAGAGGAGAGGGAATCCAGAGTCGGTTATTCCTGAGCTCGGTGTCAGAATCAAGGTTAAGGCCAGACTTTCTGGCGCCCCATCTCCATCCTTTCTCCCGGAGAATCCAGAATCCGGACTCAGCTCCTGAAACCAATGTTATCTGAAGACAGTCCCTGGGGCTAGATGCCTCTGTCCTGCTTGCCCCATCCCCACCCAGCATTAAGTCCTTACGAGAGTGCTAAGATAAAGTTTATGTGAAAATTTGGGTCACTAAAGAGCAGTCTGCCTCTAGGCTCTAGGTATCAGGAGGTTTGCATTGTGCCGGGACATTCAGCAAGACCAAACCCAGGAGGTCAGGCTGTGCACAAATCTGGAAACAACAGTGAACACTTTGGGATGGGCCTTGGGCTTTAAAAGCTTCTTAGAACTCCTCTGGTAATGACCTATGGGTGGAGCAGACAGAAGCTTAGAGTTAAAAGGATAGAGGAGGAGAGGAAATTGGGTTGTTTTGTTTTGTTTCGCTACAAGGTTTCTCTGTGTAGTCAGTTCTAGCTGCCCTGTAACTCTGTAAACCAGGCTGGCCTGGAACACAAGAAATCCACCTGCCTCTGGCCTCTAGAGTTCTGGGACTGAAGGTATGCACCACCAACAACCGTTTTCGAGGGTGGGGTGAGGTAGATTCTTAAAAAAAAAAAAAAAAACCAACCCCAAACAAACAAAAAAACAAAAGAAAAACTAACAATTTCTCTTCATTCTACTTCACCTCTTTGAAGTAATTTGGATATCTTTCCTCCCAGGACAGACAGCCTGATCTAATAGACAGGTGTCATCATTTGGTTCCAGATATAGGAAGCCTAGACAATCATACTGTACAAAGAGGTCAGAATTACAGTTTTCGTTTATTAAGCACCCAGTGGTATATGCTCTCCTGCACAGGAAACATTCAAAAGAAAATTCCTGAATGAACTAAGGAAAAAAGGTAGCCTCCACCGGCATTTTAACTTGGACTCAGCTAATCTTAATAAATGCATGACTAATGCTCTAGTGGGGATCTGTGGCAGTGAGACTTGGCTTACAGTTTGTTCATTTATGTTACATGAGCATTTTCCTGAGGAAAATGCTTAACTTAATGGGACTCTCTTAAGGCTCTAGAAAGGGGGCTCCATATCTAGACATTTCAGTATTCCACTCTTAGTTGTTTTGAGACAAGCTATGCTATGTCTCCCAGGCTTGCTCCAATCTTTCAATCCTCCTCTCTCCACCTCCAGAATATTATACAGGCACTCTATATTACATAGGTTGCACTGCTCCTAATTTATGAAATGCTGAGGACAGGACCCAGGACTTCCTGCATGCCAAGCAGGCACTCTCCCAACTGAGTTTCAGTGCCAGCCCAGTCTTTATGTCAGCATTTCCACTATGTGGTCTCAGGACCACCTGAATCGGAATTACCTGGCATTCTTACTTAGTAGCAGATTCCTGGCCCCACCCAAATTCTGAGTCAGTATTTCAGGGGTGGGGTGGGAAGCATGTAAAGGATTTATTTTCTTCCGGGCCCCTCAGCTGATTTTATTACATAGCTAAGTGTGAGGGCCATTGTTCTAAGTACCCATCCCTGTCACAAAGGGCTTATACAGTAAGGACTTGGCATGAAACTTGGGATACGGGACTTTGGAATTGGACCCTATATCCTCTCCTTAGGAGAGAACCCTAAGTATATGCTGACCCTTGTTGGGAAGGGTTGGAAATCCCACTGGGATGTGTCCCCCACTCCCATATAGGAAACTAATTAAGCCGGAATGTTCAGAGGAAGAACAAGCCAGCCAGCCAAAGACACAGGTGTGGTTTTGGTTGAAGAGCCTAAGACTGAGTTAATCCTTCCCTAAGGGTTACACCCCAAATCTACCACCTCCTGTTTCTCCTCTAGACAAACCAGTCCCAGGATCTTGTCCGAGCTACACAAAACTGACATGTCTGGCCTTCCTTCCACTCCTGCTGGACCTATCTACCTTGGAATACAATGTTGGGGCAGAAACATGTAAAGGCCTCTGTGTCAACCTGCCCCTCCCCCCACCAGGCTTCATTCCTCCTCCATCTTCTCCCGCACCTCTGCAGGCAGTCCCTCATAAAGGGTGTCCTCCACCAGCAGCCCTGACTTCTTCAGCCCCTTGCAGTCACCAAGTTCTTCTGGCAGTGTCTCCAACCTGTTACCCTTGAGCTCCAGACGGCTGAGGGCCCGGAGGGCAGCCACATCGGGTGAAAGCTGAGTTAGGTGGTTGTAACCCAAGAGCAATGTCCGCAGCTTGTGGCAGAAGAACAATTCATCAGGCAGACTCTCAAGGGCATTGTAGGAGAGGGCTAGATGCTGGAGGCTCTGGAGAAGGCCCAACTCAGGTGGCAGGGAACGAAGCCCGTTGTGGGACAGATCCAGCAGGCGGAGGCCAAAGCACTGGCCAAGCTGGGTGGGCAGAGTCTCAAGCTTGTTGTGACTGAGGTAGAGCTGCTCCAGGCTTCGGAGCTTTCTCACATGCTCAGGCACATAGGCTATCTGGTTGTGCCACAGCCTGAGAGTGACCAGCTTCCGACAGTGCTGGAAGCTGAGGATCTCCTCAATAGACCGAAGGTGGTTGTCCTTAAGGTCAAGTTCCTGCAGAGCCCCCAGGCTGAAGATCGCGTGGGGGATACGTTCCAGCCCACAGGCCACCAGCTCCAGCTCCCGTAACACTGCCAGCTTCTTGAGGCTATTTAGAGCAAGCAAACGAGCCCCGTCATTGTGCAGGCTGAGTCGCTGAAGGTGCCCAGCTACATCAGTAACGCTGGCTGGCACCTTCCCTGCATTGCTACGTAGAGACAGTACCTTGAGCTGTTTAAGCTCCCGGAGGCTCTCAAGGGTGGCACCCCGAGCCATTTCTGGGGGAAAGAGTCCTTCCAGGTGCAGTTCTTCTAAGCCTCGAAGCCCAAACACCCAGAGGGGTACCTCTCGGAGCTCCTCAAATTTGACACAGATCACCTTCAGGCGATCTCGCAGGAAGATCTGTGAAGAGAAGGGCAGCCTGGCTGGTGAGTGAAGCAAGCTGAGCTCCTGAAGGTTCACAAGCTGGGAGAGCCCCGGGGGAAAGGAGATGTCACAGATGGCCTCCAGCCTGAGTGCTTCCACCTCACTGAGTTCGAAGACAGTGTCAGGTAGTCCTGGGAGCATGCAGAGGCTCAACTCCAGCCGGCCACGCGTGTTACGCTGCAGCTTCTGCCTCAGCTTCTCTGGTGTCCACTCGTGGTTGAGGTTGAGCTGCTTAAGGCGGCTCTCACTGACTTCAGAGAGGAAGACTGCAAACCGCTTGGAATAGAGGGAGTCATACTGGTCAATGAGGTGGAGCATGAAGGCAAAGTCATTCTTAACATCCGGGATGTCATTCATACCTGTCTCTTCGCGCACAGAACGGAAGGAATACTCTTTAAGGGGCCTATGGAAGAGCCAGTAGAGCGTATACAGGCAGGTAATGCCATAGACACACACAAAGGATATATAGCAGAAGGCCAGCTTAGAAAAGAGGTGGGCCTTGGTGTGGTTGCAGCAGAAACTGGCGTACCCTGTGATCTCTGATGTCTCCACCCTACAGGCCACCAGAAAGCTGATCTTCTCCACATAGACTAGGTTGTAAACCAGGATGGCGAAAAACTTACACACTTTGAGCACTGTTTGCCGGATATACATGGAATAGAGAATGTCACCCTCTTCCACATGCACTCGGAACTTTTTGACCTTCTCGAATAGGGCCTTAGCTTGCTCACCTTCCTTCTTATCCAGCAGAGTTACAACTGGAGGTTCAGACACCACCTTTTCGGGCTCTATTAGCACTTTCTCCTTCTCGCCTTCGCCCACCTTCCCTGCCCCTGCCCCAGTGGTGGTTACTGTGGTCACCGTGGCCCGTCCAGAAGCTGGACCCTTGTGATTTTCTCCAGACACCTCAGACAAGGCCCGAGTGGTCCATGGAGAATCAAAACACTTGCCCAGGATGGAGATGAAGTGTTCTATTTTGGAGCTGGTACCAGGGAATTTGAACCAAAAGCTGGTACAGACCATAAAGATGAGAGTATGAATAACCACTAAGTAGGGGAAGTACTTGGCATACCAGTGGAGGGCAGTCTCATAGCAGAGCTGGTTAATAAAGCTATATTGCTGGAGGTCTAGGTTATTTTTGAGGCCACTGAGCTCTCGGAGGTCCCCCATCTGCTCAGAGATCCCTTGAGGCAACAGCTGCTGGCAAGGAGCTTCTGATAAGTTCTCATGGGATTCATGGCTAGGCAGGCAGATGATCTTGTCCTGTGTCACCTGGGGATAGGAAGAGAGTGAAAGACAGTGAGGGAGGGACCTAAGGAATTGAGAAGCAGGATGAGGTAGAAGACCCTGATCCTAGACAGCCACAAGCTGTTTGAATGTGGAAGAGCTGTTAAACTATAGCATCAAACTTAATCTGAAAAGAAAGAAATAGGAGAATTTGAGCAGAGGAGTGGTGGATGCCTGTAATCCCAGCACTTGGGAAGCAGAGTCAGGCAGATCTCTGAGTTCGAGAGCTTGGTCTACAGAGGAAGTTCCCGGACAGCCAGGGCTACACAGAGAAACCCTGTCTCAAAAAACAAATGCAAAAAAGGAAGAAATACTGGGGTATTTCATTCATACTGGTTATACATTCTTACTCTTATGAAAGTAGCTAAGCTGGTAGAGTGCCTATCTAGCATGCACCAGTTCTGATTATTTTTTTTTTTTTTTAGATTTATTTTATGTATGTGAGTACACTGTAGCTGTCTTCAGAAACACTAGAACTACCATGTGGTTGCTGGGAATTCAACTCAGGAACTCTGGAAGAGCAGTCAGTGCTCTTAACCACTGAGCCATCTCTCCAGCCCCCACCAGTTCTGATTCCTACCAATGCATAAACTGGGTTTGGTGGCACATCGAAGATGGAAGCAAGGGAATGATGAGTTTAAGGTCATTCATTGACTCATAATACGTTCAAGGCCAGCCTGATATATAAAAGACTGACTCAAAAAAAAAAAAAGTGTCTGTGTGTGTCTGTGTGTTTTGAATTTGTAGTTTCACAAAAAGAAAACTAAGTCTACACCCCTATGACCTCATTTGGAAGTAGGGTGATAAGTCAGAACTGTACCCTTCCAGAAAGGGAACATTTAGGGTAGAAATGCATCTCAGTTGGTAGAGTGCTTGCCTAGCATGCATGATTCCCTGAGTCATGTTTATGACATCCCTAACACTGTATAAACTGGGTGTTTGGTGCACATATGTAATGCCATACTGGGAAGTGGATGCAAGAGGATCTGGAGTTCATCTTTTCTTTTTTTCAATAATTTATAAAAGTTCATCTTTGTATTTAAGAAAAAGGTCTGAGGTCAGACATGGTGGCATAGACCTTTAATCGCAGCACTCAGGAAACAGAGGTAGGTAAATCTATATGTTTGAGGCTAGTCTGGTCTTGAAAGTTACTTCCAGGACAGCTAGGCATACACAGAGTAATCCTGTTTCAAAAAACCAAATAAATTTTAAAAATTTAAGTTATATCTATAACAAAAATTCCATCTGTAAGAAAGTTTCACCCAGCGATGCTAGCCTAAATCCTGGTTACTTAGGAGGCTGAGGCAGGAGAATCAGCCTCTGCCTGGGCTACAAAGTAGGTATAAGTTCAGCCTAGACAACTTCAGTAGACACAAGTCAAAGGGAGGGAGTGGACAGGATTCAGCTTAACGGTAGAGCACCTGCCTAGCTAGAATCACCCCGTGAGGGGCTGGGGTGAGGCTCAGTGGTAGAGCCCCTGCCTAGCTAGAATCCCCAGTGAGGGACTGGGGTGTGGCTCAGTGGTAGAGTCCCTGCCTAGAATCCCCCAGTGTGGAGCTGGGGTGTGGCTCCATGATAGAGCACCTGCCTAGAATCCCCTAGTTGGGGGCTGAGAATGTGGCTCAGTGGTAGAGCACCTGCCTAGAATCTCCCAGTGTGGGGCTAGAGTGTGGCTCCATGATAGAGCACCTGCCTAGAATCCCCTAGTTGGGGGCTGGGAATGTGGCTCAGTGGTAGAGCACCTGCCTATAATTCCCCAGTGAGGGGTTAGCAGTTTGGCTCTGCAGTAGAACCTTGTTTAACACTGGAAGCCACAAAAAAAGAAAAAAAGTATGTGGATGTGGAAACAACGCTAATATTATTGTAGACTTTGACCACTGCTTGTGGGGATGGAGGAGAGGAAGGTAGGCGGTTAGAACTGTGGAGGATTTAGCACTGCCTTCGTCTTGTCTGTTTCTCTTATTTTATTGAGATGATTTTTATTGAACCTAGGCCCTCATGTAAGCTGGGCAAGTACTCTGATACTGATACATTTTCTTGTTTTCTATGTTATTTATTTTATTTTGGTGACAGGGTCTCACTGTATAGCCCATCTGACCTGGAACTCATGATCCTAATTCACTCTCCTGTATCCTGGGAATCCAGGTGGGCACTGCCACACCTGGCCTTAATTTTAATCTTGAGACAAGGTCTCGCTAAGATGCCTAGGTTTCCAATTTGTGATCCTCCTGCCTCTGCCTACAGAGTAAGTAGATTTATAGGCACTCACCACAATGCCCAGGCTCTTTCTCCCTCCTCTTAGGAGACTTGGAGGGCTTCAGGACTCCAAGTGCAAGGCCTCCTCCTCTAGAGATCTGCTCTTTCACCTAAAGAGTCTGGTTGAACACATTCCCCTGTCTCATCATCATGGAGGGGCCTTAGCCGTATGTATAGCTGTTGAAGATCCCCTACCCTAGTCATGAGCATTGCCATGTTAAAACTGTGCCCCTTTATGGTCCTGCCCTTCACCTGAAGCTCAGCCATGGTGAGACCCAGTTCCTTCATGGCTAGAGAGTGGTTAAGAATACTTGTTGCTTTTGCAAAAGACCCAGGTTTGGTTCCTAGCACCCACATGGTGGTTTTCAAGCATCCATAGCTCTAGTTGCAGGAAACCTAACAAATTCTTTCTGACCTCCACCAAGCATACATGCAGTACACATACATACATGCAGGTCAACACTCATACACATTAAAAAAAAAAAATGCCAGGCAGTGGTGATGCACACCTTTAATCCCAGCACTTGGGAGGTAGAAGCAGGCAGATTTCTGAGTTCGAGGCCAGCCTGGTCTACAGAGTGAGTTCCAGGACAGCCGGGGCTACACAGAGAAACCCTGTCTCGAAAAACCAAAACAGGGGCTGGTGAAATGGCTCAGCGGGTAAGAGCACTGACTGCTCTTCCGAAGGTCCTGAGTTCGGATCCCAGCAACCACAAGGTGGCTCACAACCATCCGTAATGAGATCTGACACCCTCTTCTGGTGCGTCTGAAGACAGCCAGAGCAAGCGGGGCCGGCAGAGGTCCTGAGTTCAGTTCCCAGCAGCCACACACATGATGGCTCAGGGCCATCTGTACAGCTACAGTGTACTCATCCACAAAAAATAAATAAATCTTTAAAAATATATATATGTGTTTTTAAAAAGAGGCTCATGAGGAGAGTTGGCAAGATGTGCCACACCGTCACATCTCCAGCCTCACCCCTCACCTGGAAAGAGCAGCTCAAAAGACCCCAGTCATCAGCATGGTCATGAATATGGCCACAGTGAAAGCCAGATCCTTTGTACCCCCTTCCCAGGGTGCTCTTTCACCTACAGAGTTTATTACCAGTAACATGGCCCCGCCTTGTCCCATCCCACTCCTGGTCAAGAAGGTGCTTCCTAAAAGTCTAGTCATAAGAATTGCCACTGTGTGGCCCTGCCCAGCTTTGTTTCATTCCTCACCTGGAGGGTGCACCCGAACACCCCAATCATGAGCATAGCCACAGTGAGGTACTCAGCCAAAACATCCCACCAGGGTTTGAGCACCTTGAATGCAGGCTGCTGTTCTGTGAACTGCTTGAACTCCGCCACTGGGATCATCCTGCCTATAGGAGTCAGGAGACAAGAGGGGTTGAGACACAGTAAGAGCAAGAGTGTACCTGGTAGAAACCACGAGGGGCCTGAAACAGGTCCGAAGCCAGTACACTCTCAGCCCTGCCAGAACTTTCTAGAGTCCATGCGTTGAACGTTCCCTTTCCCTCTTAGCCAGGATCTCCATGCGCTGTACGCTCCATTCCCCTCTTAGCCGGGATCTTCTTGCTTCCTCCAGAACTCACCTCTTTCCCAATCTCACAGCGTTCCCCGTTCTCCAAAGCGAAGAAGATTTATCGTTCACTGCCTGCCTCGTCAGAGCTCAGGAGAGTAAAAACTACAGGGCAGCTGTCCTCCAGTCTCCTCCTTTGGCTGCCCACCTCTGAAGGAGGAGGCAGCCTGTGACATTCATTCTGGTACTCCTTTATTCTAGCTGGGCTCTCGCCTCCACCCTGCCACCAGGGTATCCCCAGGCTCAAGACTTCCGGGGTGTGCCCCCCTACAGGGGTGCTCTGGGCACCACCTCCAATCTCTAACCGGAAAAGCCGGCTAGGGAAAAGCAAGCTGGAGCGTGGCTGTGCTCTAGTTAAGGGCCTCAGGGGTTAGGGAGTGGCCAAGCTGAAGGCTACTGAGCCCTGGAGGCATGTGCCAAGACATCTGAGTGTTCAGATAGGGACCAGAGCCGAGAATCTGAAGTGAAAATACGAAATCTGGGCCCTGAGAAGGAAAAGTGTTCTGGAATGTCTGGCAGCATGAGAATCCCTAAACTGGAAAACTCTCAGGGTGACATCTATGACTGGAGCCTGGCACGGGGCTGCCAGCCCACTCTGTCTATCTCTGGTTTCCTTTTGTACTAAGGTATCATTATTACAAAGGCCAGACCCAAGTCACACTCCAGTGCCGAATGCAAGCTAAGACATCACTCTCCCAGGAAGTTAGCTACTTGCTTAGGGCAGAGAGGGAAGCAAAGAGTGAAGGTCTCTTGGGCAGCCCACCTTCAGCATCCAAGCTTTCATTGTGAGCGTGTGAGCGTGTGTGTGTGTGTGTGTGTGTGCCAGGTTGTGGGTATGGAGGAAAGAGAAGAACTGCATACAGTAGGAGTTTCTGTAGAAAAGGGAGCAGACATTAAGTCTTCCTATATAGAAAATAGGAGACAGAAGTTCCAAATTCATCCTGAACCAGGTACATGTAAGGAAATGACAAGAGAACAAGATCCTTTACATGACAGTTGGTCCTGTATGCTCATCAAACACTCTCTTGTCTTAAGAAAAAAAGTTAAATAAAAAATGTCTCGGGCTGTGGAGATAGCTCAGTTGGTAGGGCACTTTTCTGGCATATACAATTCTCTGAATCCAGTCTCTAACACCACATAACTAGGCATATTGACACAGGCCTGCAACCTCAGCACTTGGGGGTCTCAGTTAGGAGGATCAGAATTCAAAGCTATTCTCTGCTACATAGGGGACTCAAAGCCAGCTTGGGTTACATGAAATCACATTTCAAAAAGAAATTTTGTTGTTCTCCTTAGCATGGAGCTGTAGCTTAGTATTAGTGTCTGCAAGAGTGTCTCCAGAACTAGAGGGGAAAAAATCCCAATTTGCATAATCTGATAGAAATGATAGGGGAGAGAGAGATGGCTCAAGGGATGCCACACATGTAAAATCAAGGATCAACTCCCTGTCTCCACCTTCCATGACCCATCTCACAGTGGCACAATTCCCAACTCTGCCAGGCCACCCTTACAAGTCACAGGCCAGAAGACAGGAGCCCTCTGCTCAGCTCTCAGGAACAAGACACATATAATATAGACAGACACACAATCAGAGGTAGGCACAAGGGACTATCATTGTCTGGCCCCATGACTCAAACTAGATCTTGCAGAACCTGCCATTAAATTCCAGCAGGCAGATGGAAGGCTGGCCCCCTTCCCTGTGTCTGGACAGAGACAGTGGAAGGATCCAGAAAGAGGGACTCACAGAACTAGGGAAGTGTAGAGAAAAAATAGCAATGGATTTTATATGAAAGAATTCCTCTTGTTGCTCTCTATGCTGATTTTTTTGTTTGTTTTTAAGGTTTTTTTCTTAATGTATGTGCATGTGGGTGTGTGCTCATGTGTCCAGTGGTTGATATCAGATGTCTTCTACCATTCATGACATCAATTCTCTTTGTTATCAAACTCAGGAGCTCATGCTTGCTAAGCTATCTTTCCCACCCTCCATTTTTTTTTTTTTTTTTTTTTTTGAGACAAGGCCTCTCCCTGAAATCTGAAGGTCAATATTTCCACTGGACTGGCTAGTCAATCTGGAATCCACTAAGGTAACCAAAGTGTGCCACAGTGCCCTTGGAGTCAGCTCAAGACACCCCAAGACCAAATCAGCACAAAGGAGATTTATTTGCTCCAGAGAGACAGAGGGCATAAGAGGGAATAAGAGATAAAGACATGGAAGATGGAGGCTGAGGTAGAAGAGGAAGGGAACAAGGAGAGGGTAACGGGATAATTTACCCTGGAGAACCAAGGACTTTCTCTGGATAGATAGGAGACAGAGTTGACCTATAGGAAAATGGAGGTTTATAAAGGTAAAGAACCGTGTTAGGACCAGGTTTTCAATTTTGATTGGATATGTTAATTAGGTGAGTTTCTGATTACTGGACTTCAATACTTTGATACCTGCATCTTGGTGGTCAGCTTCAGGAAAAGGAAATAAGGAAACAAGCCTTGGGGGCTAGTTTCAGGAATGAAATCTAACAGTTTTTAGCAAGGCAGAGGGAAACGGGGGAGGGAGGGTGTGTGTGGAGAGGACAAGGGCTCCCAGAGCCATGTTTGTCATGCTCAGGCTGGCTAGGGTCCCTTCAATGTGGGCAGGAGACGCAAAGTCAGGTACTCCTGCCTTGGCAGCAAGCACTTTACCCACTGATCCACCCTCCAGCCCTCTTGCATCCCTCATGTTTTTTGAGACAGGGTCTTGCTATGTAGCCTCGGCTAGCTTGGTGCTGGCTATGTAGCACAAGATGAACCCAAAATTTCAACATGCCTGCCTCAGCCTCTAAAGAACTGGGATTGCAGAGGTGTGCCAACATGTCTAGCCTAATGCTGAGTTTTATCCCAGTTTTGGGAGTGAAGTGTAGGGGGTCTTTGTCCTCTCATCTTGGACGATGAACATAACTCGCTGAAGATTAGCAGATGAACACTGCTACAGATGCCATTTGAGCCTGCCTCCTGTTGGATGGCACCACTTCTTTTCCATCCATTGAAAGCACCCCTCTATGCTCAGCCAGTAAAGTATATGATGCACAAGCATGAGAATCTGAGTGATAGTCCCAGCACCCACATAGAAGTGGGCAGGGTAGCCTAGATCTACCCCTCCCCTCGTACCCTCTCCCCCACCGCACAGGGGTAGGCAGATCCCTGACAAGGGGCTTTAGAAGTCTGTAGTCCCTCCAACCTCCTGGCCATGGGGGCAAACTGGTATCCTGTAGATGCACCACCTGCACAGGTGTCAGCAAAGTGGTTCTGGAAAGGATTTCCTTCAACCCCTAAGCATCCCCAGCTGGCACTAAAGCCCAGTAGAGGTACAGGGGAAGATCAAGAGCAGAGGGCTATCCCTCTTCCAGAGCTGGCCAGTTAGGCTAGCCAAAAACATGAGCTTTAGGTCAGTGAGAGATGTCTGAAAAAACAGAGAAACCACTGAGGAGAACATTCCAAGTAAATCTCTGCTCTCTACACACACCCACACCAAAGAGAGGTGTCCCAGGAGGCCAGACGGGATGATCTTGCAAACTCTCTCCCACATTTAAGCCTTAGCACTGCTCCTGCTGCTAAAATGGAGGCAGGGGATGCTCCCAGCCTCAGCCAGCCTCCCCAGCTGTATCTCATATGCTAAGGGACAAGAAGAAACAGAAGAGTTTTCACCTTCCGAATACAAAGTCAGACGGAGGAGGAATGTGGCTTAGTTGATAAGAGTGCTTGTTCAGGCCCTGGGTTCAGTTCCCAGCATCCCATAAAACCTGGAATGGTGGGTGCAAATCCCTATAATACTCCTTAGGATAGAGGCAAGAGGACCAACACATCCAGGTTATCCTCAGCTGTATAGCAAGCAAGCTTGTTAGAAACAAGCCAGTATTATATGACCTTGTCTCAAACAAAACAACAATACCCAAACCACAGGGCTGCTGAGATGGCTCATTGGACCAAGGCACCTGTTGCCAAGCTAAAAGACCTCAGTTCAATCTCAGGGACCCATAAGGTGGAAGGAAAGAACCAACTACTACAAGTTGTCTCTGACCTCTGAGAGTCCCATGGTATGTATGCACACACACATACACACATACTAACTAGTAAAGAAAAAAAACTAAGCTCATGAAAAACTAAAAAGCTCAAAGTTCAATCCCTACACTTATTACAAGGGGGATAAAGAGGTAAGGGGAAGATACCCCTAGTGGAAAGTCTTGGGGGCTTATAGACTCCTAGGCTAACCCCTTCCCAAGCTTATTCTGCTGGGAATTGAAAGGGACTTTTGGAGTCTTCAAATATAAGAACCTTGAAATGTAAGGGAGCAGGTTTGTGAGGGTGGGGTTCTGCAGTCTTTAGGGCGCTCACTAAGATGAGCTCTGTCTTTTTCAGCTACCTTCACCACCCCACGCTGGGACAAGCTGCGGAAATCAAGAAAGTCGACGCCTGCCTGTTGATCTCTTTTCCTTCGCTTGATCCCGAACTGCCTGGATCCCAGGACACCAGCTCCCTGGGGCCAGGCTGAGGATCACCGCACCCCCTCTCCCAGCCCCGGCTTTCAGTGTGTGTGGATTGCTCCCGCCAAGGCCACGGAACCACCCACACCTGAGCGACTTTCCCCACTCCCCCGGGCCATTCCCTGGGTCCAGGTTGATCTCCACGGTGGGACAAAAGCCTCCCAAACCCCCGCTACTTACTCACTGCTCAGGGATGAAACTCCGGGGCCCAACTTCTAGATCCCTGGGAGTAGATCGACCCGGACTCCCGCAGAGTTCCCGGGCGGGCCAGAGAGGGTGAGTCAGGGCGGGTTGGGCCAGGAGCCGCCCCGCCCCGCCCCCGGGACTGCTCGGCCCCGCCTCACTACAGACGCTCTCAGGTCGACCCCACTCCACGCCACGCGATCGCTAGCAAGACGAGATATTCCTGAGACAAGGGACTTTAGAAGTCTGTAGTCCCTCTACCTCCTGGCCATGGGAGCAAACTGGTATCCTGTAGATGAACCACCTGCACAGGTGTCAGCAAAGTGTTTCTGGGTAGGATTTCCTTCAACTCCTAAGCATCCCCAGCTGGCACTAAAGCCCAGCCTCGACTAAAAAAAAAGCCTCGACTAAAGTCGAGGCACAAGTACCACAGGCTTCCGGCAGGGGAAGACCAAGAGCAGAGGGCTATCCCTCTTCCAGAGCTGGACTGCCATCAGGAGCTGTGTCCAGCCACAGGAAGCTAACCGACTGTGGATGCTAGCCTGACTGTCTCTGCTGAAGCTTGTGGCCCATCCTGAATGTTGGAGGGCTGGGGTAGGGACAAACTCTTTCTTCAACCTGGATTGTTCCAGGTAGTAGAGTTGGGCATGCAGACGAGGGGATGGGGAGGCTGGAACTACTTCTCACTTCCCCAACCCTTTCTCCTCAAACTGGCTTCAAATTCTCCAGGTAGACAAGAACGACCTTGACTTTCTGCTCCCGCTGCCTCCAGCATCTGAGTCTCTCCCACCTGAGGGGATTACAGGCTAGTGCCACCATGTGTGGTTTATATAGTGCTGGGGATGGAATGAATCTAGGGCTGTGTGTATGCTAGGCAAGCACTCTATCAGATGAGCTAAATCTTCAGCTTCTGAAAGGCTCATTAAAAACCAAACCGACAAAAAGCCGAAAAAACTCATCCTATCCTACCACTACCACCACCACTCCCCAGGCCTCACGAGAAACTATCAAACCCCCATCACAGACCATCAAACCAAGAATACAGCCTATTTCCATCTGAAGGCAGGTAAATTTGAGCCTTCATCTATTCTATTCTCAGTGTGAAAATACCATCTTAATGGGAAACCTCCCATTTAGATTAATGAGGAAAATGAACATGCCCCCCAACACACACACACACACACACACACACACACACACACAGCCCTCTGAAGGAACACGCACACAGAGAAAAGAATTTGGAAGCTGGAGAGACAGCACAGCAGTTAAGAGTATGCATTGCTCTTACAGGACCTGAGTTCAGGTCCTAACCTAACCCATATCTGGTGATTCACAACTACCTGCAGTCCTAGAGGATTTGATGTCTTCTTCTGGCTTCTGTAGGCTGCTGTTCTTTTGTGCATACACATAATTAAAAATGAAAGAATTTTTTTTTTTTTAAAGAAAAATCCAGCACTTGGGAAGAAGACCCAGGTCTACATTGCTGTGGGGCACCCACTGGAGAAGACTACAGAAGACAAAAAGCAAAGTTAGCACACTTAGAGACTTTCCCAGAACTATGAACTTTGATATATTTGTTTTTGTTTTTGTTTTAACTGGTGGGTCTGTCTATGTGCTGAATTTTATGGCCTGAATGGTGCTTCCATCGTGGAATCAGTTGTGCTAGAGTCTGGGGCCCTATTACACAAATAGAGAGTTCCAGGCCGGCCAGGTTGACAAAGTTAGACCCATTTTTTTTCCTCCAGACCAGAGACTGGAAATGAATTGGAATGTGCTAAGCCTGGAGCGACTCTTCAGGCAGTTCAAGAACAAACCTTTCTATGTTTAGCAGGCTTTTCCTCAACCCTTTCCCTCCTCCTCTCCTTCATGTCTTCTGGCACTAGATAGCAAAGCTAAAGCCTTCCTTAAACTAGGAAAGTGTACTACCACAGAGCTATGCCCGCCAGTGACCTGTCTTACGGATCTTTGTTAAAAACAGGGTGTCAGCATATAAAGCCGAGGATAGCCTTAAACGTGTGTGTGTGTGTGTGTGTGTGTGTGTGTGTGTGTGTGTTCTCTTTTGTTTCTGAGACAGAATCTTTCTATCTATGGAACATCTGCTGGCATTCTTTTGCCTCAGCTGGTACTGGTACTGGGATTGCAAGAATATGCTACTACGCTTGAGCCTCCTCTTTTTTTGAGACAGGATATCACTATATAGCCCTGGTTGACCTGGAACTCTCCATGTGGTTAGCAGTGAGGATGGAATTCAGGCTACAAGCACAAGCTGGTCTCAAACTCTCTCTATGTAGCCAAAAATGACCATGAATTCCTGACCCTTTTGTCCCCAACTCTCCAGGGCTGTAGTTACAAGTGTGTGTGTGTGTGTGACCCACCCAGTATACTTGATGTGAGGATTAAACCCAGGGTTTGTGCCAGGCAAGCACTCTTCAATTTACCCTTTGATTTATTTTCTTTCTTCCTTTCTTTCTTTTTTTTTTGTTTTGGTTTTTGAGACAGGGTTTCTCTGTATAGCCCTGGCTGTCCTGGAACTGTAGACCAGACTGGCCTCAAACTGAGAAATTCTCCTGTCTCTGCCTCCCAAGTGCTGGGATTAAAGGCATGTGCCATCTGATTTATTTTCTTTAAAAATTTAATCTGTAGCTGTACAGATAGTTGTGAGCCTTCATCTGGTTGTTGAGAATTGACTTTTAGGACCTCTACTCGCTCCAGTCAACCTTGCTCGCTCCAGTAGGCCCTGCTCCCTCTGGTAGACCCCTCTTGCTCCGGCCCAAAGATTTATTTATTATTATAAATAAGTACACTGTAGCTGTCTTCAGATGCACCAGAAGAGGGCGTCAGATCTCATTACCGGTGGTTGTGAGCCACCATGTTGTTGCTGGGATTTGAACTCAGGACCTTTGGAAGAGTAGTCAGTGCTCTTACCTGCTAAGTCATCTCACCAGCCCCTACCCTTTGATTTATACATAGACATTAAGCATTACAAACAAGTCAGGAATGGTGGCATAGCTTGTAATCCTAATATGAAAGAGCCTGAGGTGCAAACATTTGAGGCCAGCCTGGGCAATGTACTAAGATTCTTAAAAAATACCAAACAATACCACAAAGACAGCTCAGCTGACAAAATACCTGCTCCCCAAGCATGAAGGCCTGGGTGTGGATCCCTAGCACCCACGTACAGGCCAAGGACACAGAAAGAGATGAATCCTTGGAGCTTGCTGGCCAGACGCCCACCCTACCTAAATGGATGTGCTCCAGGTTCAGTGACAGACTCTACCTAAAATGATAAAGTGAAAGAGGCTGGAAAAATGTCTCAGAAGTTAAAAGCACATACTGTTCTTGCAGAGGCCCCAAGTTGAATTCTCAGCGCCCACACCAAACAGCTTATGACCTCTTGTAACTCCAGTACCAGAAGATCATGGATCTCCTCTTCTCGCCTTGGCAGGTACTGCACTCTACCCACAAACACAAAATTGAAAAACAAACAAACTCAGGGTCTGAAGAAATAGCCCAGTGTTTAAAATCACTGGTTACCTTTCCAAAGGATAAGGGTTCAATTCCTTGCACCCAAGTGGTGGCTTACAACTATTCGTAACTAGAGTCACAGGGAATCTGGTACCCTCTTCTGATCTCCACTACACACATGTGGTACACATACATACAGCCAAAACTTCCAAACTTAAAAATAAAGATGAAGAGCAATCAAGGATGAGACTTGATATTAACCTCTTGCACACACATGCACATACACACATGTGAACACACACATGCACAGCAAAACAAAACAGCAACAACAAAACTCTGAATACATAGCTAGGCATGGTGGCACCTGTTTGTAATCCCAGTACTCAGGAGGCTGAGCTTGGTGGATCTGTATGAGTTTGAGGTCAACCTGGTCAGACCCTTTCTCAAGACAAACAAAATCAGAACACTTACTAAAAATTTTTACTTAAAAAACATATAAAAACACATGAGCAAAACAAGAGAACATGTTAATATGAAATATGTTCTGCAGATATAATAAATCAGGACAAAGCAGGATCCAGTGAAAGGGGTTTTCTGAGATCTCCATGGAGTTGGAAGCATCTGAGAATGGTTGTCTCTCCTTTCTCTCTGACAGGTTCCCTGAACCTCTTGTTCTAGGGTGAGAATGAAGGGTTGTGTGTACTGATATGCTGAATAAGCATACCGATATACACTTAGATCTATTACTTGTTCAAGAGTCTGACTTCAGGGATGGAGCTGGAGTTTAGAATGCTTGCCTTACATGCAGGATGCTCTGGGTTCCATTTCTAGTACTCTACAGCTACAGACCGGGCATGGGATAATCCTGGGAAGGTAGAGGTGGCGTGTGTGTGTGTGTGTGTGTGTGTGTGTGTGTGTGTGTGTGTGTGAGAGAGAGAGAGAGAGAGAGAGAGAGAGAGAGAGAGAGAGAGAGAGAATCTCATGAAAACCAGAAGTTTAAAGTCATCCTAAGCTACAAAGCAAGTTTGAGGCTAGTCTGGTATGTAGCAGACCCTACCTGCTTAAAAATAAACCAGTGGTGATGCACATCTTTAATCCCAGCACTTGGGAGGAAGAAGCTGGTGAATCTCTGAGTTCCAGGCCAGTCTGCTCTACAGAGAAAGTTCCAGAACAGCCAGGAATGGCTATACAGAGAAATACTGTCTCGGAAAATCAAAACAAAACAAAAACCAACCAACCAACTAATCAACAAACAAACCAAGTGGAGTTTCAAGGTTAGAGAATCAGAAGTTCAAGGCAAGCAGATTTCTGTGGGTTCAAGCTAGCCTCATCTACATATCAAATTTCAGGACAGCCAGGATTATATATAAAGAACCCCACCCTTTCTCTCTCTCAAAAAAAAGTTCAAGGTCATTTTTTGCTGCCTAGTGAGATAGAGATCAGCATGAGCTACAGGAAACTGTCACCAAAAGGAGCAAACAGTCACTACCACCAACAGTGATCCATCCTCACTAGAACACAAGCCCCATAAGCATGCTCAGTCACCCATCTCTTTTACTCCCTTCTGTTTGTTTAACCCCAGGAATGGTGCCTAGCGCAGAAGGGGGGCATCCAGTGAACAGTGGATAGGTGATCTAGCTAGTGCTGTCTTGGGATAGGACCCTCTAAATTTAGATTCTGAAATGAAAAATTGTGAATAGTTTAATGTGGCACAAAATGAATTCTAGTTGAAGCAAGCTGGAGAGGAGAAAGAAGTAACCCAGTATGTGTGCTTTGTATTTATTTACTTATTCATGCTCAAATTTCTCCCCACCTCTCTTTTCTCTTCTCTCCCCCCTCTCCCTCTCCCTTCCTCTCTCTCTCTCTCTCTCTGTCTCTCTCTCTCTCTCTCTCTCTCTCTCTCTCTCTCTCTCTCTCTGTGTTCGTGGTTAAGAAACAAGCTTATCAGGCTTGGCAGCAAGTACCTTTTCCCTTCCAACTATCTTGACAATCTTTTTTTGTTGGTTTTTGTTTTGTTTTGTTTTGTTTTTTTTTTTTGAGACAGGGTTTCTTTGTGTAGGCCCTGGCTATCCTGGAACTCACTCTGTAGACCAGGCTGGCCTCGAACTCAGAAATCTGCCTGCCTCTGCCTCCCAAGTGCTGGGACTAAAGGCGTGTGCCACCACCGCCTGACTTTGACAATCCTTTTTAAAATACATTTTTATTTATTTATTTTCTATGTGTGTGGGTGGCTGTCCCATGCCATAGTCAGATTTCTCTTTGCATTGTGTGGGTCTCAGAGCTCAAACTCAAGCCATTGGGTCATCAGGCTTGCTAGCAAATAACTTGACCTGCTGAGACATTTTGCCACCTTTCCTTCATGGGTAAGATCTTGCTGTGTTGCCCAGGATGCCTAAACGAAACTCCAGAGTTCAAATGAACCTCCTGCTACCTCTTCCCAAATGTGAACACTGACTTGCCCGGCTTCATCTCCTGGTAGATGGTCATTTGGAAAGGTTTGTTTTTGTTTTCTAGACAGGGTTTCTCTGTGTAACAGCCCTGGCTGGCTGTCCTGGAAACTCACATTGAAGACCAGGCTGGCCTCAAACTCAACAAGATTCATCTGGTTCTTGTATCCCATAGCAAAGGCATAGTATAGACCAGGGACCATGGTTAAAAATAGAGGGTGAGACAACTTATTGAGAAGGAGAGAACACTCCTGAATATGGATGGGGGGGGGGTTAGTGAGCTGAGGGAAAGCCCCAAACTGAGAGTCCTGAATCACATGACTCTATAGAGCTTTTACACGGCGTCTGCTCCAACCAGCTTTTCTTCTCCTTCTCCTTCTCCTTTCTTCTTCTTCTTCTTCTTCTTCTTCTTCTTCTTCTTCTTCTTCTTCTTCTTCTTCTTCTTCTCCTTCTCCTTCTCCTTTCTTCTTCTTCTTCTTCTTCTTCTTCTTCTTCTTCTTCTTCTTCTTCTTCTTCTTCTTCTTCTTCTTCTTCTTCTCCTTCTTCTCCTTCTTCTCCTTCTCCTTCTCCTTTCTTCTTCTTCTTCTTCTTCTTCTTCTTCTTCTTCTTCTTCTTCTTCTTCTTCTTCTTCTTCTCCTTCTTCTCCTTCTTCTCCTTCTCTTCTCCTTCTTCTCCTTCCTCCTCCTCCTCCCACTCCTCCTCCTCCCCTCCCCCTCCTTCCCCCCTCCTCCTCTTTCTTCTTCTTTGATTTATTTATTTTATGTATATGAGTAGATCATTGCTCTCTTCAGATACACCAGAAGAGGGCATCAGATCCCATTTCGGATGGTTGTGAGCCACCATGTGTTGCTGGGAATTGAGCTCAGAACCTCGGTAAGTGCTCTTAACTGCTGAGCCATCTCTCCAGTCCGACAAAGGGCTTCTTTAGGGTTAAGGGTTAATCTTGTAGCTAATCAAGATACTCTAGTTTCTTGTCACAGTACCACCGTTTGCTGAGGCAGAGTCTTTTATTGGCCTATGATTTTGCTCAGTAGACTAAAGTAACCAGCTAGCCAGCTTCCAGGGATCCACCTGGTTCCCCTCGTACCCGCACTGAGCTGTTACTAGGATAAATGTACAGGCCACTGCACTGAGCTTTTTACCTGCGTTCTAAGAATGGAGCTCCTGTGAGGCAAGAACTTTTACCAAATGAGACACCTCTAAAGGATGTATTGACTTAAAAACAACTTTGTTTTCATTTATTTACTTTCGCATATGTGAACACACACATGCGCCATGGGCATGTGTCTTGGGTAACAAACTCAGGTCATAGGAGTTGGCTGCAAGCCTCTTTAACTGCTGAGCTATCTCACTGGCCCAGTGTTTGCTTTTTTGAGACAGGATGTTACTTTGTAGCCCAGGTTGGCCTAGAACTCACTACATGTCCTAAGCTAACTTCAATTTAGTGGTGATGCTTTAGACTAGGCTTTGTGAGTCTTGGAATTGCAAGTATGTATCACCTCACCTAGCTGGTTACAACTGAGTAGAGAAAGCTCAGCCTCCTGTTTCCAGACACACCTTACTTAGGCAACCCTCTGAATTCCAGGAAGGGAGGAATTACCCTTGTGCACACGTTTGCTATGTGTGTGTATGTTTATAAGCTGGAGTGACAGGCCACAGGGTGCTAGTTCTGGGCTATACGGTAGGGAGTGGCTCGGGATCATCAAGGCAGAAAGTACCACAGGGCAGATGATACTAAGCTAACAGATGTGATAATGCTGAATCCTTAGACAAGAAGGAAGCTCATCAGAAGGCCACGTAAATAAGCTACCACATGAAAAGTACTCAATTTAATGAAAGCCTGAAGACGGGAAAGAGAAATGAGGAAGACATCTAGTTAAGAGTTTTGAGCCAAACCAACAAAAGACACCTTCCTGAATGTTTCGGTTTTGTTGTTGTTGTTTTTTTGTTTTTGTTGTTGTTGTTGTTTTTTCAAGACAGGGAATAGCCCTGGCTGTCCTGGAACTCACTCTGAAGACCAGGCTAGTCTTGAACTCAGAAATCTGCCTACCTCTGCCTCCCAAGTGCTTGGATTAAAGGCGTGTGCCACCACTGCCCAGCTCTTCCTGAGTGTTAAAACCTTGTTTTAGGGCCTGGGAAATGGCTCCGTGGGCAAAGGTGCTGCCTGGCAAGCCTGAAGATCTGAGTTTGATCCCTGAGACCCACATAAAGCTGGAAGAAGAGAATCACTCCACAAAGTTGGCCTCTGGGCCTAGCTTCCATTTGTGGTATGTGCTATCCACCCCACCCCCAATAAATGAATATATATTTTAAAACCCTTAGACTTAAGGGCTGAGGCTATAGCTCAGTTGGACCATGATTGCTTAGCATACATGAAACTCTGGGTTTGATCCCACCCATCTCATAAACCAGGTATGATGGCACATGCCTCCCATCTAAGCACTTGGGAGGCGGGTGTAGGAGGAGCATATGCTCCAAGTCATTTTTGGCTTCAACTGGAGTCTAAGACTACACTGGGCTACATGAGACTCAGTTTTAAGAACAAAAACTTCATAGAACTCTCTAGATGCTCACCCCAACCACACACACAACATTTCTGATTACCACCCCTGTCATTCCAGATGCATCAAGTACTGCTCCTTATACAACTACACTCTTATCCCGAAAGGCTGCCTGCTTTATTCTCTTGTTTCTTTTCCCATCCTCCTCCTCCTCCTTCTCCTGCTTTCCTTGGTAAGCTGGCCTCAAACTTGTGATCTTCTTGTTTTCAACTGAGTTAGAAAATACCAAGAACATTTGCTCTGTGTGTGTGTGTGTGTGTGTGTGTGTGTGTGTGTGTGAAATCAGAGAACAACTTGTAGAAGTTGTTTTTCTACCATATGGACCCTGGAGGATGAAACTTAGGATGTCAAGCTTGGTTACAAGAGTCCTTATGTGCAAAGCCATCTCCCTAGCCCTTATCTACTTTATTACCCCTTACTATTCTGCTTCTCTACCTATATCCATGGAGATTCAATGGGAAACATTCATGTCTGTGTTCCCTTAGGTTTTCTTATAAAAATGTCCTCCCAGCATTTGTTTGTTTGTTTGTTTTTGTTTGTTTTGTTTTTTGAGACAGGGTCTCTTTGGAACCATACTGGATTCTAAAATTAGGACTTTGCATTTTAAAATTATTTTAGTTTTTGCCAGGTGTGGTGTGCATAGCTTAAATCCAAGCACTTTGAAGGCAGAGTCAGGGGCTGGTGAGATGACTCAGCAGATAAGAGTATCAACTGCTCTTCCAAAGGTCCTGAGTTCAAATCCCAGCAACCACATGATAGCTCACAACCACCTGTAATGAGATCTGACTCCCTCTTCTGGTTCAATCTTTGGGCCAGAGTGAGTGGGGTTAACTGGAGTGAGCAGGGGTCCTAAAAGTCAATTCTTGGGCTGGTAAGATGGCTTAGTGGGTAAGAGCACTGACTGCTCTGAAGGTCCTGAGTTCAAATTCCAGCAACCACATGGTGACTCACAACCACCCATAATGAAATCTGACGCCCTCTTCTGGTGCATCTGAAGACAGTTACAGTGTAGTCATTTATAATAATAAATAAATTTTTAAAAAAGGTCACTGAGGGGAGGGTGGTGGCACATGCCTTTAATCCCAGAACTTGGGAGGCAGAGGCAGGCAGATTTCTGAGTTCGAGGCCAGCCTGGTCTACAGAGTGAGTTCCAGGACAGCCAGGACTACACAAAGAAACCCTGTCTCAAAAAAAAAAAAAAAAAAAAAAAAAAAAAAAAAAGTCAATTCTCAACAACCAGATGAAGGCTCACAACTATCTGTACATCTACAGTATGCACTCATATACATAAGATAAATAAATACATCTTTAAAAAAAAGGAAGGCAGAGGCACTAGGTCTCTGTGAGCTTGAGGTGGTCAGCCTGGTAAACATAGCAAGTTACAGGGAAGCCAGGGGCCATACCATGAGACCTAGTTTAGAATAAAACCAACAACTCTTTTTTTGTTTTTATTTTGTTTTGTTTTATCAAGACAGGATCTCACTATATAGCTCTGGATGTCCTGGAACTCACTGTGTAGACCAAGCTGGACTCAAACTCACAGAGATCTGCCTACCTGAGTGCTAAGATTAAAGGTGTGTAACCCCTACTCCTGGCTGTTGCTCTTTGTTGTTTTTTGAGACAGGCCCAGGCTGGTCTCAAATTATCTTTTAGCCAACGATGATGTTGAAATTGATTTTCAACTGGTCTCCACCCACCAAGTGCTAGGATGCTAACTGCACACCACCATGCCAAGTTTACGTGTTGCTGGGGATAGAAGCCAGGACTTTTCGTATACCACAGAAACACTCTGCCAACTGAGCTACATGGCCAGCCCTAAAAATGCTCTTAATTCTGGGTCCAGCAGGCGTACATCATTCTAGCTGTTTGCTAGCTCTCCTTCTGGAATTTCTGAAGCTGTTCCAGGACTCATTTCTTTTATCTAGCTAGCACCTGTGATGGCTCAATAAGCCTTGTTAAGAAGCCCAGGCTGGTCTGGAACTCAGGATCCTTCTGCTTGTATCTCTAGAGTATTGGCTGTACAGCCCAAAATGCCCAAGTCAGTGAGCCCACATCCTTCAGAGATCCCTTAAGACCAGGGTTTTGGTTTAACATCCTCTATGGGTAAGATCCCTTGTAAGGCACACCTGCCCCCACTGGATCTGTGAACTGGCAAACTAAAGTGACACCTTTTACTTGCTCAACTGGGTTGAGACACTCAGAATGCTCTCAGTTTCTTCATACATGTTTTGGAGAGTTCTCCTTCCCTCCGTAATTGTGTTTCTCGATACTCCACAAATTCAGCTCTGCCAGGAAACTTCTGAGGCCTTGACTACCTGTGAGCCAGCAAAGTTGAGATGTCCTGTCCCACAAAGGCAGAGCCACCATCGTGTTTCCTCTTTCTCTCCCTTTCTTCTATCCCGCTATTCTTCCTCTCTTTTCTCAAATCTGGGATCTGCTGTGCATCCTCTAAGTCCAAGAGTTTGGGACCTGGTGAGATAGTGGTAAAGACATTTACCGCCAAGCCTCATCACCTGGATTCTAGCCCTAGGACCCCACTGGTTGTAGGAGTGAACTGAGTCCTATAAGTTGTTCTTTGACTTCTACAGCGTGCAGTGGCATATGCAGGTGTGCAAGGACACACACACACACACAAATAAAATGTAATGCAAAGTAACTCCCAGGGTCCTCATTCTCCACCAACCGTATCAGGTTCTGAGAAAAAGTCGAAGTTACAAAATAGGTGACATGGCTAGGTGTCCCAGGGCCATCTAGCCTCCATAGTCATCAAGTGCAAGAAAAGAGGACCAGGGCACACAAAATCACTGGATTGGTTGGTGGGCCAGAGGCACAATGATCCCGCCCTACTGGTTGCCAAGGCCCAGCCTATCCCTGTCTAGGAAAGTATTGGTCTCCAAGTACTAGAGAAGGGGGTGTCGGAGCAGGTGCAAGAGCTTAAAGAGGACTGTGAGGGTCTTCAAGGGATTTCCCCATTGAGCCTCTCTAGTTAGTTCTGTGGTTGTTGGACACGGCCACTGAAATAGGCCTCTCCTGGGGTATTACAGCGAGGCAGCACCCGTACCTCCCTCGGAGGCGCGCCTCTTTCCTCAGCCCTCTCGGCACGCTCTGGACGGAGAGCGAGTGCGCGCATCCTCCGCTCTCCCTACCCGAAGCTGGGGGGCGGGGCCGTGGCCAAGCTCCCTAGGCGCTGTCGCCTGAAGCCCCCTCCCCTTGCCTTTTCGCTGCTCCCAGCTACTGCTCTCCCGCCCATTCCCACCCCAGGCGACCCTGCGTGGAGCGACTGGTGCCCGGAGGCGGAGGTGAACGCGTGCTGTGAGCAGGTGGATCGGGCGGATCGTTGGCATAGGGGACCAGGCTGGGGGAGGGGTCAGCTCTTTGTCTCCCAGAGTCCGTTCGCGGGCAACAAGGCTGTGCAGGTGCCTGTGGAACCTGAGGAAGGACGCTGGCGAAGCCCCATCGGCGTGCACACAGAGGCCCCTGAATCTGGAAGCTGGAGGCATTTCCCTGTTTGCCGGATTGGACATTTAGGTTTCCAAGAGGCGGGGGGTGGAGGGGGGTAGGGGAGTGGATGTTGTTCTTGTAAGAGGGCAGAGGCGGGGTCGGGGGTCGGAGGGTGGGGACGAACAGGGCGTCTTAGCTTTGGGGGATGGAGGTAGCGGTAGGACTTGAGGACAACACTGAGCGGCCAGGTTGATGAGCGGGTGTGGGTGGTTAGAAGAAAAACAAATTGAGGCTCTTTAGGCTGAGGTTTAGGCACCCATGGGTGGCGATGCTAGAGGAAGCACAGGAAGGCTTCAGGATGGTTTATAGTGATTGGTTCAGGACCCGGGATACCAATCCTCCTGTCTTCCTCTTTAGGTGCGGTATGGACAAGAAGGATAACATCAAATCAGGAACTGCCCCGCAGACGCCGGCTTCACGACCCCCAGGCCTTCTGACTCCTAGGCCTCCTTCTGGGTCCGCTCGACCTCCTCCCCCTGTAACCACTGCTGCGCTTCGAGTCTTGGAAGCAAACGGAGCTATGGGGCGAAGGCCCCTGGTGGAGCGAGCCCCAGGCGTCTGCAAAGCAGCTCTTCCACAGACCAGCAAAGCGGCTCTTCCACAAACCAGCAAAGCGGCTCTTCCACAGACCAGCAAAGCGGCTCTTCCACAGACCACTATTCAGGGGGCACCAGCACGCAGTGCTGGGGCAGGTCCTCGTAGCCCAGGTACTCAGCTTTATTTGTGACCTCCTTCTGCACTCTCCTTACCTTCTCTCTTCCTTAGATACTCCTCTTTTTCAGAAGTACCATTGATTTTTGTCTTCTCTCTGAAGCCAACAGGCCCCTGGCTTCTGGGAAAGGAGAGAGGGCCCCTATGAAGACCTCTGGCCAGGGCTCTATTTCTAGCCCGGGGCGTGCCAGCAGTGCGATTGCCAGGTAATAAGCTAGTTCCTCTAACTCCCAAATTCCCCAAGCAAGAGTTAATTTAGCGATTTGGAATCTTTTTATATTACACATGAATGGGCTGGAAAGGTAGCGTGGTGTGCTAAAGTGCTTGCTGCACAAATATGAGGTCCTGAGTTTGAAACTTCAGCACCTATGTAAATGCTGGTCTTGATAATATACCACTGTAACCTCAGCTCTGGGTGGGAATGGGTGGTGGGAAGAAAAGGGGTGGGTTTCTGGTGCTCGGCAGAGGAAGTGTCAAACATCAGATTCTGTGAGAGATCCTGTCCCAAAAAATAGCCAAGTTTAGTAGCACTTGCTGTTAATCCCAGCTCTTAGAAGCCAAAGGCATGTGGATCTCTGTGAGTTCAAGGCCAGCCTAAATAGTCTACATAGTATAATAAACAAAACAGAAAATAAAACAAAGCAGAAAAAATGGATTCAGCTAGATGTCGGTGTTTATCTCTGGTCTCTACTATGTGCATGCAATGGGGGATGAGGGATGAGTACAACTGTATAAACATGTGCACACACACACAAAAATATTACATGTGAGATAGCTCAGGAACACTTGCAGATAATGGACACAAATTGGGCAAAAGCCATTATTGGTTGGGTCACAGAAGGGCGAGCAACTCTATTTCACAGATGGGGAAATGTGAAATTGGGGATGCTAACAACTGGTCTTCCTGTGCCCAGACCAGGCCTTGTTGTCCAGAAGAGACTCCAACCTCCGACTAAGGAACCTGTGGTCAGAGGTAAAACACCAGAGACACCCAAAAGGAATACTCTGAGCTCTGGAACACGACGAGGTATGTGACCTGGAGACAAGTAGGTTTCTATCCGTCTTTGAAGGCAACCAGCCCCGAGATACCCATGTTTCTTTTGGACTTTAGTTTTATCTGCAGATTCTTTAGGGCCCACCTCAGGAGCCCCCTCTCCCACCATCACCCGTCGGTCCAGGGTCCCAGCTACAGAGGTGGGACTTCCTCAACCAGCTCCCAGTGCCAGACAGCGTCCTCAGAACACCGAGACACCCAGGAAACCTGTGAGCAGTGCTTCTGAACTCAGTGCCACGAGGCTGAGCCCAGCCATTGGGAGGTGCTCTATCGCTGGTGGCAGCCTGCAAAAGCCTGTCTCCCGTTCCCTGATCCCCAGTGCTACTCCTCAGCTCTCCCCATCCCGCTCCGGGGTCTCACCGCGTGTAACCCCACGGGCTCCTGCGCATACCTCTCAACTCAAGTCGAAAGGGCAGCACGCTCTGCACCCAACCCAGACCACAGTCCCAAGGAAGAACAGGCCCTCTGTACAGAGCCTGATTTCAGCTTCATCTTTAGTCACGCCCGTTCCACCTGGGGCTTCCTCTGTCCAGGTCCCAGAGGATCCCTTGCAGACCACACTTCCTCCCTCTCCACCCGCCACCCCGCCTCTACCTGCTTCACTTCAACTAGTCCAAGCACCAACCTCTTCACAGGCAATAATGCCCCATTCACAGTCTGGACAAGGCTCACCATCACCTCCCCCTCTTTCTCTGCAGAACCTCCCCTCTCCACCAGCCACACCCCCTTTGCTAGCTCCATCCACATCTCTGGGGACTGAAGAGGCCTCTGACTCACCCCCACCAAGAGCTGTAATCTCTTCATCGCTCCCCCCCCTTATACAGAGTATGCCCCACAACCAAACTTCTTCAGCAACGCTCCCTCAGGAGACTCTCTCGGCCACGCCTTCCTCACCTGCTCCTTTACCTCTACCCACGCCTCCTCCACAACTCCTTCCTTCACCCCCAATTTCCCCGCAGGATTTGCCCACTCCCCTTGTCACACCCTCTCAGTTGCCTCTCTCCACTCTAACTACTCCCCCTTTCCCGGACAACTTTTCTGTGTCTCCTCCCCTTCCCCAGGCCACGCCCTCTAATCTGACCATGCCGCCTTTGCAAGACCCTCAGGTTCTGGCCATTCCTCCTCCAGTTTCTTCCTCTACCTCCATCTCACCACCTCCGCTTGTCCCTCACTCTTCCGTGGTCACGCCTCCTCTGATGCTCCCACCTTCTCCGACTTTGCCCACTTCGGAGGCCTCTTTGTTGACCTTGCCGCCCGCACCGGCCTCCTCACCCCAGCAGGCCACGCCTTCTCCTTTGGCCTTGTCCCCTCTATCCGCCCAACTCTCTATGGGCTCACTCTCTTTGCAGGCTTCTCCTTTCTTGCCTACCCCTCCTATGCAGCCACACGCTCTACCCTCGCCTCCTTTGCAGGCATCTCCTGTTACATACCCTTTGCCTCTTTCCTCACCCTCTGCCTCACCCCCTCTGCCGGCTCTTCTCTCCCCTCCTGCCTCACCTCCTCTGGACGGCCCTCTTTCTCCCTCAGCCTCACCTTCGTCTCCCTTAGCAACTCCCCCTCCAGAAGCCCCACCTGCACTGGGCTCACCCACACTTTCACCCCTGGCCACGCCCCCTCCGCAAACCCCACCTCTGGCTTTGCCCCCTCCACCAGCTTCCACTTCTTCCCTGGACACAGACACGTGTTCTCTACAGCGTCCTCTCTTGGCTTTGCCTCCTCTACAAACCTCTCCCTCTCCTCTGACAATACCCTCTCCGCAGACCCCACCTTCTCTGGCCTTGCCCTCTCTGCAGTCTCCTTCCTCCCCATTGGCCACAGCCACACCCCCACTACAGATTCCCCTTGTGGTTTTACCTACTTTACAGACCCCTCCTTCTCCCCTGACCACTCTCCCTCCGGGGGCCCCTCCTGGCCTGGCCTCGCCCGTTGTTCAGCCTCCTTCTCCTCCTGCCTCACCACCACTGCAAGCCCCTCGTCGACCCCCAACCCCAGGTCCAGATGTCCCTATCTCAGGTCCACGGCTGACCCTGGCGCTGGCCCCTGTCCCGCCTCCACCCCCCTCTCGAAGCCCGTCCAGTACGCTGAGCGGCCCGGACCTGGCAGGCCACAGCAGCAGTGCTACGAGCACACCAGAGGAGCTCCGCGGCTATGATAGCGGGCCCGAGGGCTGTGCTACAATCTCCCCGGCCCCGGACGCAGAGCTAGCTGCCTGCCACCCGGCCTCCTGGAGTCGAAGTTCTGCTCCGCCGTTAGCAGTACGCGGCACTCCAGGTAAGGATGCTGAACAGAGATTCCAGACTTGGGGGCAGAGCTTCCCAAGAAGTTGTCAAGCCCTGTTCCTGATATATATATACATATATATATGTATATACCCACACACATATACATACACAAACACACACACACACACAGACACACACAAGCGCGTGCAGCTTGCTCAGGAAAGTGAGAGGACAAGGACAAGGTCTGGTAGTAATTTCTCTTTCCAGTGGTCAGGCAGGGCTACTACTCATCTCATAATTTCTTCTTTTTTCTTTCTTTCTTTCTTTCTTTCTTTCTTTCTTTTTCTTTCTTTTTCTTTCTTTCTTTTTCTTTCTTTTTTTTCTTTTTTCAAGACAGGGTTTCTCTGTGTAGCCCTGGCTGTCCTGGAACTCACTCTGTAGACCAGGCTGGCCTCGAACTCAGAAATCCGCCTGCCTCTGCCTCCCAAGTGCTGGGATTAAAGGCGTGCACCAGCACTGCCTGGAGTAATCTCTTCTTTTAAAAAGCAATTTATTTTTACCTATATGTATGTGTGTTTGTGTGAATGTATGTACCATGTGTGTGGGTCCTCTGAGTTACAATTGGTTGCAAGCCACCCGAAATGGGTGCTGAGAACCAAACTCAGGTTCTTGCAAGAGCTGTACTTGTTCTTTACCTCCAAGTTACCTTTCCAGTCCTGCCTCCTTAAAATCACATTTATTTATTTTGAATGGGTTTGTAATTCTTTGTGGGCATGCACTCCTTTGGTGCACCTGGGGAAGACAGCCAATTTATGGAATTCATTTCTCACCTTACCTGTGGATTGGTAAGTGTGGATTGGTAAGGCTTAGTGGCAAGTGTCTTACCCACTGAACCATCTTTCCAGCCCTATTTATTTTATTTTATTATATGTCAAAGGGTGATTTGCCTGTATGTATGTATGTATGTATGTATGTATATATGTATGTATATTTGTGTACCACATATGTGGTGCCACGGAGGCTAGAAGAATTTGTCAAAATACCTGGAACTGGACTTAAAGACTATTGTGAGCAGCCACGTGGGTACCGGGAATCGAACTCAATTCTTCTGAAAGAGCAGCTAGTGTTCTTAACCACTGAACTATCTCTCTGGCCCCCAAGTGGTTCTTAAAGTTTTTTCATATCAATGAGTTTTATTTATTCACTTTGCTTCTTTGATTTGTGCGGGCTCGAGTGTCACAGCGCTGATGTCAAGGTCAGACAACTTGTGGGAGTTGGTTTCCTCCTTCACTATGTAGGTTCAAAAAATCAAACAGCAGTTGTGAGGTTCAGGTTTGGTGACAAGTGCTCTTCTTAACCGCTGAGCAATCTTTCTGGTCCCCACATTTGCTCTTACAGGAGTTGCCCTGCCGTGGCCTCCCACTGCTGGCCCAGGTTCCTCTGATGGCCTGTGCACCATCTACGAAGCTGAAGGACCAGAGTCGGTGGCCCCCACCCCTGGATCCCTAGATGTGGAGCCAGAACCAAGGCCTGGCCCTGGCAGTGCCAAGGTGACTGCTGCAGCCTGCCCAGGAGCATCCTCGAGAAGCCCGAAGTCAGCTCGCCTTGGCGAGCTGCCGCTGGGGGCGCTTCAGGCTAGCGTTGTGCAGCACCTGTTGAGCCGGACACTGCTGCTAGCTGCCACAGAAGGTGCAGCTGTGGGCAGCGAAGGTGGTTCAGGAGGCTCAGGGGGTGGTGGTGTCTCTGGAGGATCCCGGGCTCCGCTCAGCGATGCTGAATTGGGCCGCTGGGCCGAATTGCTGTCTCCCTTGGATGAATCGCGTGCCAGCATCACTTCGGTCACCAGCTTCTCCCCAGATGATGTGGCCTCCCCACAGGGTGACTGGACTGTGGTGGAAGTGGAGACTTTTCACTGAGCCAGACCCCAGTCCCTTCCACCATACACATACCACTTTAGAATCCACCCTTCTGGGTACACCTCTTTTGTCTTAGTCTCCATTCCCACTTCCTGTGACACTTGGCTGCATTGGTTTTTACGTCTAGAGCCCCGTGTTTGGGCCCAGGCTGTATCCCTGTTCTTCATTGGCTTAGGCTTGGAAAACACACACACACACACACACACACACACACACACGCACACACACACACACACACTGTCTAGGCCTTCCATCTGAGCTTCTCCTCTTTGGCCTAAGCCACACCCCTTCTCCAAGGAACCATGCCACACCTTATGTTCAGTGGACGATAGTTTACATGCTGAATGGTTTACATGCTGCCACCTGTGCGCTCTGCCACCTTGGGAGCTGGGAAAGGATCGGAGAGGTAGTTCAAAGGGCCAGGCTACACCATACCAGTGGTTATGCCTGAGCAAATCAGAGTTCTGGCTGAACTGTGTGACTCTTCTGCAGAAAAGGGGCTGGCAAGACAGTGGCCACAATGGTCTTGTGATTTTTCAGGTCTCACTTCTAATGAAAACATTAGGTTCACAAAGGCCTGGGTGGATGAACTGGAGAGCCACCGAAGCTCTTACTCTGGACATGGGGTAGTTTGTTCTCCTGGGTACCCCTTGCTACAGCACCGTTGTCCTGTGTGCACTCTTTCTCTTCCGCGCTTGAGAGTTAGAGGAATGGTGAGTCTGACTTCATCTGTTACTTCTCCATGATGGGTAGTGTCAAGTTGATAAAATGTAGAAAACACCCAAAAGAGGGGCCTCTTGACATGCCTATGGCGACTACCTTGCTTGGGCTGAGGTGGAAACACCCACCTATTTTGGGTGACACCATTCCGTCTGGAATACTGGATTGTGTAAGCAGAGAGCTGGGCAGCAGCATGCCTTCACTCCTCTTTTTCCCTGACTGTGGATGCTAAGTGACCAGCTGCTTTCAGCTCCTATTGCCTCCTTGACTTCCCCAGTGATAGACGATACCCTGAACTGTGAGCCAGAATAAAACCTTTCTCCTCCGAGTTGCTTTTGTCAAGGCATTTTATCACAGTTGAAAATAAACTGAGGCAATCTCCCTTTTCCTTTTACCAAGGAGGCTACAGTGGTAAAGCAGTAACTTGCCCAGGCTTGAAGAAAGAACTTCCACAAATGTAGGGGCTAAGTGGACTGAGCTGGCTGTAGCTTGCAGGGGTACGGGTGGGCATAGGCAGGAGACCCAGGAGCTGACACCATGCTAATCTATGTATTGCACTCTTAGGAGCATCCTTGCAAGGGTAAGGGTGGGTGTAGGCAGGAGACCCAGGAGCTGACACCATGCTAATCTATGCATTGCACTCTTAGGAGCCTCCTTGTTCTTTCTCTAACTCTAGATGAACTCACCAATTCTCACCATCTTCATTTAAGTCCTCCAATCAGAATTGCTTTCTACCTCCTAGCCATCAATCTGTACCTGGAGCCCTAACCCCAGGCAAGCTGACACACATCATCCCCCCACCCCTCAATCAGTGCCCTGCTTGAGTTTTACTCTCCTCTCAGAGGAGCACTGCTACCTCCATTGTTGGGAGAGAGAGAGCACTCTGGACTCTAGTTCTGACATTTGTGACAAGCCAGAGATTTCTTCTCTAGCTGAGCCCTGGAGGGAGCCTCAGATATCCTTGTTCTCAGACTTCAAGTCCAAGAGAAAAAAAAATGAATTTTTTTTAGAAGAGAGGAATTGGAATTTTTTTTCCTGTATAGCCCTGGCTGTCCAGGAACTCACCCTGTAAATGAGACTGGTCTAGAACTGAGAGATCTGCCTGCCTCTGCCTCCTAAGTGCTGGGGACTAAAGGTGCCACCATGGCAGACAAAACAAAACAAAACCAAAAACAAAACAAAAAAATCTCTGACCTTTGACCCTGGGCAGCTAGACACTCAAGGCCAGCTTCTGTAAGGACTTCCTCCATAGCTAGGCTCCAGCTCAGGGAGCCAGCTTGGGAACTGGGAATGTGTGAGTGACTAGTTACCACGGGGAGCAGCAGTCACAGGGACAGCACCAGTGTTAGATCTGTGTGACAGGAATGGGAACATTTGTCGGGGACTCAGCCATTCTGACATGGACTTGGTGTTGTACCCGGTTGCTCTGTGCCATTGGGCAGTAAAGAGGTTTTTTTGTGTGTGTGTGCCCTAGGCTATATTTCCCCTTACCCACATGAGCTGGAGCTAACCTGGGCACTCTTTCCCAGATGATCCTCCATTCAATGCCATTGCCTGACTCAGTTTGGCATTTGATGTACTGGGCTTGTTACTGATCCCTAAGACCATTTTCCATTCAATAGGCCCTATTCTCAGCCTTCTCCAAGGGCTTCATATCGCCCTCAGTTCAAAGCCCAAACTCTGATCCCAACTGGAGCAGTCATACACCATCTTCCTGATCTCACCATACACCTAAATTCTGCTCCTTCTTCCTGGATACACTGTCTCCTCCAAAGGAAATGACCCATCCCCTCCCCCATCCCACCATGCCCACTGCATCTGGCCTTTGTGCTGTTGCCTTCAGGGAAACCTCTCATACTGCCTCCTCCATGAAGGCTTCTTTGATTTTTCTGCTCTGGTTGTCTACTTTGGCATTATATTGATGGCAATTCACTCCCCAAACTCTCAGTACCCATTCCCATGACACCAGAGACTCCACAGAGGCAGGTGCAGGGCAGAACACCCCAATGGCTTCAGACAGTCTTTGTTGAATAGATACCACTGGGCCCAGCTCTTCCTGAAGCTGGCATTTTTGGATTAGGCCAGGCTCAAGTCCTCTCTTCATCCCTTTGGCATTTCTCACACCACCTAGCCACTGGATCCATCTTTGAACTTCCAGAACACACGGATTGGGGTTTAGCACCTTCTTGCTGTGATTTTCCCAGCCCTTTGGCTCTACTCAATATCCCTTATGACTGTGTAAATACTTTATTTTCCATCTTTTTCTGCCTTGGAGACATGGAGTGTTAACAGGCAGTGTGCAAAATGGTGGTGGGCAGTGTGGAGGGGCACATGAGGAGAACACGTTAGGGCCTCCTCAGGGGTACCCTGCTCCAGCCCCCAGGCTTTTTTTAACACTTGAAGAGCGGGCCACCAGGAATGGAGACGGAGCTGGGGGCCCCACCCAGGAAGCACCCAGGGAATGCTGTGGGCACCATTCTACCTGAGGCTTTAGGAGCACTGAGAAGGGGTCAGCCAGCCCCTAGGGGTCCCAAGATGCAGGGGGTGAAAGATAAAGGAGCCTGGGGAGCATTGATGGACTTTGGCACCATTCTCAACTCTGACTGGGCAGAGACCATGGGAACACTTCGAGGAGACAAGGGGAGGGAACTGACTGGGAAACTCTAGCCAGAATAAGTGGAGTAAGTCCACAGGAATAAGCGGACTGAGGCCGAGAACTCCCGAGGAGGGGGGTTCTCTTCTATAGCCAGCCAGCACGTGTGATATTAGTACTCCCCAGAGGAAAATGGGGGCTCTAGGGAAAAGGGTTCTTTGCAGCTTCTATAGCCCTAGAGTGGGGAGACGCTGCCCAGGCCTAAGGTGTTCCCACTGACCACTCCCACCCCAGGTGCTTCTCCAGACAGGATGGGCGGGGGCTTTGGTTTCTGCTGCAGGGACCATGATGCCTGCACCAGGCAGAAAAGTCCAGCCTGGCCATCTGTCCCCCGTAGCAAGGGGCTGGCTGCTCAATATCATTGTGTCCAGAGAACCTGTCCTGGGGTGCTAATATCCAGTCCAAGTTGCCTCTCCTTCTTCAGACCTTCTGTAGTTCCTGGGCCCCACCCAGCAGGGCCACCCTTGTCCCAAAGGGAAGCTGACTAGGAGGAGGAAGCTTCCTGCTTATTAACAAGTCCTGGGACCTCTGCACTTTCGGCCCATGGTAGGAGAGCAACACCCTCCAGGTAACTGGCCCATGCACCCCTTGAACTCAGGAGAGCTTGGACGATATGGTCTAACACGGGTAAACACTGCTATGTAGGCCAGGCCTGCCAGTAGGCCCTGCCCTCTGTGCTGCCTCCTCCACCTGGCCCTCCGTTGGCGGGAGTTACAGAGGCACAGAATGCCTTGGTACTGTGGAGCAGCAAGGTCACAGACTGCTGAGCTCTCCTCCCAGCAATGCGGGCCTCCAGGCTCCCCGTGAGTGGGCCCCTGGCTTCAGTTGTCCAGGCCCTGGTTGCTATAAGGCGTGGCTAGCTCATCTGCATCGCTGTCTGAGCTACCTTCGCTGTCCTTGGCTGGCCGATCCAGACTTCTAAAGAAGCGTGCGTCCCGGGGGGAGAGAGGGTAGAGTGGGTCCTGCAGGGCTGCGCCCACGCCCACACCCACACCAAGCAGCTCCTCATCAGAAGATGGTAGCGAATCCTCATCCAGGTGCCGCGTTAGGCTCAGCCCATCGAAAGCCAGCGGATCCTCGAATGTTGGTGGGCCTTTCAGCAACCGCACCTGGTGTGCGCGGGGCGGGGGTGGGGGGAAGGGAGGAGGCACCCGCGCGTTGGAGACGTAGATCGATCGACGTACCCACAGAGAACCCCGGCCATCAGGCGCCTTCCTCCCTTACCCTTCTAGTTTCACGCTTTATCTGGGTCCCAGAACCAGCGTTTGGCCTGTGGCCAATATCCTTTGCTCTCACCTCAGTCTTCAGCTCCTCGATCTGGTCCTTCAGCTCACGGATGTACTGCGATGAATCCGAGTGATTCAGCTGGCCCTGGATGCGGCCCTCCTCCCTCTGCCGGGAGGGCCGGGATACTGTCGGTCAGAGCATGGCCAGCCCCGCGGTTCACCCTCCTCCCAGTTCCTGGGGCTCACCTGGATCTCCAGCTCTGCGATGCGCTGCCTCATCTCTGCCACTGCAGCCATGCTGTCTGCCTCCCGAAGGCGCACAGCCATCACTTCTTCCTTACTCTGAAGGGAAGGGAGTACACAGGGGGCGAATCAAGGAGGGGGCAAGGTCTCAGGTAGGGTGGTGGGGTCCGGGCAGGGGCTGCACCTTGCACTCAGCCTCTGCCTGCTTGCGGCGGCTTTCGCTGAGCTGAGTCTGGAGTCCCTTGTTCTGTGCCGCCAGGTACTGTAACTTCTCCTGCAGAGCGGCGCGTTCCGCCTCCACACGGTTCAGCAGGTTGCGGTGGATGTTGTCCTGGAAAGGAGGATCAGAGGGTGCAGCTGCAAGAGGAGGGTGGTCATGGTATGGCCTGGGAGTCCACCGTGGTGTCCCTGTACCTGCGTCTCCAGTTCCACCACGCGCTGCCGCCATTCGCGGCCATCAGCCAGGGCCTGTGCCTCGCGCAAACGCACAGTCATGAGCTCGTCCTGTAACTCGCCCAGGACCAGCTTCCGCGGGGACTCCTTCCAGCGGCCACCGCGGGAAAGATGGGCCTAGAAGGCAGGGTGGAAGGGTTCTAGAGGCCAGGGTTAGTCTCCGATGAGTCCCGAAGTACGGTCCAGCAGTTGTTTCAGGCACACCCTGCTGGAGGCACCCTACCCCTTGGCCCTCACCTGCCAGGTGTCTGAGAGCTCCTGCAGCTGCTGCTTTAGCTCCCGCGCAGAGGCTACAGCCTCGCCCTCCCGCACCTTGAGCGCCTTGAGTTCCTCCTGCAGCCTGGCTACATTGTTCTCATCTGGCAGTGAGCTGTTTCTCTGCGGGCAGACAGTCAGGAAACCGGAAGGTACTGAATCTCCAAGCTTAGACTGCTGGACCCACACCTCTGGCCTTCCCTCTGATCTCTCTCTGCTTTGACAACTGAGCGAAGGGAGGACGACACCCTAGACTACAGCATACCCAAGGGAACAGAGACTAGGCCCAGGGGAAGAAGACCTCATGTGTAGCCAGGGTTCATTATCTACAAAATGGGTCTCAGGTCTGTCTTTGGGAAACTCCTTTGAACTGAGGCCTCCTGTAAATAAATACCACTGAAATTCTCACAATTCCAAGATGCAAGCCTTTCAGGATCCATGACCAGTCCTGAGAACTGCTGGAAGACAAGTGGCAAGTACCCTGTACTCTCCCCAGGCCTGGCCTGGAAGCCCCCCTTTCCAGAAACAGACAATACTGGAACCAACCTATATTCTGTCCTGGTGTGGAGACGGCCCAGTGATTGGGGTGTAGTTTGCCTGGCCCTTACTGACCCTTGTTTAGGTCTGGGTATGGGAGGCAAGACAGGGTCTAGACTGGGCCCATTTCCCTCCTGTGTGGAACGAGGTGTGTTGATGGGGCTAAAAGGCTTGCAGCCCTTACACAGCTGTAGCAAGTATTTGGGGTTCTCAACTTCAAGGGCTTTGTGTCAGCTCCCTGAGAGATCTGTTTTTTTTTTTTGTTTGTTTGTTTGTTTGTTTGTTTTTGTTTTAGGAGATGATCTCAGGTAACTCAGACTGAAATCAGACTTGTCATATAGCCAAGGATGATCTTGAATGACTGATCTCCCTTCTTCCACCTCCCCTGGGATTACAGGGATTCCCACCTGCACTGGGATTACATGTATACATTTGGGATGGACTCTGGGACTTCATGTATGCTAGGTAAGCATTCTACCGATTCAGGTACATCCTCAGGCTGAGTTGAGTCAATGCACAAAGCAGCTGGGGAGGCACTCAGGAAATGTGGTTTCTCCACTTCAGGGCTACAGGTGGGAAAGCGTAGTCCTTAGTTTGCCTCTGGAGGGTATCTTCATGGGAGAGACGAGGAGGCAAACAGTCCAAGTTAACTGGCCTGGGTCTTCCCCTGTCAACTTTCCTTCCCTGTATCCTGGAACCTCAAACCCTGGGGAGACATGCACAGTGCAGTGGGATACTAACCAGGCAGCATATGAAGCTGCCACGTTGTGCTTTGAGAGCAAGACTCAGGGCAGGGCTGTGCTTCTGTGTATATGAGCCCACAGAGTTCAAGGGTGTGTGGAGCTTTGTGGGTGAGACTCCAACTTCTATAACCCTGGATCCCTGTGTGGAGACTGTGGTGGTGGAGGAGACAATGCCTAGGAGGCAGTGGGCTCTAAAGCAGCATAGAGAGGTTTCCTCTTCGATGGGAACTAACAGACATGCAGTTGCCCTGGTTGCCTCCTCTTCTCTCTTGCCCTCTCTCCCTCTTCCTCTCCCCACCCCTTTGTATGTATATATGCTTGAAGAGGCCAGAAAATGATGTCAAGTGTCCTACCTCATCACTTTATCTTATTACCTTTAGACAGGGTCTCTCACTGAACCTGGAGCTAAGCTAAAGACCAACAAGCCAGAGATCATCTCATATCTTCACCATGGTACTGGGATTATAGGTGCATGTGGCCACTCTTGGTTTCTACATCTTCTAAAGCTTACTCAAGGCCTTTGTCTCCTCCCCAGCCGTACCTTTTCCATGTCCAGAACTTTGTCCTGCATCTCTCGAAGGGCCCCCAGAGTCTCTGTCTCTCGTAAGCGTGACTGCTCCAGTTCTGTCTCTAGGTGGGCCACAAAGTCCTCGGTGAGGCGAGGGTTTTCCTGGAGGCAAAGAACTGCATTGGTTCCTGGTAGTGACTGTTATATGGTGGACAGCCATTATGCTAGTGGGCCCAGGCTAGAAGAGAGTCCCAGTTTATGGGCATCCTGGGTTGAACCCATGCTAAGTTCATCACACTAGGAGGCAATAAAACTGGCTTGGCTTTTTTTCCAGGGAAAGCTTTTCCAGGCACAAAGGGAATGTTGGAAATGGGACTTTCCATGACTTGAGGGTGCCTTCTGAAAGTCTTCAAGACTCAGTCCCAGGACCATGTGCTCCTGCAATATAGCCAGATTGGAGTGGAGCTGTCTTTGAGGGGCATCAAATTCACATTAGCCTCTGAGCACCCTCACCCATCTTACAGATCTAAGCCCTGAGGGCTAGCAGATAAGGGTGGCATATAAGCTTGTAGGAGGTGTGGTCCTGCCAGTCAACCCCATTCAACCACTGGGTACCTGCTGTTCTTGCAACTGCCGAATGGTACTCTGTGCTTTCTGAAGGTCCTCTGCAGTTGAGCTACATTGTTGTCTCACTACTGCCAACTCCCGTTTGATGACATAGTTCTCCTCAGCCTCCTGTGCCCGTGTCACCTGCCCCTGAGCACAGTGAGGATGGGGTGGGAAGGATACCATGACCATCTGCTTTGGTCCCAGGCCTGGCCTCTAGGAAGCTCAGAGAGGATGAGAGAGGGTTAAAGTGAGACAGGCATGGCCTTTAGTGCTCAGAGCCTGGGATGGGGTGCCCACAGCAGGCCTCAAAATGGGTGGAGACAGGCCAGGACAGGCCACCTAAAGGATCCTGGGTGTAATGGACATTCTGGATGTGCTACCAGGCTTAAGTGGCAAATACCCCCAACTCCCAGGCTGGGGGCTCCATCCCAATTGTGGTTGTTTGCCTCTGTCCCAAGTGAAAAAAAAAAAAGATTGTCATACAAAGCAAAAGGCTTGTGAGAGGTGTAATACACCTCTGCAACTCTCCTGGGGCATTTCCTCCACCCAGATCCTCCTTCCCACCCAACTTGATATTCCCTGTTCCCCATTCCAGGCTCGGAGCCACTGGGTACTGCGCAGAAGCTTCTAGAAAAGCCATCCAAGAATGAGGCAGCAGCAGAAGCAGGCAAGTGAGAGATGGTGATGGGGTGACAGCAAAAGCAGAGAGGAGTCAGAACAGTTGTGTGTGTGTGCCTGCATGCATGCATGCCTGTGTGTGAGCACATTAGAGTAAGCTTAGCACAACAAATGTGTCAGGACCTAAAACAAAATGCTCTAAGGGTCCTGAGTCTTATTGGGGTAGCATCTCTTGCTCCTTGGTAGAGGAAGCCTGCTGTCATACTGAGGGTAAGCCTTCTCCTAAACTCACTCCCACAAAGGCCTCCCATCCTGGTGTTTGTCTCCAGCTCACATGCCCCCTCCCTCAAGGCACTGTTCTCCCTGGAAGCTGCCCCCTCCATGCAAATTGCTCTTGCCCCCAGAATGGCAGTGGCCAGGAAAGAGGTGGTTACTGGCTGTCTTGTGCAGGGACCCGGGAAGGGCCTGGGATGGAGAGTGCAGAGGTATATGGAAAAGCTACAGTACCTGGATTAACCTATCAGCCAAGGCCGCGCTCTCCTACCAGGCGAAGGGGGTTCCCAGCAACGGGGGGAGGAGGCAGAGCAGAAGGCAGGGGACAGGAGAGGGGGAGAGACAGACAAGAACCACTTGTCACTAACGCAGTGGGCTATCTCTAGAAGCAGGGGATAGAAAAGTGAAGACCAGAGAACCAGCGGAAGAGGGCTCAAAGAAAGACCAAAGCCAGAGCCAACTCTGTCCTGGAGGGGTTCATGTGAGTGGGGAGGGTGGGGTGCAAAGGGCTGAGAAAACTCAGCAGCAGGAATGTCTCTTCACTGTGTGTGAGGAGGAGATCCCAGAGAGGGCTGGGACAGGGGATTCATTTTAATCTTGAGAGAAAACAAGAATTGAGGTTTTGGTGTGGTAATAACATCCTGTCCATGACCTACTGCTTCCTTGTGGTCAGCAAACAGTCAAATGAGGAACACTAAGGAACGGGAAGTAGGACCCAGAGTCAAGCTAAGTTACCTAACCACCCCATTCATAACCTAGTAGGTTCCCAGGCCAAGTCCACACTTCTCTACCTCAGGCAGCCAAGTCCACACCTCTCTACCTCAGGCAATCAAGTCCACACCTCTCTCCCTCAGGCAATGAGCCCCCCCACCCTCATTCTGTCTGACTTCCTTCCTCTCTAGGATGAAACTTACAAATTACAGGTTGGGATTCCTCATGGCCCAGGGATGGAACTCGTTCTCCCACCCATGCAATTTGTGATTGCCATCCACTGAGTTGTAATTTAGCTGTAACCCTAGGGGCTGAGTTGAGATCCAGAGTGGGATGAAGTCTTCTGAGAACCCCTAATAACAGGGCAGCCCAAATCTCAGTGGGATTGGGGGAGGCTGAGGGAAAGGCCACTCATATATTTTGTTGCGACAGGGTCTCATGTAGCTGAGGGTAGCTGGCCTTGAGCTCTTAATCCTCCTGTCTCCACTTCTATATGCTGCTATTACAAGAGTACAACCACTATGCCTGCCCTGCCTAGGCTTCTTAACTCTGCTCAATCAGAACAGAGGAAGGGCTCCAGCCTTAACAGCTGCCGGGTGTTTTGAGGCAGAGAGATTCAGAACCCAACAGTAGGTACCCACACTCCTCACCTTCTCTAGGGTCTCAATCCGCTGTTTGAGCAGCCGGTTCTCTGTTCGAAGCCTCTATAGAGGAAGAAGAAGAGCACTTCAGAGCCCCCAAGCATTTATAGGCCCGTAATCTCTCCACTCACCAGCCACAGAGGTCAAGGAAGGTCCCCAGAGGTTCCTTATGTTCTGGGCCAGAAATTTCAGAAAATGAGGCACATTACTGTCTAGAATGGTTTATTAAAAATACTGAGGATTAAAAATACTCTAAGATGGCTCACTGGATAAAGGTGCTTGCTGCCAAGCCTGACTTCCCAAGTTATTTGTCTAGGACTCATGTGGTAGAAGAAGAGAATTAATGCGTACAAGTTGTCCTCTGACATTCCATATGCATGTTATTCCACACCCACCCACATTCATACACAAAATAAAATACATTTTAAAAGTTAAAATAAAACTTTTGGTGGTAGGAATGTTGCTCAGTCGGTAGAGTGCTTTTACTGTTTTTTTGTTTGTTTGGTTTTTTTGGGTGGGGTGGGGTGGGGAGAGTGCTTTTGTAGCACACATTTAAAAAAGCCCTTATTTTGCAAAAATCTGGCTTGGTGGCACATGCCTGTAATCCTAGCACTTGGGAGGCAGAAGCAGGAGGATCATAAATTCAAGGTCATCCTTAGCTATTGGATTGGAGGCCAGCCTGGTCTATATGAGATTCTGTCTCAAAATGATTTTATTTTATTTTCATTTGAATTACAGGGTTTCTCTGTGTAGCCCTGGCTGTCCTGAACTCGCTTTGTAGACCCAGCTGGCCTTAAGCTCAGATCTCATCCTGCCTCTGCTGTAGGGGTGGTCAGGCTGGCCTTGAACTCAGAGCTCATCCTGCCTCTACTGTAGGGGTGACCAGGCTGGCCTTGAACTCAGAGCTCATCCTGCCTCTGCTGTAGGGGTGACCAGGCTGGCCTTGAACTCAGAGCTCATCCTGCCTCTGCTGTAGGGGTGGTGCTGATGCTAAGTTCCTCTTCACCAGTTGGTTCTTCATCTACCAGTAAAGATGCCATGGGGCAATTGCTGGGTGGAAGGATAGGCAGGACTTCTGGGGAAACAGGCAAGCTGGCAGATGCAGGAGAGAGGAGGAGAGTATGCCCTGCTTTGGAGAGAAAAAAAAGCCAACTAGCCATGTGAGATCTTGGGCGGAATGGCCTGTGGTCGCTTTCTCCAGGCGGGAGGATGGGATGTTGAGCTGGGTCTAAAGAAACTGAGCAACTAAAGTTGAGGACAAATTTAGGGTGCTGAGCTAAGAGTATTGGGGAGGGCATGCTAGCAGAGGGAGATTAATAATGCCCAGCAACTGAGCCGATAGGGCAAGTTGAAATTGAGCAACAAGTGTGTGTCTGTGTTTTTCATCCAAAGATTCAATATTCTCTGGGGGTGTGGGGTTGGTATCAAGGTCCATTCCTGGAGCTTAGGTGGGGTCCTAGGATTAAAGGCTTGTGCCACCACTGCCTGGCTCAAAATTATTAAAACAAACAAACAAACAAACAAAAAACCCACAAGAAAACCTAAGCTGGGTGTGTTGTTGAACACCTTTAATCCCAGCACTCAGGAGGCAGAGGCAGGTGGATCTCTGTGAGTCTGAGGCCAGCCTGATCTACAAAGCAATGCCCAGGACAGCCAGGGATACACAAAGAAACCCTGTCTATAAATATAAAAATAAAAAACCCTTCATGTCTGCCCCTGCGATGGGGTGTGCATGCACGTAAGTGTCAGGAGCAGTCAGCATCTACACGATCCTTAGAAGTCTGTTTCTGCCTCTCCTTTCATTTTCCCCATGGGTTTCAAGGGAAGCTGATGCCAGGTAGTTCTGTCCCCCTTTTCCTTTGCTTCCAGCAGCCACTAAGTTAGATTCTCTGGAACAACCCCCCGCTAGAATTTAGGTCTTTAGTGTTGAACATATAGGTGGCCTTTGCTTTAATCACATTTCTCTCTGAGACAGGATTTCATGCATCCCAGACTGGCTTAAAACTTGCTGTGTAGCCAAGGATACCTCTGACTCCTTGATGTTGCTGTTTTTGCCTCCTGAGAACTGAGATGGCAGGTGTGTGCTATGATGCTATGATTATGCAGTGTGATGCCAGGGGCGGATAGAACCCAGGGCTTCCTGCACACTGAGGCAACATCTCTACCACATTTCTAACCTTTTAGACACACTCACTGCCTTTATTATTATTTTCCTGTTCCCCATAGTCTTGTTATATAGTATAGTCACCTTTGGATTTTGATCCTACTGCCTTCTGAGTAGGGGAATGCAGAGGTATACCGCCCCATGCTTGGCTCTACCTTCTGTTCTGTGATGAGGAATTTGGGGTAAGTATCTGTGGTTTTAAGTTCCCCCAGGACCCTCTAGGAAGCTGATGATAAATGCAAATGTGCTGTAGGTAGCCTCCTCAGGGTTCTTGGTTATGAAGAAATCATTTGTAGTCGTAGATGACCAAAAGGCTGTGAGGGTTGGTTTTAGTTGTCAACTTAACACAACCTAGAGTCTAGGAGGAGAATCTTAATGAAGGATTGTCTACATTGGGTTGGCTGATAGATAGCAACAAAATGTTGCCTATAGGGACTTTCTTTTTCTCTTTTCTTTCTTCTTTCTTTCCTTCCTTCCATTTTTTTTTTTTTTTCAAAACAGGATTTCTCTGTGTAGCCCTGGCTGTCCTGGACCTTCCTTGGTAGACCAGGCTAGACTTGCCACAGATATCTACCTACCTCTGCCTCAGGAGCACTGGGATTAAAGGTGTGTGTTACCACCTCACAGCTGGGGGAACTTTTTTTTTTTAATTGTTCCCTTAATTGATATGAGAGAAGACAGCCAATTACCCAGGCAGGGAATTCTAAAGTGCATGAGTGGATAAATAGAACTGAGCACAAAGCAAGGGGGTATTCCAATATGTAAGCAGCTCTTTCTTCCTGGCTGGATGTGATGTGACCAATGGTCTCAAGCTCTTTCTGCTGTGAGTTCCCTGGTAGTAATAGACTGTAATCTGGAATTGTTAGCTAAAATAAGTAAGTGATTTCTTGTCTTAAGTTTAAATTTTATTTTAATTTTATGTGCATGGAGTGACTACAGAGGTCAAAAGAGGACTCGCGATCTCCTGAGACAGTTGTGAACAATTGTGAACAGAGAGTTGTGAACACAGGTCCTCTGGAAGAGCAGTCAGAGCTTTTAATTTCTCCAGACTTCCTCAGTCTGTCAGAGTATTTTATCACAGCAGCAGAAATGAAACTAGAATACTTCCTATGGGTTACACACAGCTCCTGGGTTGCTTCTTGGTGAGACAAGGTGATAGAAGCACCCAGAAAGCAACTGGAGTAAATCATGGATCTGATGGTCACTGACTCACATCATGTGTAAGGAAACAGAGTCAAAAAGGAGCCTCAGCTGAGCTTCCTAGTTGGATCAGAACTGCTAAGGACAAAAAAGGATTAGGTCTCTTGACCCTTGACTGTATCCCCTAGACAGCTCTATCCAATCTGAACTCAGCTGGTCACTGCCTCCAGCACCACCACTCGTAGAGGAACTTGGATGGGCCTAGCTAATGAGTCCTATCTTTCCTGATTATCCCAAATGGAAACAAGGGAGGAAGAGTGAGTGAGGGGTATGTAGGGCTATACACTGGTCATGGTTTACAAAAAATTGAGAGTGAGGGTCTGGGGGTGTAGCTTAGTTCATAGAGTACTTGCCTAGCATGCTTTCAGCCCTGGTTTCAACCCCCCCCCCCAGTATCACATAAACTGGGTATGATGGCAAATGCCTCTAATCTCAATATTCACAGGTAGAGGCAAGAGGATCAGGAGTTCAAGGTCATTTTTGGCTACAGAGAAGGTTTCAGGTTATATATCTGGTCAATATAAGACCTTGTTTCCAAATTTTTTTTTTCCTTGCTGAGGATGGTGGCACATGCCTGTAATTTAATCACAGTACTTAGGAGGCTGAGGCAGGAAGGCTGCAGATTTGAGGACAACTTATATTATACAGAGAGACCTTGTCACAACAACCAAACAAATTTGTTGCTGCTCAGCATTTTTAGCTAAGGTTAAAAATAAAAAAAAACAAGCAATAAAAAAAATAAGTAAATGAGGAGGGGCATGGTAGCAATGGGGAGGCAGGGGGAGGAAGATAGAGTTCGAAGCCAGGCTAGTCTATATAGTAAGTTCCAGACTAGCCAGGACTGCATAGAAAGTCTGTCTAGAACAAAACAAAACACCCTAACATTCTTAAATAAATAAATAAATAAATAAAAATTTTGTATTTAAGTATATTTTCTATGTTTATTTTGTGTGTGCTCATGAGCATGATCACCATGATCCATCTGTGGAGGACATGCAGAAGTCAGTTCTATCTTTCCATCACATGTGTCCTGGGGATCAAACCTAAGCCATCAGGCTGGTGGCAAGTACCTTCACTCACCGAGCTAGCTTGCTGATTCTGAAAGTTTCTGTATTTTATGATGCTTTAGCAACTTGAGGCCTTGCCAGCTTGGGCGATAGTCCTTCCCAGAACTAGCTAATTCATAGACAACAAGTGTGTTGCTGCTTTCTCAGTATAAAACCAACAACTCCAGGACCCTCACCTCTTCCTTTACTTACTTATTAAGTGAATGCCACCTTCGCTCTAAAGACCTAGGGCTGAATCAGATACTATGGAGACTCCTTGAGGTCAGAGCAGGGAATATCACTCAAATTGGTACTAGCCAACCATGACTGGGTCCTGAGCTTGCTTACATACACCTACACTGATTTAATTCTTCCTTCTGTACAAACCATGTCAGAGGTTCTGGACCATGCCTCCTCCATGCTCTCTGACTGACATGACCACAACCTGCCTTTTCCTCTTGAAACAGAATTATCAACTCTCTTTTCTTTCCTTTCTTTTGCATATATCTGTGTGTGCTTATTTGTGTGTGTATGTGTAGGCATGTGTATATAAACTCATGCTCCAGTGCACACATACATATTGAGGCCAGAGGTCAGCCTTTATTTATTTTTAAAATACTTAGTAACTTTAAAATTATTTGTTATTTATATTTTGAGACAGTGTCTCACTTTGAGTCCTGGTTGGCCTGGAACTCTCAAAAATTGGCCTGCCTTTGCCTACTAAGAGTTGGGATTAAAGGTGTGTGCCACCACGCCTGTCTCGAGCCTGTTCTGTTCTTTTATTGAGACACGGTCTCATGTAGCCCAGGTTGACCTCGATCTGCCATATAGCAGAGGAAGACCATGTACTTCTGATCCTCCAAAATCCACTTCCCCAGTCCTAGGATGACAGACTTGTGCCATGATACCTAGGCTTGTTGGTTTATTTTGGGACAGGATCTCATTATGTAGTCATGATTGGCTGGAACTTGTAATGTAGTCAGGGTTGGCTTTGAATAGAGATCCGCCTGACTCAACCACCTCACAGCTGGGATTAAAAGCATATGTCACTACTCCTGTCCCATGTTAGTTTCTCAGTAAATCTGAAGCTCATGGACTGAGTTAGGCTGGCTGGCTAGTGAGTTCCATGGATCTGCCTGCTACCTCTCCCAATCCTGAGTGCTAGGCTTATAAATGCACACTAGTTGTGCTGGGCCTTAACTGTTGGGTTCTGGGAGCTCTGAACTTAAGTCTCATGCTTGAGGCACCATCACTTTACAGAGGCATCTCCTCAGCCTTACCCCTCCTTTTTTAACCTGGAAAAAATTTGGCTAGGATGGCTTGCAAGTGAACCCCAGGGTTCTATCTGCCTGTCCCTGTGTCTCCATGGGTAGGATGAAAAGTATACCACTGCCCTTTTACGTGGGCTTTAGGGATTGAATTCAGGTCCTCGTGCTTACACAGCAAACACTTCACCCACTGAGCCATATCTTTTGCCCCTTTTTTTCCTTCTGTACTGAGGATGAAGCCCATGGCCTTGTGCATGCTGGGCAAATGTTCACCACTAAGCTACAGCCCCAGCCTCAGCAAACGCTTCTCTCAAAGGCAGTTGTCTATGCTCCTGTCATCTTGCCTTCCCTAATGCAAACAAATAAGGGATTAGTTTTTGTTTGTTGATTTATTGATTTATTTTTGAGACAGGATTTCTCTGTGTATCTTTGGCTGTCCCAGAACTCTGTAGACCAGGGTGACCTCAAAACTCAGAGATTCGCCTGGCTCTGCCTCTGAGTGCTGGAATTAAAGGCATGCATCACCGTGATCTCCCAGCATCAAATTAGGATGTTTTAAAACAGGCTAAAAGTGAAAGACCCAACTGCAGGACACATGAAAGATGCCCTATGAGGAGACATCTGCCTGACTCTTCAAGGCCTCTGGGGAAATCTCTTCTTTGGGGAAATTTTCAATCTGGACTGAGGTCTCAAGGTCTGTGGCATTCTTGTCTATTCCTGGGTCCTCATGGTCACCAGATGAGAGCAGGCCGCTCATCTGCACACAGCAAGAACCACATTTGGTCCAGTGCAACACTCAAGCTACCTTCCTTGTGAGATGGCTCACAAACCCAGGATAGAAAACTTTCTGGAAGCCTCAAGCTGGGCCAAGTGCTTCAGCTTGCAGGAACATGCCTCTGCCTCTGCCTTTCCACAGGAGGCAGGAACAATGAGCATGAGGTTGGCAGTAATAGGAGCATCACAGCAAAGCTCCAAAGCGAATAACTGCCAGGGTTACACAACTGGTCCTCTGTGGGACACCACTGCTAACCACTTTGACTTATCAACTGGAGAGGACAAAACCAGGTCTATGTGTAGGTTTGTATCCCTGCCTGTCCTCCACATTGGGTGACAGGGCCAGTAGGCTCAGTAGGCTTTGGGAATGTGTAGCTAGCTGGTAGGCTGGGTAGGTGGGTACAAGCTTTCCTTTCTCCTCTCTTCTACATCCTGGCCCTGGGTTGTACCTGGCAGTACCTGGGCCTCCTTGGAAAGATATTGAAGGACTCTAGATGCTCAAGAGTGCCTTTATCTGGGAAGCCAGGTCCTTGTCACTTAAGATCAGGTCTCATCTTTGTTTCAATCCATGTTTGTTGGGTGAACAGCTAAAATCACATGAAGAGGGGTGAGGAGGCCATTGAGAGGTAAGTTTGGTTTCAGACGTTTTGAGCACTCAAGGCACTGACTCTGGTGGGCTGGCAGGCTGGCTACCAGTGCAAACAGAACCCTCAGTGGATGCCCATACGTTAGCCTACATATCCTGCTTGCTGAGTCTTTTTTCCTTAGTTCCCAACCTTGAAGGCTCCTCTGTGCCCCCAGCCTTCTGGGTGTTCTCCTGTCCACCAGATACACACTTCTATCTTAGGTCCTTTACACTGGACTCTTGGACCTAGAGTGTCGTCCCGGGCGCGACTGTCTCTTTCTTGTATGACTATACCCGGAGCACTCTGTGGAATCTGCACTATTTCAGTGATTTATTGACTGTCGCCCCATGACATGGGGGGGTTCAGGGACATGAAGGCAAGGAACTTTGACTATCTTGTTTACTGTTGTGTGGCCAGCTTTGAGGACATGCCAGTTGGGGGATGCGCTCCCACGCGGGGCTGGCAGGTGAAGTAAGGGTCAAGTGAGCGAGGGTTATCCGAAGCCAGAGGTTGTCCACCCAGGCCAGCCCGTTCTACCCATGCGCTAGATAGGACTGCCCTCTAGCGGCCAGCTCTGGATTTGTAAGGGAAAGCCTCTAGGGAGCCCATCTCTGTCCCTTTGGAACTCACTTTGATCTCGATCTGCTCTTCCATCTCCTTACTCTTCATAGCTGCATACTCCTTCTCCAGCCTGTGAGGATGGGGCACAAGGTCAAAGTCCCGCCTCCCTGGGGTTGAGGAGGGCTTCCCACTTGAGTTCTCCATTCCCAGGCACTGACCTCTTCATCTTTTTAGGGTTGTACTTGACCTGGTAAGCCTTGAGGACCAGCTTGTCTGGGCAGCTGTCAAACTGGTGGGGAATCACTCTCTGGAAGTACTGTGGAGACATAGGGAGTCATGATTAATTGGGCCCTGACCACCAGGGTCTGCCCAAGCTCTAACTGTATCCTGCTACTGCCTGAGGCTTCTCTTTGTCTCAGCTGTTTGTCTCAGCTTTGTCTCTAAGCTGTTTGTCTTTGGTTACTCAGCCAGCATTTGTAGTGCAAATGAATTGACTGTAGGAGAAGGAACAGCTAGGGAAGAAGGGAGGCTTGAGAAAATCGGGCCAGGGGTTGAGAGTGGGGATCAGCTTGGCCTGTAAAGGAATTTACTGCCCAAGCTTGATCTGAGTTCCATCCCTGGAGCCCAACAGTGGAAAGAATAAGAGAGTGTGCCTGAGAACCCAGAGTGGAAGCAGAGAATTGTGAGTACTGTGTGCCATAAGCCCTCATTCTTCTCTTTCCCTCTCCCTCTCCCCACCCCCACACTAACACTAATAATAAAATTAAGACAATCAGGCCAGAGGACCTCCTGAAGGCAGGACTGGGATGAATGGGGTCTGAGCATAGGGGAACCCTCCTTAGGAAGTGGGTAGACAAGCCCAGTGGACACGGGTCCTATTCCTCTGCCCAGCTGCTCCAGTCAGGCAGTCTTGGACAATGTATGCCCGTGTTCACAGACACAACTGTGGTCTTTGTGCATTCTTTCCTGAAGCACCAGCTGGAAGATGCTGGGAGGGGATAGGGGCCTGTGTGATGGGGAAACCATGGTGAGGGGAAAGATGGCTTCTGATCTAGCAGACTGTGCCAGGGGAAGGCACAGGCAGGGAGGGGCAGGGTAGGAGGCTGCCTCAAGATGCCTGGCTCCTTCCCGTGCCCCTTAGGTTGAAAGCTGGGATAAAAACACACTGAAAACCTCCCAAGTTTTTACTCTCAGGGGTTACTTTTCAGGCAAGCTTTGTGGGTAGGAAAGAGTAGGACCTTTCCAAATCAGTTTCGTGTTGGCCTCCTGTTCTCCCCACTACTAGGTTGCTGGCTCTGGGTTGTATCTGACAGAGCCTGAGGTTCCTCAGGTAGGCCTCAAGGGACAGCAGAAAGGATCCCAGATGCTCAGGCGTGACTTTTATTGGGAAGCCAGGCCCCCCATTGTCACTTAGAATCTTTGTTTGTTTTTTTGTTTTGGTTTGCTTTTTTCCAAGACTGAAACTTAAACTCAGGAGATCTGCCTACCTCTGCCTCTCAGGTGCTGGAATTAAAAGAAAGTGCCACCACTGCCAGGCCTATTACTTACAACATTGTATAGCTCAGGTTAGCCTTGAATTTCTGATTTACCTGCCTTCATCTCCTGAGTGTTGGGTTTAAAGCAGGCATCATTATGCCTGCTTATATAGTGCTGTAAAATGGAACCCAGGGCTTCATGCATGCTAGGCAAGCACTCTGCCAACTAGCCATGGGAAGGTTTCCTGTGCCTGTCACCTCCAGTAGAGACGGTTTCATCTTCCCAGCCATCTTGACCCACCTGGGACATGCCCTCCATGTCCAGTTGCATCAACTCTGTCTGGTTCACTTGCAGCAGGGCAAGGCCTACTCGGAACACAATCTCCAGTCCCTGCAAAAGCAACCATAGTCCCATGAGTCCTGCCCATTTATCCTCTCCTGTCCTCCCATTAATAAGCCCTCACCAATGAGCTTTCTGTCCCCTCAGCAGGAGGCTCAGCCCCTCCTTGCATTCTAGCCCCTCCTTTGTCCTGTTATGGTTCATTTTGGGAGTGGGATGTAATTCTCTCCACATGCAGAGTGGAACGGGCAAGGGTGTCCTGTGGGGCACTCACCTCATACATAAAGATGTCAAAGACCCGGGTGGCAACAGGCAAGGGGAAGGTGGTAAGGAAAAGTGTGAGGAACCAGGATGATGCATACATGGATGTGTGGAAACTCTGTGAGCGGAAGTGGGTGTTCAGGTCCGGAAGCTGCTCCTGTGTGGGGAGGGGGAGGCTGGTGGGCATGGAGAGGGAAGCATTGGGCCTCAGTGCCCCTTACCTCCAAGGGGCAGCCTACTGCCCCTTGCTTACCTACCCTGGGCAGCCTAGGTCCCTCCTAGGTCCTCTTTTAGCTACTGTGTTTGGGGGGAAGCTGAGGCATACTGCAACTTTGAGTGCCATGGGGCTACAAGCAGGGCCTGGGGAAATACACGTCAGAATGTGATTGACCTCAGCCTCAGTCAGGCTGTTAGATAGTAGCAGACCACTGAGGAAGGTGAGGCTGGAGAAGGCATCAGAACTCTGGGCTTCCTCCTTTAGTCAGCATCTCTGTGTTTTCGGTTACACGTTTGCTTGACTGTGTAAATCTTAGCCTATGAAAGTCTTTAGTCTTCTGGCTTGGGGTTGCAATTCCTCCGTCTTAACTTTGAGGGGGGCAGATGCTAGGAATCAAATTATTTTTTATCTGTGGGTATGTATAGAAGGTCTGTCTGTGTTCATATGTGTATATATATGTAAGGGTGTTGTGTGGAGGTCAGAGGTTGATGCTGCTGTCTTCTTCAATCTCAACCTTTCTTTATGAGGCAGCATCTTACTATGTGGCACTGGAAGCCCTGGAAATTGCTATGTAGATTAGAATGGCTTATGAACTACAGTGATCTGGCTGCCTCTGCCTCCCAAGTGCTGGGATTAAAAGTGTGTATTACCATGTTCTGCTGTCTTTTACCTATTTGTTAAGACAATGCCTCATTGAACTTGTAGTTCATTGATTTGGCCAGGCAGGTTGGCTGGCCAGGAAACTCCAGGAATTTACTTAACTCTGCCCCCTTACTTATATCTCTGCCTCCCCAGTGTGAGGATAACAGGAATATCCTCCTACGAGTCTGTGAGGCTTTTATATGGCTACTGAGGATCTGAACTTTGGTCCGTATGCTTGTGCAGCAAGCACTTTACTGACTGACCCATCTCCTCAAACCATAGTTTATTTTTTGGAAGAGGATCTCATATATCATAGGGTAGCATTCAACTTGTTATGTAGCTGAGCTGACCTTGAACTCCTGATCCTCCTCCTGCTTCTACTTCTAAAGTGCCAACTACCACAGGAGGGAATTGAAACCAGGCTGTTGTTCATGCTTGGCAGGCACTCAAATACCTGAGCTATGTTCTTGCCCTATTCTTTTCTTTTTAAATAAGGTCTTACTCTGTAGCCTGTTGGAATTAAAGGTGTTCATCACTATGTCCAGCTGTGAAATTTCTTTTCTTTTTGAGGGTAGGGAAGGATACTGGGGATCAAACCAGGACTCACGAATACCAGGACCACCAACCCCTGCCTTCATTTTTGTAGGTGCCTGGGCCTTCTGTTTGTTCAACTTCCAGCCCTGGGGAGTTCTACCTCCCTGTCCTCAGAGCCTGAAAGAGGAGCCTTCCCTGACAACTCACTGCTGGGCACATTTCTCTTGCCATGGGCTTCTGAAGCTGGCCAGAGAATCTAAGAATACAAGAATGGTGTGTGTGGGGGTGTGGGGGTGTGGGTGTGGGTGTGTGGGTGTGTACCCCCCACACGCACCCCCCCCCCCGGCATAAACACTTACGTTCTGTCTGCCAGCCAGGAGTGAGCACTGTGGGGGTTGCTATTTATAAATGGAGATGTCTGTAGCTCCCCCGTAATCAGCAGAGGCAGGCAGACAACACTTTCCCCTCCTTCTACCACACCCTTAGCATGTGGAGCCAACCCTCCTCCTCCCATTCTGCCTTAGTGGTTCTGGGAGTCCCTGTGAGAGCCAAGAGGCCCCTGTCCTGGCTAGCCTTGTCCCTCCCAGCATGCTCCACAGTTGCGTGGTTTCATGTCACAGGAAAGGACAGAAATGGGAAAGGACAGGAGTCCCTTTCTAGGACGCCTCCTTCCCTCCTCCCCCTTTCTCCCTCTCTCACTCCTTCCCTCCTCCTCCCCCTTTCTCCCTCTCTCACTCCTTCCCTCCTCCTCTCTCTTTCTCCCTCTCTCATTCCTTCCCTCCTCCTCTTTCTCCCTCTCTCACTCCTTTCCTCCTTCCCTCCCTTTCTCCCTTTCTCATTCCTTCCCTCCTTCTCTCCCTTTCTCCCTCTCTCACTCCTTTCCTCCTCTCTCTTTCTCCCTCTCTCACTCCTTCCCTCCTTCCCTCCCTTTCTCCCTCTCTCACTCCTTTCTTCCCTCTCTTTTGTTCTTCCTTCTTTCTCCTGCCATTTCCACCCCCCCCACTTCCTTCTTTTCCTTCTCCACAGAACTTCACATGGAACCCAGGACTCTTATGTGCCAAGTAAGTCCTCTACTACTGACCTATACAGCAACCTTCCTGCCCCTCAGCTCTTAGATATTGAGACAGGCCTTACTAAGTAGCCCTAGGGTGGCCTTAAACTTGTTATCCTCCTGTCTCATAAACCGAAGTACTATGATCATGAATGTGTACCACCTCACCAGGCTCCATGCATGTTATACCACCACTTCTTTCCAGAGAGGGTTTCATGTAACTCAGGCTAGCTTGAATTTTCTATGTGCTGAGACTGACCTTGAATTTCTGATTCTTCTAAATCTACCTCCTAAGTCTTAGGATAACAGATGTGTACTACCATGCCTAGTTTATGAAGTTCTGGGAATGGTATCCAGGGCTTTGTGCATGATGGGCAAGGATCCTATCAACTGAGCCACATCCTCAGCTCCCAAGGGTAATTTCTCAGGTCTAGAATTTCCAGTTCAGGTCTAACCTCAGGGTGGTCATCACTAGCCTGCTTACCTGTAGCATGTATTCAAACTGGTAGATACAGAGTCCCAGCTCAGCCATGCTGGGCTTGAAGAGCTCCCGTAGCCGGTACTCCTGCATCAGCCGCACGAACACACAGAAGGCTTCTTCCTCAGGCATCTGGAGGGACCAGCAATGTGTGTGTGTGTGTGTGTGTGTGTGTGTGTGTGTGAGACAGAAAGAATGGGAAGGCCATGCTTGGGCTCTGGACAACATCATGGTACACAGGGGCATGTTTCTGTCCCATTTATATTTATTGTAACTGTACTCGGCTACTGGGACCCATCCAACAAACCATAAATATGGTCAGTACTATTTATTGATGGAAGGCCTGTGGCTGAAGTTATTTGCTGAGGGCCACTAACAGGAAACAGTGGAGCTGTACTTAAACCTTGCTAGTGCCCCAGTCTCATCAACCTAGTTAAGACATCCCTGTTGACGCCCTGTTCTAAGCCTTCTGGTTTCTCTGGAGGAATACCCCCCTGCAAACCCCTATAAATACCTAAATGGTTGACCTGTGGTTCTTCCCTGTCCCACTGCTTCTTAAGTCCTGTTCCTGTCCTGCATCGTACAGTATCTGGACCCAGGCAGCATAAATGCCAACCTAGCTGTTCCATATCCATCCACCGAGAGCTTAGCCTGGCCTTTGTCAGAGGGCACAGTGAGTTGGCTGCTGAGGAAGGCTCTGGTCCTAGGAGGTCACTAGGTTCAGGGAATGCTCTTATGTTCATCTCTTGGGGATGGAGCTCAGGGCAGCCACTTACCTGCATAAGGAGTAAGCCAACAATGAAGGCACTGCCCTGGCAGTAGCCCACCTCCCGATCAACCAGGGAGTATGCCTAGAAAGGAAGGAGGCTGGGTGAACACAGGATTCCCACCAGCCCCTATGGAGCCATTTCAAGTGGGGATTGTTGCTAAGGTGGCTGGAGCCAATACTGGGGCCTTACCTTCATGACATTGAAGAGGACTTCCTGGCCCAGGCTGTCCTGGCCTTTGAAGAATTCATGCTCTGGGTAGGTGCGGGCAATATCCCTTCGGATCAGCTTCTCACATGGTGAGGACATCTTGAGGAGCTCAGAGTACTGGTTTTTGACGGGCATATCTGTGGCACTACACAGGAGCTGCCAAACGATGGCCCGAAAGTGGTGTGGGATGCCCTTTCGGATCAGCTCCTGCCATGGGGAGGGGTGAGGTGGGGGAAGGGAGGCTAGGGCTGGAGACTGCCCCATGCACTGCAGCCATCCCAAAGCCAGCCCAGTTCAGCACTTCAGGTATGGCTTACACATGCTTTTAGGATGGTACAGAGGACGTCTGAGTCACTGAGCTTTAGCTGGTCATGGTGCTTATTGGGGGCTCCCCCATCCTTCTGCCACTAAGCTATAATCCCAGTTCTTATGCTCTGTGTTTGTTACATATCCATGTACACATAGATATATGTGCACACATGGAGGTCAGAGGTCAGCCTTGGTTGTTATGCCTCAGAGGTTTCCACCTGGAATTTTGTTGTTGCTTATTTTTGTTTTGATTTTATATTTTAAATTGCATTTAAATTATTTATCGTGTGTGTGTGTGTGTGTGTGTGTGTGTGTGTGTGTGTGTAGGCAGTATGTACCAGAGGATAACTTGCACCTGCATTTGAAAGAGTTGAATCTCTCCTACTACGTCAGGTTGCTAGTCTTTACAGCAAGTGCCTTTATTTGCTGAGCTATCTTGCTGGCCGGTATATCCACTTGTATTTTGAGACAGGGTCTCTTTACTAGGCTTACCAACAGGACAGGGATAAGCTGACTGGCTCGGCACTCCAGGGATCTGCCTATCTCTGCCTCCATAATGCTGGGATTAGAAGCATGTGCCTGATGCTCAGCTTTTTATAGGTGCCGGGGATTGACCTTCCATCTTCAAGTTTGTGCAGCAAGCACTTTAGAGAGAGATATTTTCCCAGCCCCCACATTCTTTGTAAGCCAGCTTTTTGACACAAAGTTTCACTATGCAGTCCAAATTGGTCCTCATCTTGCAAGCCTCTTGTCTCAGTGTCCTGAGTACAGGGGTCATAGATATAACCACCATTATATCAGAGCAAAAAGCAAACAGGCACAAGGACCTCACTCATCCTCCCCCTGCCCCTCCCCCCATTCCCATGTCCTATCTGTATATCTCCACTTTGGTCCTTCTGCCTAAAATGGGCTACCTGGCCCTGGCTGGTGGATGAATGACCAGGCTGGCCAGACTCATGCCCATCCCATATCTGCCTCAGGCCACCTTGAGTAGCTTTTCCTTCCTGCGCCGCCACTCCTCCCACTCATTGGCAATTCGGCCCCAGAGAATCCACGTGTCCTCCTCCAGGTGGCTCAGGTTGGAGGAGGCTGAGGAGCTGGATACTAGTGAGGAGCCGCTGTTCCTCCGGGAGCCATTCATGGAGCGCATGGACTTGGAGTCGGCTTCCAGGAGCCTAGGCAAGAAGAGTAGGAGAGGGGAGGCCAGAAAATCCCAGTGGTTCCTAGTCATGGGGAACCCCTTGAAGCAATTGACCTCGTAGGCTAGATCCACATTGCCTGCTTTCCTTTATTTAAAAGCTTTTATCTCTACAAGTGTATGCCGTGTGTGTGTGTGTGTGTGTGTGTGTGTGTGTGTGTGTGTGTGTGTGTGTGTGTGTGTAGGTGCATTTGGAAGCCAAAAGAGGACACTGGATCTCCTGGTGCTGGAGTGGTTGTGAGCCACCCAGTATGGGTGCTGGGAACTGAACTTGGGTCTTCTGAGAGAGCAGCAAGTGCTCTTGACGGCTGAGTTATATCTTTAGCTCCCATGCTGCCTTTCTTGCTAAGTGATCTTGGCCAGTGACCTAACCTCTCTGAGCCATGGCCCTTGGAAAGTTACTTGTGTGTTCCTCTTCTGTACCAAGCACTGGGCTCAGTGTGCATTTCTACCAGTTCATTTGCAGACCAACTCTGCACAACACATTTAGGAATGGTCTATATAGAGGGGCTCAGAATGTAAGTTCTGGCTGAGGGCATTTAAAGAGTACCAAGGACACTGTGGGATTGTATTAACCATGTCCTTTACTTTCCTTCCTTCTCTCTTCTTCTATTTTTCCTTCTCTTTCTTTGTATGCATATGTATGTGTTTGTACATGCATGTGGAGGCTAGCGGTCAACCTTTAACACTGTTAAGGAATCCATTTTATTTTTTAGACAGGGCCTCTCAGGAACTTGTACCTCTCCAATTAAGCAAGGATGGCTGGTAGGTGAATCTTTGGGTATTTGCCTGTCCCTACCTCTCAGTTGCTGGAATTACTTGACTAGTGTTTTTGTTTTAGACAGCATCTCACTATGTAACCCTGGCTGGCCTGGAACTCCTTATGTAGACTAAGCTGTCCTTAAATTCACAGAAATCTACCTGCCTCTACCTTCTGAGTGTTGGGATTAAATGTTGGATGTGATTGCTTTTTAATGTGGATTCTGGGGATCACATTTAAGCACTTTAAAGATTAAGCTATCTCCCCTCCTTCCTACTCCTTTTTAGTTAATTCTTCCTCTTCCTCTTCCTCTTTGTCTTCTTCTTCTTTCTTTCTTCTTCTTCCCTCTTCCTCCCTTCTTCTTTTCTTCTTCTTCTTTCTTCTTCTTCTTCTTCTTCTTCTTCTTCTTCTTCTTCTTCTTCTTCTTCTTCTCCTTCTCCTTCTCCTTCTCCTTCTCCTTCTCCTTCTCCTCCTTCTTCCTCTTCTTTTTACTTCTTTTTCTTCTTCTTCTTAATTTTTTGAGACAGGGTTTCTCTGTATAGCCCTGGCTGTCCTGGAACTCACTCTGTAGATCAGGCTAGCTTCAAACTCAGATCATCTGCCTGCCTCTGTTTCCTGAGAGCTGAGATTAAAGACATGTACCACTACTGCCTGGCATTCATATTTTTAAATATTTTATTTTGTTTGTATTCTAGGTGTTTTGTCTGTATTAATGTCTGTCTGAGTACCACTTTGGTGCCCAAAGTCAGGAGAGGGCATCAAATCCCCTAGAATTGGAGCTACAAATGGCCATGAGCCACCATGTGAGTATTGGGAATTGAACCCAGGTCTTCTAGAAGAGAAATTAGCTAGGGCTTTTAACCACTAAGACATCCCTCCAGCACCCTTCCCTTTAATGATTTTTTTGAAATGGGGATTGAATTTAGGGACCTGTGCACTCTTGTGAGTGTTCTACCACTGATAACTCTAGTCCTTTATTTAAAACAGGATCTAGCTACAAAGCGCAGGTTGGCCTCACGCTCTTGCTACATCCTCCTGCTGTAGCCTTCCACGTGCTGAGATGCTTTCAGGATATTTTTGACAGCTTTATATACTTTGGAGAGATGGAGGGACTTAGATGGTTCTTCCTAGGGCTAGGCAGTTATTAAAGATAGGAATGGTCTGTATGCCTGTGAGTGAACTTTCCCATATGCAAATCAACCAATCCAGAGCCCACACCCTGACCACTTCCTCCATCAAGCTTTTACTCAATGCTCACTATCCATCTGCTCATATCACCTCAGGGCTGAGTACCCAGCATCTGGGGCCAGGCTGAAATGCTTCAAGTCAGTGACTCGAATGCTTGCTTGTCCTGTTGCACCCACTCCTGCCCATGGAAACCAATATAAAGGTTCTTGCCAGCATTTTCCCTCTGGCTCTTGTTTGCTCTTGACTGACAGGTCTGCCTCCTCTCCTTTTGGGAATCTTAAGTAATAAAGTACCTTTTTTCTTAGTGGCCAGTGTCTCCTGATCTGCTGGATTCACTTCATTCCTGAGTAAGGGTATGAGCCCAGGATTATCGCTCAGTAGTAGAGCCCCTGCCTCAAATATCTCATTGAGGGGCTGAGGACATGACTCTGTGGTATACCATTCCCCTAGAATCTTACAGTGAGGGCCTGGGAGTGTGGTTCAGCAGTAGAGGTTCTGCCTAGAATTCCCAGTGAGGAGATTCTACAGGTAGAAAACTCAAAGACCTCCCCACCCCACCCCCTAAAAAACCAATACCTATAAGACAGGGGCAGGTGGGAGCTTTAACATCTTCCTTCAAAAAAAAATGGCCTTGTTAAGGAAAGATAGATTCATTTGGCCTTTTGAAATGTGGATTTCCTCTTCTGAATGAAGAAACAAATTTATCCAGCCCACATTGGGAGGATGAAAGAGAACCATTCTTTAAGTGTCTTGTGGTAGCTGTTATTCTGTGTAGCCCAGTCTAGCTTTAAGTGTGAATGGTCCCAGGTAGCCAGGAATCAGCCCTCCTCCTCCCCACTCACCGGTTCTGCTCCTCAAGCTTGGCCAGTAGTTCTAGCTCATCTGGGCTGAGGTTCTCGGAGTCAGAGGTTGGGGAGCAGGTGGGTGCTGACAGGGCCTCCTGAGATGAGGAGTCGGGGCTCAGAGTGGGGCTTGCCATGGTGGGCAGGCTCATCAGCCAGGGGGATGCCAGGTTACAGCTCTGTCTAGGGGTGGGAGATACATATTGTTAGCACTAGGTAGATGTCTTCCTTGGACTGTCAGCTCTGAGACAGCAAAGTCTGTCTGCTCACCCTGAGAATACTCCATCATTCCAGACTTTCCACTCCTGGTCCACCCCTACTTGTGCTACAACCAACAACCAAAGCTCAAAACCAGCAGCAAGGCCTGGGCCAGAGGGTTCCTGTCACTGGAGGTCCTAAGGATCTAATGTGAAAGTTCAGGGGGGCACAGAAACTCCTGTTCTGGTCACATTTTTGGGGCGGTATTCTGTCCTCTGCTGTGGCTTGCCCTAGGAGCCTCATGGTAGCATTTGATTTGCCCTGTCCCAGTATGTTGCTGGCAAAGACCAAGCAGTTATTTTCTATTGTTGTCTGGTGCTGTCAAAGGCTAGAGCAGTAATGTCTCCTTAGGCTGGGAAGCCAAGGCCACATCAAAGTGCTAGGAATTGGTATCCTAGGGAATGCATGAGGGTGGGGGGACTGATGGTTCAGAGGGGGCATCTTGGTCTCAGTATTCACATGCCAAGCCTTCTTGCTTGCTTTTCCTTCGGTCATCTGTCTAGCCTTCTAGGGACTTTTGAGGACACTGACCTCTTAATTTTTGCCTATCTGGTGACAAAAACAAAGGCTAAAGGTTGGGAGATGGCTCAGTCTGTAAAGTATTTGCCACATAAGCATGACGACCCAAGTCCAATCTCTAAAATCCATGTAAAAATGCTGGTGTGGTAGTGTGTGCTTTAATCTCAATGCTGGGGAGGTAAAGATAGAGGGGTCCTTGGGTGCACTGACTAACCAGCCTAGCTAAACTGGTAAATTTCAGACCATTAAGAAACCCTGTCTTAAATAGACAGCAACAATAATATCCCCAAACAACAATAATAACATAAAAAAACCCCCCAAAAAACCAAACAAAAACCTAGGGATAACCTCAACTACGCCTCAGTGGTTAAGAGCACGTAGTGCTCCTTTCCAAGTTTGGTTCCCAGCATCCACATAAGTTGGTTCACAACAGCCTGTAACTCTATCTCCAGAGGATTAGACTCCTCTTTCTGGCCTTTAAGGGCAGGCAAACAAATGCCATACATTCACATAGATGCACATATAAAATAAAAATATAAAAAAACAGATACAAAGCAAAGCAAAGAGCAACTGAAGAACAGCAGCTGTGGCTATCCTCCTGTCTCCACAAGAACACTTACTTACATATGTGCAACTCTGCACACATAGAAATAAAGCAGATCAAAAGGTGTGTGTTCATATAGGATGATATGTTTAAAGCCTGGCTCTCTATCAATGAGTCGTGTGAATTTTAGGGTAGTCACTGAACTTCTCTGGTCTCTAGAGACTAGGGTCCTTCAAATGGAAGGTTGTGAACCAAGCAAATTACATATAGCATATGACATGTTTGTCCATCAATGTAGGCCATTATTATCTGTCCTGGGACCAGAGCTGTAGGTATTGTTGAGAGCTGGGGTTCCTAGGGTCTGCCATGGCATGTAGGGGATTGGTGGCAGAGTTGACATTTTCCTGGTAGGGAGCATTTCTAGGATTATAAAATGCTTTGGAATGGACTGAGAAAATAGCTTAGTGGATAAAACACATGTCAACGAAGGCATGAGCTTGGCTTCCTACAGTCTACCTAAAGCTGGACATAGTAGCACACACACTTTTGTAATCTCAGTCCTCCTGCAGTGAGATGGGAGATAGACACAGAAGAATCCCTAGAAACTTGTGGGCCAATTAGCTTGGTATACAGAGTGGCTACCAACAGGAGACTCTGACAACGAAGGTTATCCTTAATATCTCCATATGCACATCATGGTACACACATACTTGTACTCACACACATGAACATGCACGTACCCACAGAAACACACATTAAAAATAGAAAAAGGAAAAGGCTCTGGAGGGGAAGGTGGAGACTGGGGAGCATGTTTCTCTTGTCTAGCTATATTCCCTCTTGGTAAACCTAGGCCATATGCAGGGTTTGAGAACCTAAAGCTGTAGAGGCAGAAAGAAATCTCTGCTCCTGATTTCTGATTACATAGCATGGTACCTTCACACTTGCCCACCTCCTTCTGTGCTCTAGTCCAGAAGTCTGTTCTGTATGCCTGAACCCAACTTGACCCAGTTCTGACTCATGATCACAGAAAGGGCCTCACATGGCCCCTGCAAAGGTAACATCAGATTCCTTAGGTAGTGGGGAACAGACACAATATGAGAGAACACTGTTCACCTGTCTGCAGTAAGCACCTTTCTATAGTATCCAATCAATTCCAGGCAGGGCTCTTAGGTAAGCTGGATTTCACCTTAGTCCTGAGCTTAGATTTGGGCCTCTCTCCACTGATGCCTTATTGTGGGTGGATCTTGGGGCTTCACAGCTCTCATTTCAGCTTTTGAGAATCTCAGAATTCTTGCTCCTCAGCTCAGGAACCTGGCTCCCTTCAGGACCAGGACAGCTCTGAGGACTCCCCCAATTCTATTTGGGAGCAGAAAACTCTGGATTTTGGTTTTCGTGTGTGTGTATGTGTGTGTGTGTGTGTGTGTGTGTGTGTGTTTACATTTGCATGTGGAGTCCTAAGGTCAAATTACCCTTGTCAAGAATCATTCTTGACCACTCTTCCACCTTATTCATTGAAGTGGGGTCTGTCAAGCTTGTGAGCAAGAAATACAGGCAGACTGCCACCACCTGGCCTTTATGTGGGTTCTGGGGATTGGAACACTAGTTCTAAAACTTGTATAGCAGGCACTTTACTCCCCCCTCAGCCCAGAGTTACAGATTTCGGTGAGTGCCAGGCTGGCTGAGGATGACCAGTTCCAAAAGGTTTTTCAGCTGTTATAAACTGCTGAACTAGGAGTTAATCATTTTGGGGGTGGGGGTGGAAATCGGGGAGAGAGAGAGAGAGAGAGAGAGAGAGAGAGAGAGAGAGAGAGAGAGAGAGAGAGAGAGAG
>NW_022196905.1:147073561-147089225 GCF_008632895.1 Mastomys coucha | reverse complement strand
GAGAGAGAGAGAGAGAGAGAGAGAGAGAGGAGGGAGGGAAGGAGGGCGAGAGAAATAGAGACAGAGACAGAGAGACAGAGAGACAGACAGAGACAGACAGAGACAGACAGAGGGGCTGCTACAGGACCTCCTGCAGTGTCAATCTGTGGCTAGACAGGGCTGTGGTCACAAAGTGCTAAGGTAGAATGATCTTTCTAGGCAGAGCTAACCTCCAGAACTAGGAGAACATGGAAAGAAAAGGTAGTAGAGGCAGGATGAGGGCTCCAGAACTACTGCTGAATTTGGGAAGCATTGATAGCTCAGGGCAAAGGCACCTATGGATAATGAGATAGCCTTGGACTACCTAGTACCTGATAAGCAGAGAGGTCCCAGCCTCAAGATGGGATCCACCCACCTCTCCTTATTCATACACGTTCACACCCCCCCACACACTGATATACACACATTCACACACATTCATGCACATACAGTCTCACCTACACTTACTTGGGCATACATTCATACATACTGAAACACATACTCAGATTTATACTCTTGGGGTACATATGTACTCCTTCACATTCAGACACCACATATACACAGGCTACTACTAGTCACCCACACATATTCTCTTGAAGTTCATCGATATTCATACTCTAACTCATCAGCTTTGTGGGCCTGTGACATGGCTGGTGGGTTCTCTCGATTAGTTTAATAAAGTTGGTAAGACTTACTGTGGAACTAAGAGAACGTGAGTAAAGCACTAGAGCCTATTGCTCTCTGCTTCTAGATTGTGAACTCAATGTGTCCCCACACTTTCTGCTGCTATGGCCACCCTGATATGATGGAATGACACAAAATTGTGAGTCAAAATAAACCCTTTTCCCTGAAGATGCTTTTGTCAGGATATTGTATCACAACAACAGAAAAGACACTAAGACAGTAGTCTAGGTTAGCCTCAAGCCTGTTATCCTCCTTCAGCCTCCTGAGAGCTGGAATTCACAATTATGAGCCACCACATCTGTCTGGCTCATGGCTTCTGAAGCTGAGTCAGAGCAGAGGGCTGAGTAAAGATGGTGCTGGGGTCCAACAATTGCAAGGGATAGAAAAGCCCTGATGTTAAGTGTCTCTGAGTTCTCTTCCTTTTCCCTCTCTGGCATTTGGGTACTGCTAGCCATTGTTTCTTTTTCTTGAAGTCTTCTCCTATCTAGTTAATAAGGAGAGCCTCCTTCTTCTCTTCCTACCTCTTTGGGCAGGGCATCTTAGTCACTGTGTGTCATCTCTCCATCTATAACCTTGCAAGGGTGTCTTGTAGCCTGGACTGGCCTCAGACTCACTAAGTAGCCAAGGATGTCTTTGAACTCCTGATCACTCTGCCTCCATCTTCTAAATGGAGACAGAATCCAAGATTGTTTGCATGCCAGACTTATAATCCCCAGTGCATTCTTAGGGTTTATTTTAATTTTATTTTTTAAATATTTATTTTCTGTGTATGCATGCTTACTGCTTGCATGTAAGTATACCACATGTGTGCCTGGTGCCCATGAAGGCCAAAAGAAGCCACTGGATCATCTAGAACTGGAGTTAAGGGTGGTTGTAAGCTACCATGTGGATACTGGGAATAGAACCTGAGTCTTCTGCAAGAACATCCAAAAAAGCATCTCTCCAGCCCTATTACCAGAGTCTAAACAAGCAAAATGTAGGTGAAACTCTCATTCTTGCTTTTTCTTTCTACCAGTGGTTAGTTAGCCAAGATTGCCAGCTAGCTCTCAAAAGCTCCATCATTCCCCAACTCCTTCACAAGATTTGATAACCTCTCACTCTAAGGCAGGAGTTACTCTTGATCTTCCTGGTAAGAAACAGTTACCCAAAATGTATATGATAGAACCAGATGCTCAGAATGGAACAGCCAGAGAGTTTCTGGAAGTAATAAGTTGTGGTAGGATCCAGCAGTTTCCCACTAGAGGTTTATCCGAGACAGCTGAAGTATCCACCCATGTAAATGTACATGTTAGTGTTCATAGCAGAGGTGTTCACAATGGCTACAAAGTACAAATGATGCAAGTGTCCTGTACTAGAAAAAAAATCCAACAGCACTGAGAAAGAAAAGAAAACAAAACAAAGTTGGGAGAGGGATGGAACACCAAAGGAAGTCAAAACAACCCTGCAGTAATCAAAGCCTTCTCTTTGAGGGCTTGTGAACTAAGGTGAGATTTCAGAAAGGCCCCTTTGGTCTAATGTATGCAGTTGAATCCAACACATTCTTTCTTCCTCCTACCATTTCTATTCTTTGTGTTTTGTTTACAGTTTCTGTTCTTTGTGTTTTGTTTACAGTTTCTGTTCTTTGTGTTTTGTTTACAGGTATCACCTCCATGCTCAATTTTGTATGGTACTGAGGATAGAACCCAGGGCCTGGAACATTCTGGGTGTGCATTCTGCCAGCAAAGCTGTAGTCCTGATCCAGCTGAGAATTTCTTTTTTTCAATGAATTTTAATTAATTAATTAATTAATTAATTAATTAATTAGTGGTGTGGATGTGTGTATGCCACAGCATGCATTTGAAGGTGTGAGGACCAATCATGAGATCAGTTCTGTGCCCCATCTACATTCCTAGGATTGAACTAAGGCTATGTGTCACATTTGCTGTTAAGTGCTTTTACCTACTGAGCCATCCTCCGGCTTTGAACATTCTTTTTTCATTTCTTAGATTCATTTTATGAATTGTATGAATGCTTGGCCTACATGTATGTATGTGTACCTGATGCCCTCAGATGTTAGAAGAGGGTCTTGTATTCTCTAGAACTGGAGTTAAGGATGATTGTAAGCCATCATGTGAGTGCTGGTAACTGAACTTGGAAAGAGAGATAAATGCTCTTAGCCACTGAAACATCTCTCTAGCCCCACCTTAAGCATGCTTACTATGAAGTCTTTCTGTCAATCTTGTTCTACCATCCTGAATTTTCCCCCTGAAAATGCACCCATACCTTAGCCCAATATACATGCTACCTCCTACGTTTGTGTGTGTTTGCCTATGGGGAGGAGTATGAACTTCTATGCACCAGTATTCATGCAGAGAGCAGAGGTTGATATCCCGCATCTTCTTCAATTGCTCATATTATAGATGGAGGCAGGAACTCTCACTTGGACTGAGAGTTCATCTACATTGCTAGCCTACCTAGACAGAATTAAAGGTGGGCTATAACACCCATCAGACACTAGGCGGGTACCATGGATCTGACCTCCAGTCCTCACACACAGCACATGTCTTAACCACCAAGCTGTTTCTCCAGCCCCCTATATAAATTTTGTGCCAATGGCTTCTGTCCTTGCCTGCCTTATGATTTGAGGACAAATCAGTATCTTAATTTTATGCTCTAATCCCTTAATGTACTATTAGCATTTGGCAGGTGCTCAACAAACATTTGTTGAGTGAATCAAGACAAAAATTCCCATGAGGTTCAAAGAGGTAATCAGGGTCAGCAGCAACAGTAACCTCATAAGAATATCATATGCCCTTGACAGGAGGTGATGGAGAAGGATGATTTAATTCTGTGGTTTTTCTCCATTGAAGTCATTGTCTTACTCTATGAGGAGAATACCAGAGAGGTCCTGATGAAGGGACACTGCTTGAAATATCAGCCAGACCTCTTGTCTGTGAAGGTCATCAGAAACAAGGGCATTACAAGGAAGTGCCATAGCCACGGGAGCTGGAGGATCTATATAATAACTAAATATCATAGGGGCAAAAATAGACACTAGAGGTTGGGGAGATGGATCAATGGATAAAGTCTTTACTGTGTATATTTGAGGACCTGAGTTTGAGTTCCTGAACCCTTGTAAAGCTGGAGAAGTAGTGCATGTCTGTAATCCCAGCATTCCAGTGGCAAGACAGGAGGTAGAGAGATGAGAATCCATAGCAGCTCTCAGGCTCAGCCAGCCTAACAATATGGATGGTGTGGTCAGATGCTGCAGGCTGTATTTTGACTTCCACATGCACAAAGTGATATGCACCTGCATGCCTAAACACATATGTCATACAGATATATACATACATTGATCCAATAAAAATGTGTATTAAAAAATTAGGGTGTTGAACTGGAGAGTTTTCTCAGCAGTTAAGAATTGCTGCTCTTGCAGAGGACTTGAGTTAAGTTCCTAGTACTCAGGTCAGTCAGCTCTCAACAGCCTACAACTCCAGCTCTATGGGACCCGATGTTCTCTTCTGACCTCTTTAGGTGTCCATATGCACATGCTCATGCACACAAATTTAAACAGACTCACATACACATGAATAAAAAATAGAAATCTTTAGGAACTGGAGAGATGGCTCAGTAGTTAATAACATGTACTGCTCTTTCATACACACACACACACACACACACACACACACACACACACACTTGTACACAAAATAAATAAAAATGTAATAAGGCCAGCTTTGGTCACAAAATTAATCCAAATCCATCCTGGGCTACAGGAGATCCTATCTGAAAAAAACCCTACCCCAAATTATAAAAATAAATTATACACATAATATGTATATGTGCTAATATACTTTAATTGTGGTACTTATGATCAAATCAAGGACTTCATGCTAGACAAGTTATCTACTACTGAACTACATCCCCAACCTCACAGAATATTGTTCAAAAAAGAGTGTATACAAGGGTAGTTAGAAAAATAAAGAACAGAATAAAGAATATTAGAAAATAAAGAAGCACCACACTGGTAGGGAGAAGGTCACTGGTTGGTACCCCAATTCTGTCATCGGAAGAGGATTTGAACTTGGTTTCCTCTCTCCACTCTTTGCCCTAAGGTCACCCATGATGCTTCTGCCTTCCCTACACTTTTATTTTAAAAACAATATGTAGTTAAAATATATGTATAGGACTGGTGCTCAGTCCATATAGATGGCTCAGTGGGGAAGAGCACTGACTGTTCTTCGGAAGGTCATGAGTTCAAATCCCAGCAACCACATGGTGGCTCACAACCACCTGTAATGAGATCTGATGCCCTCTTCTGGTGTGTCTGAAGACAGCTACAGTGTATTTACATATAATAAATAAATAAATCTTTAAAAAAATGAAATATATGTATATTATATTTAACATATAACATAAATTATATGTATATGGGCCAGGGATGTGGCTCAGTTGGCAGCATGCTTGCTTAGCATATGTGAAGCCCTGGGTTCCATCTCCAACACTATATAAAACCAGGTGTGTGGGCTAAAAGGATGGCTCAGTGGTTAAGAGTACTTGCTGCTTAACTGTGGACTTGTGTTCTGATCCCAGCACCCATATAACAAGCTAGAATGGTGCTGCATACTCCAGTAACCCCAGTGTTGTAAGGGCCAGAAATAAGATTATTGCTGGATTTGCTCGATGTTAGTCTAGTCTAAAAATATAAGTTCCAAGTTCAGGGAGAGACCCTACCTCAAAGGAGTAAGTCAGAGAGTGATAGGCGAAGACTCTGACTCCTTTCTCTGGCCTCTGTGAACATGTACAGGTGTGTGCACTTACATAAATGTCCCCCTTCCACAAAATCAGATGTGGTGGTTTATGCCTGTCATTTCAATATTCAGGAATTAGAGGCAAGAAGACCAGGAGTTCAAGGCCAGTTTCAGCTATATGGAGAGACTGATGCTAACATAAAACCCTCTCCTATCTCAAAAACAACAAAAAGCAAAAACCAAAACAACAAAACAAAGCAAAACAAAAAAAAACCCCAACCCAACCCAACCCAACCCAAAAAGAAAGTTGGGCATGGTGGTGCACACCTTTAATCCCAAAACTCAGAAGGCAGAGAGAGGAAAATCTTTGAGTTTGAGTGGGTCCATGTTCTGCCTGGCAGCTGGGGTGTGGCCGCTGTCATAGGGTACTGGGCTTCAGTGAAGTGCTGAGACATGACTCAGGGGGGTGAGAAAATACAGTCTAAGATGTGGGAGGAGGATACTGGGGTTCCCTGACTCCTGGGCATCTAGTCGCCACTGGGGTGCTACACAGAAGAGTTGGGAATGAAGGACTGGGTTCCATGGACCTGTGATAAGGTTGGGACTGGGCGCTCCCAAACTTCTGGATGTCCAGGTCCTCTGAGTTTCCAGGAGTTGAGAACAGAGTCAGGGACCCACAGGCTGAGGACCACCCTGGGGTTGGGGGGAAATGGGAACTTTGGCTTAGCTCATCAGCAAAAGTCCTTAGCTTGTTGGTGGTTGTCTGGAAGTGCAGAGAGGCCTTCTTCATTGTGGAAAATGGATGCATACCAATTCCTCAGGGTGGACCAGAGATTAAATATCTTTTACAGGGAGGAATGTCTGGGAAGGAAAGCTTCTGGTTAAACCATCAGGGACTCTAAATATCTCATTAGCATGGAGAATTCTGTTCTGGGCTGTGTGACCACCGTGGCAAGTTTGGACAGGTGTTCCAGGCCAGGAACCTGGCAGGGAGCAGAGCCTACTGTGTCAGGTGGGTGCCTGGGAGCCAGGGACTCTGAATCCACTCAGCCTACCAAGTTTCCTGGTATGGTCCATTATCCCACAAGCATGATCTAGAATGGCCAGGGCTACCCAAAGAAACTGTCTCAAAACCCAAAACAAAACAAAACCCAGCCATAAATGATATAAATAAAACACTGAGTGCAGCTGGTAAATCTGAGTGAGCACTTGGTAATTCACATTCGTTGTTTTTCAGCACTGTGAGCCAGTCAGTCTACATGGGCAACTTCTATGGAGTGCATGACATTACAAAGAGAAATAAAGACCCTAAATTCCCTTTTGAAAAACTTGAATTGAATTGAATTGAAAATTGAAAAAAAAATCTCATTTCAGACCCCCTCTCTCCCATGATCACCATGAACATAGATTCAGTTCAGGATCTGAAGCTTGGAATAGTGCTACTTATCCCCCAATTTTCCCAAACTGGTCAACAGACCATCATTGCTGCGGTTGTCCCCAAGTCCTGGGGCAATAGTATGGCTGGGTTCCAGGTCCTTTTGTTTGAAAAAGGGTAGGCTATATAGTTCCTGCGGTAACAAGGAAAACATTGGGGATTGCTTTCTTCTCACTTTCATTTTTAGCTGTTTTAAGTTTTCTTCTTCTCTTCCTCTTCCTCCTCCTCCTCCTCCTCCTCTTGAGATAGAGATCATATGTAGCCTTGGCTGGTTTCAAACCTGATAGGTAAATGAGGATGACCTTGAACTCCTGATCCTCCTGCCTCCACTTACGGAGTGCTGAGATGACAGATATAGACCACCAAGCAGGTTAGTTTTAAATGTCAGTTTGATGTAACCTAGAATCATCAGGGAGGAGTGCCTCAATTGCAAAATTGTCTAAATCAAGTCAGCCTGTGGGCATATCTGTTGGGGACTGTCTTGACTATTAAATGACAGAGCCCACTGTGGGTGACACCATTCCCTATGCTGGGCTCTGGAATGTATGAGAGTAAAGAAATCTTGCTGAGCAAAAGTTAAGCAAGTAGGCAGCAATGGATATTCTCTGCTCTTGATAGTCATCTAAGTTCCTGCTTCATCTTCCCTGAAATGATGGGCTGTAGCCTGGAATGGTAAGCCAAAATAAACCCTTCCTCCCTCAAGTTATTTTTGTTTGGAGTATTTTTCAAAAATTCATTTTATTGCCAGGTGGTGGTGGTACAGTCTTTAATCCCAGTCCTTGGGAGGCAGATGCAGAAGTATCTCTGAGTTCAAGGCCAGTCTGGTCTACAGAGTTCCAGAATGGCCAGGACTACACAGAGAAACCCTGTTTTAAAAAACTAAAACAACCCCCTCCAAAAAAAACAACAAAAAACCACTTTATTTTTATTTATTTTGGGTTTTAAAGTGTTTGGATTAAAGGCGTGCTACCATGTCCAGTGACATTTTATTTTTAATTATGTGTACTTGTGTCTCTGTGTGGGTGTATGTATGTGAATACAGGTACCCCTGGAGGGTACCAGAAGAGGGGGCCAGATCCTCAGAGTTGATGAGTTGTGAGTTCCCCAACATGAATGTTGGGAAGTGAACTCTGTTCCTGTGCAGAGCAGATGGTATCTGTAATTGCTGAGCTATCTTTCAAACTTCTGGCCAGGGTACTTTGTCCCAGCAATAGAAATGGAGCTAGTACAGCCACTAAATCTGGTTTTTATAGTGCTGGGGATTGAACCCAGGGCTTTGTGCATGCTAAGCAAGCATTCTACCAATGGTGATATGTACCCTGTCAGTTTTACCCATTTCTTCAAGATGTTCGGCAAGTTTCCATATTCTTGCAGTGTGGATAGTTATTCTAAATATTTTGGCTTAGAGTTGAAACCTCCTCCTATACTCTACTCTTGTGATCCAGGGTATCATGACATTTCAATCTGTAAACAGGGCTAATGATAATACCCGACCAACACTCTCCCCACTCCCCTCTCTCTCTTCCTCCTTCCTTTCCTCCTTTCCCACTCTGTATTATTACCAATCAGACTTTTGTTCTGTGTTCAGGATCAGCAGTGGCCTATATTTATTCCCTGTTGGATGGACAGTTCCTTGAGGGTAAGGGCTGTCAAGGCCACTATGTAGACCCCACAGTCCAGTGCAAACTACCCCTTAATGGTGATGATCTTTAAGGACTAACCACTATAAAACTATAATCACTCTTATTGGTAATAACAGGAGCAGTAACAGCAACACACCTTCAGGTGAAAACCTAAGGGTGGACCATGATGACCTACAAATTCTCATCTGACCTAAAAAATAAGTTTATCTTGTGTGTCCTTACCAGCTTATTTTCTGCCACTGTAACAGGTTCACTTGGGGGCAAATTTCTTCATTTTTTTCTATTTTAATGTCCTTGAAAATGACAGAGGAAGAACATCAAAGCCCTTTTCCAAGACCTTCCTGTGGCAGGTACACAGGTGGAGACTATTTCTCTGTCATCTGTGCCAGCTTCCTGGGCTTGTTGAGCTGGATGGTGGACACAGGTGAAGCAGATTGGCCTTACAAAGCATTATCTTTACCTAAGGCAGACAGATCTGACCTCTTTCTGTTTCAGAAATGGCTGAGGGAGGGAAGCCCATTAGCTTGTAAAATCAAACATATTTTACTAAAAAATTGCTATGTGAATCTGGGATTCACCTGTGAAAACACAGTTAGGCACCTTCCCTTCATGGGACTTGCTCACAGGTTATGTAGGAGACAGGTATCAGTGAAAAGATTTCATGGAGGTTCTGGGGAGATGCTCCACAGATAAAGTGTTTGTTGTAAAAGTAGTGTTTGGACTCACAGAAACCAGGTCAAAGATGAACAGGAGGGGCTGGAAAAATGCTTCAGTAGTTAAGAGCACTGGCTGCTCTTGCACAGGTCCCAGATTCAATTCCTAGCAGCCACATTGAGACTCACAACTGTCTGTAACACTAATTTCAGAGGATCTAATGCCCTCTTTTAGCTGTGGGCATTGCACAAAATGCATAGACATACATGTAGGCTAAACAGGAATACACATAAAAATTATTAAAAATAAAAAAGCAGAGAAGGGATGGTAGTCATCTGTAATTCAAGATTTGGGATACAGAGACAGGAGATCTCAAGGCAAGCTGGCTAACTAGACAAACTGGACAGCTGCAGGTTCAGCAAGACACCCTGTGCTAGTAGATGAAAGTGGAGAGCAATAGAGGAAGACACTCTGCCCTCCACAGGGACATGCACACAAGTGCATTTTCACAAACACTTGCACCCATGTACAGAACATACAAGTACACCATTCATACACACAGGCAAAAAACCAACTACTTAATGATCCTATTTTATAGGGCCAGGGAGATAGGTCAGTACTTTCCATGAAAGCATGAGGACTTGAGTTCGAGGCCTAGCATCCATGTAAAAAGCCATGCACAGTGGTGTGTGCTTATAATACCAGTGCCAGGGAAGCAGGGGCAGGAGGGTCACTGAGGCCTAGTCAGAGACCTATTTCTTCTTTAAATCCCCTCCTCTCTCATCCCCCGGCCAAGATAGAGTTTCTCTATGTAGCCCTGGCTGTCCTTAAACCAGCTCTATAAACACGCTGGCCTTGAACTCACAGAGATTCTCCTGCCTCTGCTTCCGGAGTTCTGGGATGAACCAGAATGCACCAACCACCACCCAGCTGAGAGACCTCTTTCAAAAAACAAGGGGACAGTGTCTGGAGAGATGGCTCAGTGGTTAAGAGCACTGGTAGCTCTGGCAGAGAACCAGGGCTTCATTCCGAGTAACTACATGACAGCTTACAACAGATCCTGAGGAATGATACCCAAGGCTGACCCCTAGACTCCACATGTACATGCACACATGTGCATTCACTCACATGTGAAATATCTACATATACCCACCATGTCACCTATAAACAAAAGATTTCACAAGCACATGGATATATGTTGAGAACAGACAGTAATGTGCAGGCAAAATATGCCAAAAGGACATTGGAAATGCTCTTCTGAGGGATGGGTATCCTCTCCATTGGGGAAGGGGCATGGGGGTGGACACAGGGAACTTGCTAGCTCTCAACAACTTCCTTCTTTCTAGTGCTTGATTTTGGCTTTCTTGGAGATGGTATGGTTTGTACCTTCCCCCAATTTTCCCAATTTCAGATCCCTTTTTGACCATGAGCGCCTGATGGTATGTACTGTCATATGGATCACATTTGGTATACTTTGGCCTGAAGGGTAAAACTCATCCATCCATCCCCAGAAGTCACACATCCCATGAAAGAACTATGTTGGTGCCCAACCCCTGTCCAATACTTCTGGCACACCCTAACCTGCCACGCCTGCCTGGTGACTGCATCCATAAGTCATCGCTGTCACACCTTCCTGGATGTCTTTTCTCAGAGCTCTTACAGCAGCGCAGTGTAAGTAACTCCGTCTCCTGCATTCCTACTGCAGTAGCAACAGCAGCAGCAGCAGCAGCAGCAGCAGCAGCAGCAACAGCAGCAGCATGTGATAGCATGTGATAGCAAAGGCACATACTGGAACACTGGCTCTTTTGGGTCTCTCAGAGGATTAAATAAGATGATATGCAAATCATATTTGGCATAGTGAACACAAAACAGGAACTCAATCAGTGTGGGCTTCTGGGTTGAACTCTTCCTCAAGCTGGCTGTAGATACAGGACACCTGAGTCAATTCCCTGGGCACAGTGGGGTTATCATCCATAAACATTGCCATTATATTCTACAAGGAGATGTGTTTCTGATCTACCAGTACCTATCAAAGCACAGACACAAAAGACAATGTATCCATATCCCTAGGCTACAGCAAAGCTGTGTTGGTTCTACTCAAAAACTTGAAGCCTTCTGGTACTTTCTACAGAGTTCATAGTCTATCCCAGGGGCCCTTTCTACCCTGATGTGTCCATCTGTGCAAAGTCCCCTGGGGAGTGGGAGGAGGTCTTGCAGCTTCTCATGTGCCACATGACCTTCAAGTCTTTTTATGCACTCTTGCTTTCAAATGAACATGATAAACTTCTATCTCATGTCCATCAGGATGGCTGCCAGTAGTTCCCCATGTCCTCAATCCTTCCAGGATACCCCTACATGACTATAAGTCCCACAACAGAACATCTTTTTTCTTCATTCTTTCAGCCCTAATTTAATCCAGCTTCCTACAAGATGGCTAAGCCAGTCCTTCAGATATGGCTACTATCCACTGAGGACAGGGATCATCAGGGCCAGTGACAATACCAACTTTGCTAGGTGTATGTGGGGTCTGTTCTGCTAAACCCCACTCTTCTCTTTTTCACTGCTCCCAGGAAACACACTAGGCCTAATCTAACTGGCTTGATTGCAGCACAGAGTACTACTATTCTAAGGGCTTATTCCCCCAGCCCCCGTTTTCCAGATGGAGAAGTTGAAGTTTTAAGCCAAGATGATTTTTTTTTTATTCAAATCTGTCCAGAATTTGTTTGTAAATATTCTACAAGGAAACCTAGGCTTTTTATCTGGGTCTTTCCAGGCATAACTAAATGCTTGTTTGGAGCTGGTTTGTTCTGGATTCTCCTTTACACTCTGTAGTTCTACAAACTACAGCCAGTTCTGAAATCTCTTCTTTCCTCTCTATCTTGTGCCTTAGTTCTTGTGCTAGGGCCAAGCCACCTGCGATCCCTTCCAAACCACCAGAGTCAACCGCAGGAACCCAGAAGGAACCCACAGGTGGGACCCTAGGATGGGAGCTGTGGGGCAGAATTGGTGGGGAGAACCAATACAATACAACCATGAAAGAGTGAGGGATGTGAGGAGTCTGGCTCAATGACAGACTGGCTGGGAGTGGTGTATGTGGGAGTGGGAGTGTCAAGCAGAGCACTTGTCCTTCCAAAATCCCCCCTCCCCCGCCCAGTTCTCTTCACATTTTTCCCCTTCTGAAAATATTCCTGAAAGAGATGCTTGCTTTTGGCAGGTCTGACCCAGTCTGAGCAAATCCCAAATGCTAGGAGGAAGCTGTTTTATTTTGACCAAACATTGGTGGTGGGTAAAAGAACTCACAGGGCTCTCAGAAACTGGCCTTGATGGAGCACCTTAGATGGCAGCACAGTCTATATCATCCGAGGCCAGCAGATGCCGTAGGCTCAGGGATGCTGGTCCTACCAGTCTGGTCAGACTTTAGGATTGGGGCCAGGAGCAGCTGGAAGATCTCACTCCCCATTGTATGTGTAGGGGGGTGCCATTGATTTGGAAATAGGCACTGGTTCCTTTTGGGACACTGGTGTAGGAAAGAATGTCCTTCCTATTTAAAAGGGTAAGAAAGGGAGAGACAGAGAGGAGAAAGAGATTTGTGGTAGGTAGATTCTAGGCCCTGACACCCCCTGGAGTCCCAGTGTAGTCCCACTTCAAAGAGAATGGGGTGGAAGAGACAGGATAGGGTTCTGGGAAACAGAGCTTGTCGCTTCATCATCTTCTGTCTTTTGTCTGAAGTGGGAGGTCTGTTGAGGGTACTGAGCTCAAGAAGGTGTGTATAAGTTCTCGTGTGTGTGTGTGTGTGTGTGTGTGTGTGTGTGTGTGTGTGTGTGTGATAGGGAGAGAGAGCACTCATGGGCCTGGGTCTGTGTTGGGACCCTAGATTCCTGTATATTTAGGAACACACACACACACATGTGTGACCCCACTCTGTATCTCTCAGAAAGATAGATGTGGAGGGTGTGTCTATGGGGGATGGGATTCAGCATTATCTTTTGGGAAGTCCTGAGTGTCTGAGTGTTCGTTTCTTCAGGAAGATGCACTCTAGATGGCTCATGATCAGCAACAGTGTATGGTCCTCTCTGAAGACTAGAAGTGAATTTTATTTTTATTATTTTTTAGTGGAGCCCTTGAACAGGAGGGGTGCCAAATGAGCAGGCTGAGCTGATGTCTTTGGATTCAGTTGGGAATCTTTCCATTTAAGAGGCGAGGCATGGGTTTCTGTGGAGTCAGAAGGAGAGAGTATAGGGCTCTGATCTCGGTCTCCTTGGAAAGGATGAGGGTGTAGGACAGACACAGAAGATAGGGAGCCAAGTGAAAGGTTTAGGGGGATGTAAAGGCAAGAGATGTGCAGATAGGAGGGGTCCTGGGACTCGTGTTGTGGATTGGAGGGGGCCGCTCATGGTGTGTGTGTGGGGAAGTCTGCAGACTGGGGGATGGGGAAGCCCTGGACAGGTTCTTAGAGAGGAGTCCTGGGAAAGATGTACAGAGGTCCTGAGCCTGGGGCGGGGGTCGGGGGAGGGGCGTCGCGAAGAGACATGGGGTCTTAGAAGCCCTGGGAGGGATCCTGAGGGGATCGGGAAGGAGGGTGGGCGGAGGCCGGAGTTCCAGGGTCCAGGGCTGGGAATGCCAAGGCTCCTAGCGCGGATTCTGGAGGCGAGGCGACTCCAGGTCACGCTCCTGGTTTGGCTTCCCCGCAGGGCCCCGCAGCACTGACGCCCCCAGGAGAAGAGGCCCGGTTCGGGGCCGCCCTACCTGCGCCGAAAGCGCCGCCATCGCCGCGCCGAGCCTCGTTGTCCCTGCGCTGCGTCTTCCGATGTCCCTACCCGCGGTCACGTCAGCTCGAGGGTCCCGCAAACCACGCGGCCCGGCCCCTTTCAATCAGCCACCCCCGGGGACCGCGGCCGTCGCCGGCTCCGCCACTGCCATTTCACCCGCTGACAGGAGCCGCTGCCCCGCCCCCCCCCGCCCAGTCAACCAATTCACCGCCCCCTTAGGTCTTTGGCTCCGCCCACTTTAGAAGAATGACATGGGATGTGGCCAATCCATAGCCACCCCATGAGAAGGACCCTGGCTACGGTTCTGTGAGGAGAGGAGCGAATTGAATTGAGAGAATCTGTGATAGACATCTAATTTTGCCTATCAAAATACGTGATAATATTGATCGACACCTAAACTACTAATAGTGATGGGCAAGAGGTGTGCCTTTGAAGGAAAACTGAGGCCTTGAGCAACTCTTAGCTGGGGCACTAAGCCCCGCCCAGAGTTGGGATTTCTACCCAATCATGAAAGGTTCTGAGACGTCCATTACTATCTGCTCTTCAAACCTAGGCCCTGGTAACTGTTGAGATGGGAGGGGTGTGCTAGGAAAGAGATTGACATCTAAGCAGTCTTACTGATGGAAGGCGGGCTCTTGTATTTGACCAATGGAGTCATGAGACTGGGAATGAGGTTGGCGTCCTGGGCGGTAGGACTTAAGGCCAAGAGCTGAATGAAATGGAGGAGTTAATGAGGAGGCGTGTCTCAGTGTAAGGATAGGCGGGACCAGACGAGGGCCCGGCTCCTGGCTGGGATTTTAGAAGGGGCGTATCCAGAAAGCTCCTTTTCAGAGCCAGGATCTGTGTAGTGGCCGGATGGTTAGGTCAGGTCCTACCCTTGCTGGGTGAATCTGGCATCAAATCTCCGATTGCATCCTTCACTTGCCCCAACCATTATCTCTCCTGGGGCAGGGCGAGGCGGGGGTAGGGTTTAGAGTGGCGGAGGGGGTGTCAGGTCTCCTTTAGGTCCAGAGCCACGCACGTGAGAGCTGCTTGTAAATGCTTGAAGAATGAATGAATGGGACCATGATTCTTTTGCCGACTCCTCCTCGTCATCCTTTTTCTCCTCCTCTTCCACTTTCTCCTCCTCTTCCACTTTCTGATTTCTTTCCTTTTAATTTTAATTTTTATTTTTGAGACAGAGTCTCTTGTAGACCAGGATGGCCTCGAAATTTTCTATGTAGCAGAGGGTGACTTTGAACACCAGATCCTCCCACTTCCACCTCCCACTCACCACTTTGGCCGGATCCTAGATTCTTTTAATAAGTGAGGACAGAGAGCATGTATGGCCCATCATTGACGCTAGCAATGTGGATTACTGGAGGATGTGGGTATAGGCCTTGGACAGGGTGGGGCAGGGAAGGATGTGTCATAGAAGGAAAGGTGAAATCATAGCGTCAGCAAGGGTAGTGGTTCCCCTCTGGGGGAGACTGCTGAGTAGTGGAGTACAGCCTGATTCACAAAAGGCTACGAAAAAGTTCAGCATAGTGGCTGAAGATAGGGAGACACGAGGGGAAACAGAGAGGACTCTATTCAGAATAGGGACTGTCAGGATTTCTAAGGTTTGAGATCTTACCCTTTTGTATAGCTAGGCCTTCTTATTTGATAGTAAGAGTAACAGTTGACATTCATGTGGATTTTTGTTTGTTTGTTTGTTTGTTTGTTTTTCAAGACAGGGTTTCTCTGTATAGC
>NW_022196905.1:147050641-147073551 GCF_008632895.1 Mastomys coucha | reverse complement strand
GAAACTTGTTCTATATACCAGGCTGGGCTTGAACTCACAGGGATCTGCCTGATTCTGCCTCCCAAGTGCTGTGTCTAAACGCGTGCACCACTACCACCCAGCTTTTATTTTTGAAAAAATTTTTAAAAATTAGTTCAATTTGTCTTTATGTCACCTGAAGAGGCCAGAAGAAGTAACTGGGTCCTCTGCAGCTGGGCAAGCTGCCGTGAGCTACCTTATGTGGAGGCTGTGAAGCAAATAGGTTCTGTGGAATAGCCGCAAGTACCCTGAATCACCGAGACGCTTCTTTAGCCCTCTCAGGTTTCACTTTTAACTGCTATAAGGAATTTTGGGAAATCCGAGAATGTAGTTCAATAGTTGCAAACTCGCTAAGCATATGTGAGACCAAAGACTTTATCCCCATTGCCACAAAAAAAGTTTTTTTTCCCCTTTTGAGACAAGACCTCATTTAGCCCAGGATGGTCATATACTCTCTAGCCAAGGATACCTTTGAACTTCTGATTCTCCCACTTGGCACTTCCTACATGCTTTAAATACAGGCAGTGACAACAGTTAGGTTTTATATGGTGTTGGGCTTGAACTCACAGCTTCATGAACGCTAGACAAGTACTATACCAACTAAACCACATCCCCAGCCCAATTAATTTTTTATTGTTTTGAGATGGGGAGGGTCTATGTTCCTCAGGCTGGCCTGAGACTCCTGGGTTCAAGGGATCCTTTCGTTTCAACCTTCAAAACAGCAGGGGTTTAGGTGTGTATCATGGAGCGCTCCGTGTGTATTGTCATTTTATCAGGAACACTGTTTTCTCCTAGCAGATCATTGCATCCACACTGAGGCCTTTCCTGACTTGACTCGCTCCAAATAGGGAATCCACAATAGACCAAAGGAACGATTCTACTCAAAGACAGCTTGGTGAACCACTGAGTTTTTATTGGGGTTACTTACAGGAGCAGGAACAATTCAGAGACAGCTGTGAGACCAGAGCAACACCCCAGTATGGTTGAGAACTCCAGAGCGCTGCCACATGAGACCTCTTGGCAGGACTTGTAGGCAGTGCTATAGGTGGGTCAGGGCCCTTTCCTCTGCAGCAGTAGGTGTTATAGTGGCCTTGGAGTAGCAACCTTGGTGAAACTTGTTCAATTTCACCTTTCCCAGACTTTTCTTACCTCTTTCCTGGAGGGAGGAAATGGCCGTACAACAGGGGGATTATTTCTATACTCTCAGTCCCTGTAACATCTACATATGATTCACTCACTAAGATCCCCATGTTCTTTGTTGTTTGGTTTTTATTTTTATTTCATGTATACAGGTGTTTTGTCTGCATGCATATCTGTGCATCTTGTGTGTACCTGGTGCCCAGAGAGGCCACAAGAAAGCACTGGATTCTCTGGAACTGGGTGTAGAGATGAGCTGACCTGTGGGTGTTGGGAAATAAATTTGGGTCTTCTAGAAAAGCAGAATGTCTTTGTCTTTTTGTGCAGTGTGTGTGTGTGTGTGTGTGTGTGTGTGTGTGTTTAGGTTGTAGGACACCTTTTAGTAGTTTTCTATTTCTACCATATGGACCATGGGATTGAACTCAGGTCCCCAGACTTAGCAGTAAGCACCTTTACTCACCAAGGCATTGTGGTGGACCCTACTTTTAGTTAAAAATAATCCTTTTGTATGTGATAGGATTGTAGCTTTAATTTTTTTTAAGGTCATTTTTAATGATGCTTCTTAAATGCTTTAACCTCCCTTTGAGCCCACCACCCACCAGAGGTAGTGGGAAAGAAAGGATATGGGGGAAATAGACCTATTTAGAAAGGTTCTTTGGGGCAACTCTGTGTTGTCTGAAAATCGGCAGTTCAGTTCATAGGTTAGCATCGACAGCTTGATCTACTCGCAAACACTTCACAGATACATCAGCAGTCTAGTGCAGTAGACTCAGGTTAGTGACAGTGGTGACATGACCTAGCCGAGTCAGCCAGGCCTCAGCCTTGGCACAAGTCAGCAGGAGGGACCAGAGGGATGCCAGGAGAAGTTCTCAGGCTGCATTTCCCTCAGGGAAGCAAAGATCAATGAAGAGACCCACAAGTGTTCCACAGCAAGCTCTACAAGCAAGCCTAGCTCAGCCTCTCTCACTATCCAGAGAGTCCTATTTATACTCTCCAAATAGCACATGTCCTCCACAGGTCTTGTCTCAACATATGTCTTGCCTTAGCTGACATCACTCTGCCAATCAACCCAACTTTGCAGAAGCAGCAAGAAACTGCAGCACACCACCAGAAGTTCTTTGGTGCTTCTCTCTATGGAGCCCCAACAAATGGAGCTCAACTCTGTAATGTAAGGTGGACCAAGACATGTGTGCCATTAGCAAAGAATTCATCATCACATGTCCTTTCCCGAGCTTGCTTTAGCAGAACATCCTCTCTCCTGTGTCTGCTTCAGTGAAACATTCCTTCGTGAGTCTGTCTTAGTTTTTCATGTGTGTCTACTTCAGCTAAACATTCTTTCATGTGTTTGCCCCAGCAAAACATCATCCAACTTATTTTCCAAAGAACCCTTAAGTTTCCACCTCACAGGGTCTTTTTTTTTTCCTTAAGATTTATTTATTATTATATATGTAATTCACTGTAGCTGTCTTCAGACATACCAGAAGAGGGCATCAGATCTCATTATGGATGGTTGTGAGCCACCATGTGGTTGCTGGTATTTGAACTCAGGACCTTCAGAAGAGCAGTCAGTGCTCTTAACCACTGAGTCATCTCTCTAGCCCAACCTCACAGGGTCTTACTGTGTAGCTCTGCCTGATCTGGAACTCTATGTAGACTTGGTTGGCCTCAAACTCAAAAGAGATCTGCCTGCCAAAGCCTCTAGATGTGAGCAACCCTGCCCAGCTCCTTTTAGTATTCTGTTGTTTGTTTATTTGTTTGTTTTCTAGTGTATATTCATTGTTTCATAAGGACATTTTCAGGTTGGCATATGCTCAAAGCTCTATCAAATGCTCATACCCTACCCCCTCATCTTGCATACCCAGTACCCTTCCAGGTAGTTCCCTTTGAAACCTAAGCAGTTTTTCTTCTAAGCAGTTTTTCTTCTATTTTCATGTATAAACTGTGCTAGTTGATCTTTGGTCACCGTGACTGGATTAACTGAAAGGTAAGCCAATAGAATTTTTGTGAGGATTTTTCTTGATCATATTGTTTTGAGTGGGAAGACACACAGCAAATGTGGGTGGCAAAGTTTGGTGGCAGCCTAGAGAAAGGATCCAGAAGGAGAAGGTTTTTGCTTCTTCTTTTCCTGCTTGCCTTCACTCTTGTTGGTAAGTTCGTTTATCCTGTTTTTGCCTCTTAAAATACTTTACTGATGTTAAGACCCAGTTTTGGGCTTCCAACATGGATTGAAGACAGAAGCTCTTCAGGAATCCTCCTGGCCTTTAGCACCAGGCTGCGATGGTATATGTGCTGAAACACATAGCCTGGCATAGTGGGTCTTTTCAGTGTAATATATTATTATTAAGCTACCCAGACTTTCTCATGTAACCTAACCTAATAAACCTTCTGATTTAATTATTTATATTTTTACTTTTTATTCATGTGGATGTGTTCGTGTGACTGTAGGCAAGCACTTGCCTAGTGCCAAAAGAGGCTCAAAAGTGTATCAGGTCCCCTGGAGCTAGAGTTATAGGTGGGTTGTATCAGGTCCCCTGGAGCTAGAGTTATAGGTGGGTGTGAGCTGAAAAACAAACGTGAGTCCTCCATAAGAGCAGCAAGCACTCTTAACTGTCGAGACATTTCTCCAGAGCCCTTTTAATATATATTCATTCTATCAGTTCTGTTTCAGTCAAGACCCTAGCTAATACATAGCCATACATAACTTTATGTATCTATATCTATATCTAGCCCTGACAGGCCTGGGACTCACTCTGTAGACCAGGTTGGCCTCAGATTTGGAGATCTGTCTGCCTCTGCCTCCTGAGTGCTGGGATTAAAGGTGTGTGCCACCATCGCTCAGTTATTTATTTTATGTGTATGAGTGCCTGATGTGTGCATGTGCCCCATGTGCATGCAGTGCTCACAGAGGCCAGAAGAGGAAGTCAGAACCCCTGGAACTAGAGTTAGAAAGTTGCGAGCCACAGTGTGGGTTCTGGGAAGCAAACCTTGTCCTCTGCAAGAGCAGGAATTGCTCTTGCTTACTGAACTATATCTCCACTCTCCATTTTTTAAAATTAAACATTGTATTTCTGTTTTTGAGAATGATCTGCTTATTTTATTACCTCACTTAAAAGTAACTAAATTTGCCATTTGATAATCTCATGTAGGTACACAATACATTCTGATTATTGTCGCCCCCACTCTGTTTAAACTCCTTGTCACCTTCATCCCCCACCCCTACAGATATGTTTCCCATGTTCATTTTGATTGTGTGTGTGTGTGTGTGTGTGACTATTGTGTGTGACTATAGAGTTTACCCAGGGCAGTCTGAGTTATCATGGGTGTAGCACTATCCATTGGAGCCTGGTGGGCTGACCATGAGTATATAACTGAGCCAGTTCTCTCAGAATCCATGAGTAGCATGAAGTTCAGCAGGGATAGGTAGGACCCTATCAGGGTCCTCTCTCATCCATGACTGAGTATTGACAAGTCAGACTTGTACCTGACTGGCACAGACAGCTACAGCTGCTGGGAGATTATGACTGCCATGTCATTACTTTCTGTGCTTCTTTTCAGACAGGGTCTCACTATCTAGCCCTGGCTGACATGAAACGGATGGAGAGCTGCCTCCCAAACCTAGGGTTAAAGGTGTATACCACTAAAAGGCCATATTTCTTTTTATGTTTGTTTTTTGTTTTGTTTTTTTGAGACAGGGTTTCTCTGTGTAGCCCTGGAACTCACTCTGTAGACCAGGCTGGTCTTGAACTCAGAAATCTGCCTGCCTCAAGCCCGTATTTCTGGATTAAGCTGTTAATTTTTTTGTTATTTAGAGGTTTGGTTTTGTTTGTTTGTTCTTTGTTTCTTTTTTGAGGAAGGGTTTCTCTGTGTAGACTAGGCTGGCCTCAAACTCAAGAGTTTCACCTGCCTCAACTTCCTGAGTGCTGGTATTAAAGATGTATGGCACCACTGCTTGGCTCCAATTTTTTGAGTTCTTTATATATTCTAGATCTTAGTCCTTGGTTAGATGGTTAGATCAACAGTGATTAAAGGTTTTCTCCTATTCGATAACTTTGTCTTCACTTTTTTTTTTTTTTTTTTTTTTTTTTTTTTACTGTTTAAGAGCTCTTCAATGTCATGATGTCTCATTTGTCAATTATTTTGCAGAACAACTGGAGTCCTGTTCATGAAGTCCTTTTTGTTTTGTTTTGTTTTGTTTTTCGAGGCAGAGTTTCTCTGTACAGCCCTGGCTGTCCTGGAACTCACTCTGTAGACCAGGCTGGACTCAAACTCAGAAGTCCACCTGCCTCTGCCTCCCAAGTGCTGGGATTAAAGGTATGCACCACCACTGCCTGGACATAAAGCCCATACCCTGAAGTGTGTTGCTTACTTTTATCTTGAATACATTCAGAGTTTATGATCTTACGTTAAAATCTTTGATTTACTGAGGATGGAAAGCAGAAGCTAAGAACACCTGCAGAGGACCCAGGTTCAGTTCCCAGCATCCACATGGTGGCTCAGAACTATACCTCCAGTTTCAGGGGATCCAGGGCCCTCTTCTGACCTCTGTGGGTACCAGACAAGCAGGTGGTGCACATCCATACCCACAGGCAGAATACTCATACTCACAAAATGAATAGAGTAATTATTTAAAAAATCTTTTGAGCATGTACAGTTGATTTTTGTACAGAAAGAAAAAGAGTGTTCACTTTCAGTTTTCTATGTGAAGTCACCTAGTTTTCCAAGTATTATTTATTGAAAATGTCTTTTCTCCAATATATGTTTTTGGTACCTTGGGGAAAAATCAGGTACCTGTAGCTGTGTAGGTTTAAATTTAGATCCTCTTAAAACTGCTTTATTAGATTTATTTTGTGTTTATGTGTATGGGCAGGCACTAAAGCACGTGTGGAGGCCACAGAACATCTTGCAGAAGTTGACTCTCTCCTTGATCTCTGGGTATGACACCATCTAGGTTCTAGGGATCAAACTTGGGTCATTAGGCTTGACAGCAAGGGCCCTTCCCTGCTGCTCACCAAGTCGCCTATTCTGTCCCATGGATCTCTGTGTGTATGTCTCTGCCAGTACCATGATGCTTGAGATCAGGTGTGGTGGTTATTCCTTTCATTCAGAAATGCTGTGGGTATCTGCTCTCTATTTTGCTTTCATATTCATATTAAAATATCTTTGTGAAGAATGTCTTTGACATTGTAGTGAGACGAGCATTGAATCTATAGATTGCTTGGGTAGTACAGCTGTTTCCACAGGATTGGTTCTGCAGAGCCGTGAGATGAAAAGGTCCTTCTGCCTGCTTCAGTTTCTTTCTTCCCTGATTTAGAGTTCATTATAGAGGCATTTTATTTCCTTGGGTAGATTTATTCCAAGTTCCTGCTTCATTTTTTGAGGTGATTGTGAATGGGTTTGTTTTCCTGATTTATTTCTAAGCATGGTTTTTACAGGCAATAAAGGGAGGTAACTGATTTTTGTATGTTACATTTGTATTCTGTCACCTTGAAGAACATGATCAGTCCAAGACTTTTCTTATGGAGTCTTTAGTGTCCTTTAGGAGTATGTAATAAGGATTCCTGGAGTTCTTTCTTTTCTATTTGTATATCTTTTATTTTCTTCTCCTATTGTATTGGCAGAGATTTAAAGCACTGTTTTGAGTAAGAGTAAAAAGAGTGAAAAGCTGCTCCTGATTTTAGGAACCTTGTTTTCAATTTCTCCCTATCTAGTATAATTTGGCCATAGGTTAGCCATATGAAGCCTTGCAATGTTAAAATAGAATCCATCAAACCTATCTTAGCTCTCTCCTGTGGAGACTCTCTCAGCCTTTCCTTCTAGACCACCTCCATTGCTTTGTGTCAGCCACTGACACCTAGAAACACTTTTCTACCAGGGTCCCTCCACACAGGGTTGGAACTCAGTAAAGGATTTTCACTATTCTTCCTGTTCTCCATTATGGGCTCCCCTGTTTCATGCCCAGCCCTTCTTACAATTGCCACACCTCCATACCAGCTCCATCCACAGAAGACCTCACTCTTTCATACAGACCCAGGGTCCTCCTAGCCTCTTTATCCTTGTCTTTCCAGACATACTCTTTATCCTCCTGCAGCCTACTTTCAGGAGCCCTTCCCACCCACTCCTTAACTCCCTGAGGAGTTTGCCTCTTGGTGTAGACTGGATCTCCCCTACCTCTCTCCCAAAGCTCCTCTCAGACGTTTCTCTTAGCCCTTCTCTATTCCTCTCTGACATCCACCCACTGCTCAGAACCCCTCTCTCTCTCTCTCTCTCTCTCTCTCTCTCTCTCTTTCTCTCTCTCTCTCTCTCTGCCTCTCTCTCCCTCTCTCCCTCTTCCTCCCTCCCTCCCCTTCTCCCTTCCTCCCTCCCTCCTTCTCCTTCTCCCTCCCTCCCCTCTCCCTCTCTCTTTCTTCCTCCCTCTCCCTCTCTCTCCTTTCCTCCCTCCCTCCCTTGCTTCTTTCCTTTGTCCCTCTTCCTTTTTCTCCTCCTTCTGCTGGAGACAGCCCAGGCTGTTCTTTCTGCTTCTCTTTTGAAGGTCACCTGGGGAAGAGTGTCAGCAGGGTCAAGACTTGGTCTTGTGAGATATTTAGGGTTGCTGTTTAATAATAAAATGTTTACCTGTCTTAAGTCTAAGCCATTTTGTCTCGGAAGCTGATCTGCCTGTTTGAGTTCCTCTGAGGTCAGCAAACTGCAGTCTGTGGTGTTTAACACATAGTAAAACAGTGAAGGATTAAGTAGTCTTTGCTCTATCTATCTCTGCAGGAACTGCGAAGTTCTAACTTCAAGCCTGCTATTTGAAGTCACAGGGAGAAAAAGGGACACTTTGAAAAGTGATTTTATTGTTGTTCTTCCTATGGAGTTGCAAACCCCTTCAGCTCCTTCAGTCCTTCCCCTCACTCCTCTATTGGTGTCCCCGTATTCAGTCTTATGGTTGGCTGCAAGCATCCATATCTGTATTGGTAAGTCTCTGGCAGAGCAACCCCATAGGAAGAGCAATAAGACCTGTTCCCCCAGAGCTCCCAGGGACTAAACCACCAATCAAAGAATACACATGGAGGGACCCATGGCTCCAGCTGCATATGTAGCAGAGAATTGCCTTATCTGGCATCAATGGAAGGAGAGGCCCTAGGTCCTGTGAAGGCTTGATGCCCCACCATAGGGTGGTGAGACCAAGTGGTTGGGTGGGTGAGGGAGCACCCTCATAGAAGCAGGGAGGTGGAGGGGTGGGATAGGAGGCTTGTGGAGGGGGAAACCAAAATGGGGGATAACATTTGAGATGTAAGTGAATAAAATAACCAATAAAAAATTTTAAAAAAGAGTGATTTTAGCCTTTATTCCTAAGATCTTTTGAAAAAGGCCTCTCTAAAAAGTTTTCTTTTTTTTTCTTTTTTTTTGTTTCTAAAAAGTTTTCTATGAAAGTTCTTCTCTAAAATGTTTTATCTAAAGGTTCTCTAAAAAGTTCTCTCTTAAAAGTTCTTCTCTTCTCTCTTCTCCTAGTTTTGCTCTATTGTCCTGCTCTGATGCAACAATGCCTTTGCTCCCAATGACATGCGATGCAATCTTTCCTAGCCTTTTGTACCTTTTCTAGAAGATAGATCACATGGTTTATCCAAGAATTCTTTTTTTTATACAAAAGTTCACTAGAAGTTCAAACATAAATTCAAATCATAAATTGAATAAGACATATACAATGGAGAATATTTACATGCATATCCATTAAGAGTAATTATCTGGCTAAATATTCATTATCCACCACTAACTTTACAGGTTCATGGAGAGTTCTTTAACTAGGTTATCATTGAAGTTTTGTATAGATAAACCCAGTCAATATTTTATCTTCTATCTTTGCACCTACAATAAATCGTTAGTTTCCTTTTTTATGACCTTTTAATTGTTTTACAACCTCTTGAAATGTGCTCTTAAATTGTAAATGCCTTCTTTCTATCTCAGAAGCAACTAACTGGTGACACTTGAAGACTGACAGAGTTCTCCTTGCAGTTTTGACATCAGAAAGGACTTAATAGCAGTTCTATTATTTACCAGGGACCCAACAGCTAATACGCAGCCTAAGATGCTAAGAGGGCAACAGTCACCAAAGACTGGAACACACACCCAGCAAAGATGAGAACAGATATCAGCACCTAGAAACATCTCAGTCGTCACAACTCCAGATGTCTAGACCCCAACAAAAAACACAAATGTGAATAACCAAGACAGTGTGCCTTTACCAGAACACAGTAACCCTACTATAGCAGGCCTCAATAAATTCAATATAGCTGAAGCATAAGACAAGAACTTTAAAATTACAATTATAAATATTTTCAAGGACCTTGAAAGAGGAAATGAATAAATCCTTTAATAAAGACCATGAATAAAAAAAAACCAACCCATTCAAATGAAATAATAAAAATAATTCTTAACACAAAAATAGAAATTAATAACAACAACAACAACAGAAAATAGAATCACTAATGAAAACTCAAGAAAAACTGGAAATTAAAAATGTAAGATGACATTATTCCAGGAAAACATTCAGGAAATCTGGGACATAGTGAAAAGACCAAATCTAAGAATAATAGGAACACAAGAAGGAGAAGAATCCTTGGTCAAAGACACTGAAAATATTTTTCATAAAATCATAGACTAAAATGTCTGCAACCCGAAGAAGGAGATGCCTATCAAAGTACAAGAAGCATAGAGAGCACCAGGCAGACGGAGCCAGAAAAGAGACTCCTCAGCATATAATAATCAAAATGAAAAACATAAAGAACAAAGAAAGGAAATTAAAAGATACAAAGGAAGAAGACCAAGTAACATATAAAGACTGAACTACTAAGATGATATCTGACTTTTTAGTGGAGACTCAAAGCCAGAAGGGCCTGAATAGATGTTCTACAAAGTCTAGGAGATACAGATGCCATCCCAGACTAATATCTATCAAAAAATACCAATCACCAGGTGAAGTAAAAAAAATCAAACAAACAAAAGCATTTAATCTAGATCTAGCTCTATAGAAGGCACTAAAAGGAAAACTTCAGTCTGCAGAGGTTAACCACATCCAAGAAGAGACAAAGAATAAATAGTGAACCAAAAGAGAGATTAAAAACCCACACTGTAACCACAAAAGATCAGGAATCAATAAACATTGCTTACTGATAATTCTCAGTATTACTGGCCTCAATTACACAATAAGACACATTAACAGAATGAACTAGAAAACAGGGTCCATCTTTCAGATGAATTCAAGAAACACATCTTACCATCAAGGATAGCCATCACCTAAGGTAAAAGGATGGAAAAATCCAAACAAATGGACCGAAGAAACAAGCCTGTGTAGTTATTTTAGTATCTGAAAAAATAGGCTTCAAACCAAAACTAATCAGAAGAAAGGAAAACTAATCATCAAAGGAAAAATTTGCCAAAGGAGATATTGTAATTCTATACATTTATACGCTAAACACAAGGACACCCAAGTTCAGAAAAGAAATGCAGCTATAGCTAAAAGTACATATTTACCCTTACACAGTAATAGTGAATAACTTCAATTCCCCATTCTTGCCAATAGATAGGTCATCCAGACAAAAACTAAACTGAGAAATGCTGGAACCAAATGATATCCTAAATCAAACAGACCTAGCAGATGTTTATAGAACATTTCTACCCAAATATAAAAAGAATATATTTTCTCAGCACCTCATGGAACTTTCTACAAAACTGACCATATAGTTGGATAAAAAGTAAATTTAAATAGATGTAAGACAATTGAAATAACACCCTGTATCCTATCATACTATCAGCGATGGAAGTTGGATATCAACAACAAAAACAGAAGAAAGCTTACCAAGTCATGGGAACTGGACAAATCACTACTGAGTGAAAAATGAGTCAAGACAGAAAAAATAAAAATTAAAAACTTTTATAATTGAATGAAAATCAAAACACAACATACTCAAACCTGTGAGATACAATAAAAGCAGTTCTAAAGGGCAAGTCCATAGTACTAAATGCCTATATTAAAAAAATGGAGATTGTTTCCAGCTTCTGCCTATTACAAGTATAGCTGCTACAAACATAATTGAGCAAGAGTCCTTGTAGTATGGTGGAATATCTTTTGGGTGTATGCCCAGGAATGATATATAGCCTCATATAGCTGGGTCTTGAGGTAGAACTAGTCCCAATTTCCCAAGAAACTGCCAGATTAATTTCTTATTGGTTGTACAAGTTTGCACTCCCTAGTGGGAAGAATGTTCCTTTTGCTCCATATCCTCAGTATGTGCCATCCCTTGAGTTTTTGACCTTAGCCATTCTGATGGGTACTAGATGGAATCTCAGTCATTTTACTTTGCATTTCCCTGATGACTAGAAATGTTGATCATTCTTTAAGTGTTTCTCAGAGATTTCCTCTGTGTCAATTCTCTATTTAGCTCTATACCCCATTTTTAAAATTGGGTTATTTGGTTTAATGGTGTCTGGTTTCTTGAGATAATTATATATTTTGGATATCAGCTCTCTGTCAGATATAGCCCATTCTATAGGCTGCCATTTTGTCCTATTGGCAGCTTTTGAGTTTCATGAGGTCCCATTTATTAATTGCTGATCTTAGTGTGTGAGCTGTTGGTATTTTGTTCAGGAAATTTTCTTACCAAGTCTTACATGACTGCAGAAGGGACAGTGTGACACAGTTCCTGCTCCTAGGGCAGAGTCAGAAGGGCATGGGCCTTCACAAGTGTTGCTAGGCATAAGGCTTGTTTGTATAGTAATGTACATATTTTCATGTTCCTCCTTTGGAGAATGTGCTCCCTGTTAAGGTTAATAACTCCATCATAATTAAAAACAACATGAGTCTGGGATGAGAATGTGTTCCTCAGCAAAAAGGTAAATGCTGTGACCTTCAGGACAGCCAATAAGGCTATGGCAAAGTACTATGAAAACATGAATTCAAGAATATATAGTTACTCAACTATGCGAAATATAAGAATGCAATATGAATTGTAGGAGGGACTTTATGGACCCAAAAGAACAGAGACAGCTGCACTAATGAGCCAGCTTGTCAGAACAATATTAAGGAAAGAGATAAAGAGATTTAGAGTAGTGATTTCAAAGTTGGATCCCACTCAGCTAGGTTATTGTCTGTGCTTACAAAGGCAGCAGATCTCTGGATTAATTTACTTTGTTAAAAAATGTATTTGCTGTCTTTTTCTAAGAATCAAGGGGCTAAGGTATAAAATGCTGATTTGTGGGTTAATCAAAAAGGAACTTGAGTTAATGATTGAATTGATATCTAAATAAAAGATTGGGCTTTTGGTCTTCAAGAACTGAGCTATCTAGATGAGTTGTCTAGAGAGCCAGCTCAAGCAGAAGACAGAGCTGTCAGCTTGTACTCATCCTTAACTTTGAGTCATTTCTTCTGCTGCTCCCAAACTCAATCCTTTCCTCAGTTCTCCCTCTCTAAGCTGAGGCTGGTCCTTGGCATTGTCGCCTAAAACAATGTGTTCAAGGCATTTCCCCACTTTCTCTTCTATTAGATTTAGTGTGTCTAGTTTTATGTTGAGGTCTTTGATCCACTTGGACTTGAGTTTTGTGCAGGATGATAAATATGGGATCTATTTGCATTTTTCTACATGTAGACGTCCAGTTATACCACACCATTTGTTGGTAACCCTTTTTTCTCCTCCATTGAATTGTTTTAGCTTCTTTGTCAAAAATTAAGTGTCTGTGTGGATTTGTTTCTGGGTCTTCAATTCAATTCCATTGATCAACCTATCTGTTTTTATGTCACTATCATATAATTTTTGTTAGTATTGTTCTGTGGTACAGCTTGAAATTGGGGTTGGTGATACTTCCAGAAGTTCTTTTATTGTGCAGGATTATAAGATGGAACTCGAAAATATCATCCTGAATGAAGTAACCCAGATCCAGAAAGAGACCATAGCATGTACTCACTTATAAGTGAATATTAGCCATAAAGTACAGGATAACTATGTTACAGTCCACAGATTCAAAGAAGCTCAGTAACAAGGAGGAACCAAGGGAGGATGCTTGAATTCCACTCAGAAGGGGAAGTAAAATAGACATCAGAGGTGGATGGAGGGAGGGAACTGGATGGGAGAGGGGGTGGGGATAAAGTGTGGGGGAAGGTGGGAAGAAGGCTGTGAGAAGATAGAAATTGGTGGTGGTGGGGCATCTCTGGGATGAGCCAGAGACCTGGGATGGGGGAGGCTCTAGGAAGTCTATGGGAATGACCCTAACTGAGACTCCTAGCATCAGGGTGTTGGGGAGGAAGGGTAGATATGGAGCCTGAAGTGGCCACCTCCTGAAGCTAGCTAGGCAAGACTTACAATGGAGGGAAAGGGACACCAACTCACCCACAAAACTTTCAACCCCAAATTTGTGTGCCTACAGCATGTGCAGAGATTGAGCAAATGGCCAACCAATGACTGACCCAAGTTGAGGCCCATCCCATAGGAAAGAGCCAACCCCCTGACACTATAAACGATACCCTGATATGCTTGCAGACAGGAATCTATTATAACTGTCTCCTGAGAGACTTCTTCCAGCCACTGATGGAAACAGATTCAGAGACCCACAGTCAAACATTAGGCAGAGTTCTGGGAGTCTAGTAGAAGAATTCAGGGAAGGACTGAGGGAGCCAGAGGGGTCAAGGACACCACAAGACCTACAAAGTCAACTAACATGGGCCCATAGAGGCTCACAGAGACTCAGCCAAAGAGCATACATAGACTGAACTTAGGCTCCCTAAGCATTTGTAGCAGATGTGCAGCTTGGTCTTCATGTGGGTACCCTAACAATTGGACCAGGGGTTGTCTCTGACTGTTGCCTGCCTTGGATTCCTTTCCCCTAGCTGGGCTGCCTTGTCTGGCCTCAGTAGGAGGGGATGCAGCTAGTTCTGCTTCAGTTTGATGTATCAGGGGCAGGCTGGTACCCATGGGGAGCTTCAATTCTCTGAGAAGAATGGGAGAGGGGAATGGGGGAATGAGGGTGAGACTGGGGTGAGAGGAGGGCGCAGGGTTATGATCAGGATATAAAATGAATGAATGAATGAATAAACAAACAAACAAACAAATAAATAAAACTGGAAAGCCCTCATACTAGAAACTTAACAGCACATCTGAAAGACCTAGAAAACAAGAAGTAGTAAAGAAGACATAATACCCCAAAAGGAATAGATGGCAAGAAATAAACTGATGGCTGAAATAAATAGAAACAACAACAAAAACAATTCAAAGAATTAGTAAAGAGTTCATTCTTTGAGAAAATCAATATGATCAACAAAGTCTTAGCCAAATTAACTAAAAGACGCACAGAGAAATCCAAATTAATAAAATTAGAACATAATAAAATTAGGGGAGCAGGATGGTGGTAGTGCACACTCCTCAGTACCTGGGAGGCAGAGGCAGAAGTAGAGGCAGAGGCTGCTGGATCTCTGTGAGTCTGAGATCAGCCTGGTCTATAGAGTAAGTTCTAGAACAGCTAAGACTACACAGTGAAAATTATCTGGAAAATAAAAAACAAATAAAACAACTTCAAATTTGTCCTGCCTAGAGGATGTGCAGGGATAAAGATGGAACAGAGATTGAGGGAATGGCCAACTAATGACTGGCCAAAGTTGAGGCCCATCCCACAGGAGATATCCAACCCTCTAACACCATAAATGATACTCTGGTATGCTTAGAGGAGACATAACAATAGACACCGAGGAAATTCAGAGAATCATGAAGACATACTTAAAAAAAAAACCCTGTATTCCACCAAACTGAAAAACTTAAAACAAATAGATGAGAATTTGATATATTTGACCTACTAAATTAAATTTTTAGCAGAGAAGAAATTTAAACAGACCCATAAGCCCCAGGGAAATAGAAACAGTAATTAAAAATCTTGTAACCAAAAGGAAAGAAGAAAAGAAAAAAAGCCCAGGGTCAGATGGTTTTAGCACAGAATTCTACCAGATCTTCAAAAAAGAAGTAATACCAATACTCTTCAAATTATTCTGAAAAATAAAACAGAAGGAACATTGCCTATTTTTTTGAGGCCACAGCTACTCTCATACCTAAATTACATAAAGACCCAACAAAGAATGAGAATCATAGACCAATTTTTTTTAAATGAATGTAGATGCAAAAATTCTCAAAATACTTGCAAACCAAATCCAAGAGTACATAAAAAAGATTACCTGTCATGATCAAGTTGGCTTCATTCCAGAGGTACAGGGGGTGGTTCAACTTACATAAATTGATAAACATAATATACATAATATGCATAAATAAGCCAAAAGAAAAAACACATGATCGTCTCATTAGATGCAAAATGTTTATAAAATTCAACATCTCTTCCTGACAAAAGTTTTGAAAAGCTAGGGATACAAGAGACATATTTCAACACAATAAAGGTGATTTACAGCAAGCCCACAGCCAGTATCAACCATAACATAGTTAACTGTTTCCACTAAAATCAGGAACAAGACAAGATTGTCTACTCTTGCCATGTAAATTCAGTATAGTTCTAAAACTCTTAGCTAGAGCAATAAGACAACTGAAGGACATCAAAGGGATACAAACAGGACAGGAAGAAGTTAAAGTGCCTATTTATAGATGATATGATTTTTTTTTTTTACATAAAACTAAAATTCCACCAGGAAACTTCTATAGCTGATAAATACTCTATCAGGATACAAAATTAACATGTAAAACCAGTAGCCTTCCTATATATCAAATGACAGACAGAGAAAGAAATCAGGGAAAGAATACCTTTCCTTTCATAATAGCCTCAGAAATATCTTGGAATCATTCTAAGCAAGTGAAAAACTAGTATAATAAAAACTTCAGGACACCAAAGGAGGATATTGAAAAAGATATTAGAAGAGGTTAAGGCACCCTATACTTAGAGGATATGTAGGATTAATCTGGTAAAAATGTCCATCCTACCAAAAGCAATCTACAGATGCAATGTAATACCACCAAAATTCCAACACAATTCTTCACAGAAATTGAAAGTATAATTTTTAGCTTCATATGGGAACACACAGACATATATACACCCACACACTCCTCTCCCCAAGACTCCTAAGATAAGTAAAACAATCTTGAATAATAATAATAATAATGATAATGATAATAATAATACCAGATATATCACCACCCCAGATTTCAAGTTGTATGGCCGAGCTATAGTAGTAAAAACAGCATTGTATTGGCATAAAACCAGACACATGGACAATGGAATCAAATCAAAGACCCAGACATAAGTCTATATACCTATGAACATTTGACTTCTGACAAGGAAGTCAAGTCTACACATTGGAGAAAAGATAGCATTTTCAACAGATGATGCTGGTCAAACTGGATGAGTACATATAGAGGAATTAACTTTGATCTGTATTTCTCACCTTATACAAAACAACTCCAAAATGAATCAAGGATCTCACCGTAAGTCCAGCTATACTGAATCGGATTGAAGAGAAAGGGAAGACTAATCTTGAACTCATTGGCACACGAAAAGACTCTGAACAGAACACAATAGCACAGGCTCTAACAATGACAAAAAATGGGACCTCATTAAACTGAGAAGTTCCTGTTTGGCAAAGGACATTGTCATAGAGAAAGTGGCAGCCTGAAGGATGGTAAAAGATTTTTACCAATCACACATCTGATAGAGGGTTAATATCCATATAAGAAACTCAAAATTAGAAGGAGTTAAAAAAAAAAAACCCTGCACATCAAGAAAACAAATGATTCAAAACATGAAATGCAGAACTAAAGTTCTCGAAAGTTTAAGCACAAAGTGAGAAACACTTAAAGGCATAGATAACATCCCTACTTATCAGGGAAATGCAAATTAAAATTACTTTGAGATTTCATCTTACACCTGTCAGAATGGCTAAGATCAATAAATCAATTGACAGTTGCTGGTGGGACTGCGGGTTTGTGTAGCCACTATGTAAATTAGCACAGAGTTTCCTCAGGAATGTGTGGTATTCCTCAAGAAGCCAGGAATAGATCTACCTCAAGAGCTATCGATCTAGCTATACTACTCTTGGACATATACCCTTTTTCCATGTCTTTACATAGGCTTCCAGCAGAAGATGTGCCCCGGATTAAAGACGTGTCTTCCTGCTTCAAGATACAGATCAAAGGCATGTAATCAAAACCTCAAAAGATTCAGACTAGAAGTGGATTTACCCACTTCAAACCAAGCAAAAATTCTCTCATGGTGCCCTCTCCATTTCTGGACTATAGTTCATTCCCAGTGTAGTCAAGTTGACAATCAAGAATAGCCATCAGAGTGTCTGAGGGTGTTTTCAGTGTCTGAGGGTGTTTTCAGAGAAGTTTAACCATTGGGGGTGGGGGTGGGGAAGGCCCATTCTTAAGGTGGGTGGCGACATCTGAAGGGTTGTACTCTAGTCCTGAATTAAAAAGTGCAAGAAAAGAGTCCCAGTGTTCAATTCTGTCTGCTTCCTAAGTCAAGTGCAGTGTGACCAGCTACTTACTGTACATTCTGGGTACTACAGTGGGCTGCATCCTCAAACGAAGAATCAAAGTAAATCCTTCCTTTGCTTTTGTCAGATGATTTATTACACAGCACTGAGAAAAATAACACAGTGGGTGGGTATCTTAGGTTCTATGGTTGTGATAAAACACCACTGCCAAAAGCAACTCAGGGAAGAAAGTTTATTTTATCTACACATCTATCCCACAGTTTATCATCAAAGGAAGTCAGGGCAGGAATTTGGAGGTAGGAACTGAAGTGGAAGCCATGGAGGAACACTGTCTACTGGCTTACTCAGTCTACTTTCTTATATACTCTAGGCCCATCTTCCCAGCAGTGGCACAATCTATAGTAGGCCTTTCTTACCAATCACTAATTAAGAAAATACCCTACAGGTTTGCCTATAGGTCAATCTTGTGGAGAGATTTTCTTTCTTTTTTATTAATCAATTAATTAATAATTAATATCCTGATCACAGCTTCCCCTCTCTCCTCTCCTCCCAGTCCTTCTCTTTCTCCTCTCCTCCCTATACCTCCTCCCTTTCAGAGAAAGGGAGGCATGTAGGCATTTTCTAATCATGTTTTTTTCTTCTTAGATAACCCTAGTTTGTTCAAGTTGATAAAAATACCAAGCAGGGCAATTGAACCTTTGCCAACTTAACACATAAACAGAGTCATTGTTAACCATAACATTTTCTTTCTTGTTTATCCTCAAGATCTCATGTTAATATTAATGTCACAATATAAAACAGTTCAACTTTTAAATTCAAGCATTTTGAAAATCCAGCCTCTTGCCTGGGTGGGTGGTGGTGGTGGTGGTGGTGGTGGTGGTGGTGGTAGTGGCAGCCCGCACAGCAGCAGCGGTGGCGGTGGTAGTCTATGCCTTTAATCCCAGGAATCAGGAGGAAGAGGCAGGTGGATAACTGTGAGTTCAGATAACTAGTCTACAGAGTGAGTTTCAGGACAGTCAGGACTACCCCGTCTTTTTTTTTTTTTTTTTTTTTTTTTTTTGGTTTCTCAAGACAGGGTTTCTCTGTGTAGCCCTGGCTGTCCTGGAACTCACTCGAACTCTGAAATCCGCCTGCCTCTGCCTTCCAAGTGCTAGGATTAAAGGCGTGCGCCACCACCGCCCGGCGACTACCCTGTCTTGAAAAACAAAACAAAACAAACAAAAATTGCAGTCTCTTTAAGACATCCAACATCTCTTTCAAAATTCAAAGCCTCTTTAACACTCCAAAGTCTCTTTAAAATCGCAAAGTTTGTCTAAAGTATCCAAGGACTCTAAAGTTGCAGTTTCTCTGAGATAGCCAAGGTTTTGTAACGTTAGGCTTCTGTATAATAAAAAAAAATTAAATTCTTTGAACTCCACAAGCAGCAGGAGGTGGGAGGTACATCATCAGGCAAGTGCAGAGAGAGGGAGTGGTCCCTTATCAAGGAGCTGATTTTCCCTGGAACAGTCAGAGTCTCTCTTTGGTCCTGAGGTCAGTGAATGAAGCAAGGCAGCCATGAGGGGCAGAGGCAATAGAGCAAACAGAGCAACGCTTCCCATGATGTCTGGCGCCACCCAGAGGACTGAGGGAGAATTTTCCTCCAAGATGCTAAAAGCTCCCTCAGGTCTCTCCTCTTCCTCTCCCTCTCCCTCTTTCTCTCCCTCTCCCTCCCCCGCCCCTCCCCTTCCCTCTTCCTCCACCTCTCCCTCCCTCTTTCTTTCTTCTTTCCTTCTTTTCTTTCTTCCATTTCTTTCCTTCCTTCTTTCTCTTTTTCTTCCCCTCTCTTTTTTAAGAATTTATTTATTTATTTACTTATTTATTTTAATTTTTTATTTTTGGTTTTTGGAGACAGGATTTCTCTGTGTAGCCCTGGCTGTCCTGGAACTCACTCTGTAGACCAGGCTGGCCTCGAACTCAGAAATCTGCCTGCCTCTGCCTCCCGAGTGCTGGGATTAAAGGCGTGTGCTACCGCTACCTGAATACTTTTTTATTTACTTTATATATAGATCACAGCCCCCTCCTTCTTCTTCTCCAAGTCCCACCTTGACAAATTCCTCCTCCCACTGCTCCCTCTTTCTCCTTAGAGAATGGGAGCCCCTCCCCAACCCGTTGGGTTCTTTCACATGGGATGGGTCTTAAGTTGGGGCAGTCATTGGTTGACTGATCCTTCAGCCTCTGCTCCATCTTTATTCCTGCACATCTTGTCGGTAGGACAAATTTTGAGCTGGAGGTTTTATGGGCGGATTGACACCCCCCTCCCCTCCTCTGGAAATCCTGTCTGGCTACAGGAGGTGGCCACTTCAGTCTCTATATTCAGCTATACCACTCCTAGGCATATACCCAAAAGATGTTCCACTATACCACAGGGAAATTTGCTCAACTATGTTCATAGCAGTTTTATTCATAACAGCCAGAAACTAGAAACATCCTAAGTACCCCTCAATTGAAGAATGGATAAAGAAAATGTGGTATATCTACACAATGGGTGGGATACTATTTGGCTATTAAAAGCCTGAGTTCAAATTCTGACAACCACATGGTGGCTCACAACCATCTGTAATGAGATCTGATGCCCTCTTCTGGTGTGTCTAAAGACAGCTACAGTGTACTTACATATCATAATAAATAAATCTTAAAAAAAAAGCAAAGGCATCACGAATTTTGCAGGCAAATGGGTGGAACTTGAGAATATCATTCCAAGTGAGGTAACCCAGAGCCAGAAAGATACGTATAGTATGTATTCACTTATAAGTTGCTATTAGCCATAATGTACAGGACTATCAGGCTACTATCCACAGACCCAAAGCAACTGCATAATAAGAAGGTCCCAAGGAAGGATGCACAGATCTCACGCTGTGATATAGGTTGAGGTTGATAGAGAGAGGGTCCTGGATAAGGGGGTGGGGAGAAGGGGAATGTGGATGGCGATCAGGTGTGGGGAGAAGGTAGGCAGTAGAGGGTTGGGAGTGAGAATGGAAATTGGTGGAGGGGGGCATCTCTGGTGACTAGCTAGAGACCTGGTATGGGGGAGGATATGGGGAGTCTATCGGGGTGACCCTAGCTGAGATTCCTTAGGTTTCTAGATACTAGGCATCACCAGCAAAGAGAGCCTTCCTGGCTGGGAGACAGTGGGCTCTGGAGACAGCTTTCCTGTCAGTTCCTCTGGCCTTAGGTGCCAGGAGGAACTGAGGCTCAAGGTAAGGGGAGCACCAGGATGATACAGGTTTGCTTCTTGAGAACATGGAACTTATTGGGGAGGTGGAAGAAGCACAGGATGCCAGGCAGAAGATGGAGCCAAGACAAAGGGGAGGAGGTGGAAGTGTGGTCTGGGTTTCTGCAGCCTGTGGCTGAAGGTAGATTGAGGTTTGGGTGGCTCTTTGTAGCCTTGGGGGAACCTCAGAGGGCTGATCATTCCTTGACTAATTCCACAGAGGTTTCTTCTGAGAGCACAAAAACCTGGAAGAAGTGCTTGGGGGGGGGTCTGTGAATAAATAATGAATGAATAAATGAACAAATGAATGAATGAATTAAGAGAGAAATAGAGGTATGTGGAAATGGAAGAGACAGACACAGAGAGAGTATGAATGTGAATGAGAATGCACTCAGTGGGTGTACAGGTACCAACTCAATGTTTTAGAAATTTTCATCCGAGTGTAGTGTTGCATGCCTTTAATTCCAGCACTCAGGAGGCAGAAGCAGGTAGATCTCTGTGAGTTCAAGTCCGACCAGGAATACATAATGAGACTCAAACAAACCATAAGACAAATTGCTCACAACCCAAAGGTATTGTAGACACTAATATCCTAGTTAACATGAAACATTTCTAAACTTTACCAATGAAGACAGAGTCCAGAAATAGAGAATCCACTAAATGGAACACATCGAACTGTGTATAAATTTAATAGTTTATTATTTTTTTATTTGGGTGCTAGGGATGGAACTCAGAGAGCCACCCATGCTAGGCAAACTGGAGTGTATCATTGAGCTACACCCTGGTCCCAAATGTGTGTGACTCTACTGAGGGGATTCATGGGCTTGGGAACTGTGTTAAATCACCCACAGAGGAAGAGGGGAGAGCTGCAGGGGAGGGTGCCTCAGGGAATCTCTCAGGATCTCAAAGGTCTCAGAACATGGACACTGGGATGAAGAAGGCGGTTAGAACTGGAGCAGAGTGCCCCCAAGTTGCCTGCGTGACTAGGGGAGCACAGACCCTCTGTGAGTGGGGCAGGGAGCTGAGGGCTGCTCACAGACCCAGAAGTTGTTTGCAGTACAAGTGCTGTCATTCCATTTATCTTCTGCCATTACCACGCAGTCTTCGTCACCTGCATTATTGGGCTCCCCATCTATCCAGAAGCTGTAAACATAACTATTTGTCAGAGACAGCCATCCTGCCCAGAACCACCCACTCCTCATTCACCACAGAAGTCCTGGTTCTTGGGTTTTCATGGACAAAGTCTGAGGGCCAAGCCAGTGGACAGGAGTCCAGGGCAGGGGCTTAGCAAAATGTAGGCTCTCATTTTGCTCACCACCTCACCTCCATGAGAACCATGCCAGCAAGGTGAAAATACAGATTCTGGGGACTTGGGCTTAGGGTTAAAGGACAGAAAGTCCAGGGATGTGGGTTCCTGGACTTGAAATGTCCCTGATGCTTTCCAACACTGAAGGCTGTGTTTAGAGTGAGGGACATCTCCCTGCCCCATGCCTCTGGCTCACGGATTCTGAGTGTTCACCTGAGTTGGAGTGGGGTGTCATCTACCCACTGCCAGGAACCTTCTTGTCTGTGATCGCTGAGGCCGATCCAGGTGAGCTGATTCTTTCTGATGTGCCAGTGTTTGAGGAATTGCTGAATGGAGATGGGAGTCAGGAGGATGGACAGAAGGATACCTCCACCCCTCCAAAATCCCACTCTTTCCTGCCTTTAGGCATGTTCTTTCCGCGCTCAAGCCTAGACATGTTAATCTGGATTTCTGGCATACGAATGCGTCCATGGGTGGGGGTTAAAGGGCACACAAGAGGAAATAAGTTCGTTTATATCTTAGCTCATAGATGTACCCTAAGAGAGTTACAAAAACAATCACAAAGCTTCTCTGACTCCCTTTTGTCCTCACCCACCTCTTATGTGTTCTTCCTCTAGAGAACCTCCCCATTCCACTGTGCTGCCTCCTACAGGAAGCCCCCTCAGACTTCCTGTATCTCCTCAGCATCTCCACACCCACAGCTTCCTATCTAGAGTCCAGTGCCTAGGACGGATTGTTGTGGCCCCACT
>NW_022196905.1:147046752-147048693 GCF_008632895.1 Mastomys coucha | reverse complement strand
TTGGATTTATATAACCCCATGGCCCTCTGCGGCACCCTCTGTGAGGTCGATTCTTCTCTGACTCAGGGGAAAAAAAAAGGAACAGGGTGGGGACACTCTCACCCCGGAAAAGTGGGGAGAAAGACATTGCTTGACATAGCTAGAAGAGTAGGTAGTAGAGTGGGGACGGGAGCTGTGGTGTATATTTTAGTAGCATTAGCCTGAAGCAGCCAGTTACCGTCCACGTGCAGGCAGAAAAGAGCAAGCAATGGACTGACATATGCCAATGCTCGGCTTGCTTTCTCCTTCTCATCTTGGGATTTCTTGCCCAATGAATGGTGCCACCCGCAATGCTTTCCTCAACTAAGCAAAGTGATCCTCCACAGACTTGCCTAGAAGCCTAGTCCCCAGGTGATTCTAACTTCTAGCAAGCTATTCTTCCACACTCCATACAGGTACTCATACCATCATCATATACAAGTTTTTATCTCCTCCCCTGTGAAATGGACCGGTGTCTCTGTCTTCCAATGTAAGGCTGACATTCAATGGAGTCCAGAGGAATGTGTGCAAATAATGTATGCTGAGAGGGAGCCTCAGACACTGTGTGACATGGTCCTTGTAGCATCGCTAACTCAGCTCTGAGGGTAGAGTGGTCTCTGGTATTCACTTGCTCATAACTGAGTTTTACTTTGTAGGTGTTGAAAAGAATATTCCATCTTTGAGGGAAGCCTCTTAAGACTAGCATACACGGGCTAGCATACGTGGGCTGGACTGAGCCCTCCTCCCCCCATCCCCGGCACATATATCCCCATGGTTGGTCCCTCAACAACTGGAATGGGTACTGTCCCTAAAGCTGTTGTCTGGCTGTGGAATTTGTTTCCCAATAGAGCTGCCTGTCTGAACTCAGTGGGAGAGGATGCACCTAATCTTGCAGAGACTTGATGCACCAGAGTTGGGGAATACCTGGGGGAGGTACCCTCCCAGAGGAAAAGGGCAGGGGTTGGGGAAGGACTTTATGAAGGAGGGACTAGGAGGGGAGGCAGTGTTTGGGATGGAAATAAATGAATGAATGAATGAATGAATAAATAAATAAATAAATAAATAAATAAGAGGTGAGACAGTCCATCCCTGCAGGGGAGCCCTTTAAAACTCCAGAAATAAAGAAATCAAAAGCTTCAGGATCTCCTTGAAGCTCAGCAGATGCACTAAGCCCCTCCAGCCCCCCAGCATAAGCAGGAAGGAGGACTCTGAGAGACACTTTCACACCAACTGAGCTCCTGGAAGAGGCTCAGGCCAATTGTGCTAGCTACAAGAGACACTCTGTGACCTGGACTGGGCTGTGTGCTCTTGGATTCTGGTTGTCAAGAACTATCACCTATGTTGGGGTGAGCTTACCACAATGCAGCTGTCTTTGAATCATTTCTGCTCCTCTGAGTAATCCCTCATACACTCTTGTAAGTAACCACCGTAAATTCACCAAGTTGGTGAATATCTTTGGTGGTATCTTTACTTCAGTCTGACGTTAATTCCCTATCTCAGATGCATAGATATCTGGTCACCTCTCCATAGGAGCAGTGTCCTATAACAGTAGATGCCACTCTGGCCTTTTCAGGTGACCTTTAACCTGAGATCCTCTCTGTCCCTCCCAGGTGACAAATACTGCTGAAACTCAGTGCTCCCAGTTGGGCTGTGTTACTTGCGTGTTTTGTGGGAAGAACTTCACAAGACATCAGCCCAGATGAGACTCCTCTGTAGTTGGTGGAGCATGACAACAGTCATCCCGCTGTAAATGTATGTGATAAGAGAACAGATGTAACTACAAGCACACACACACAATCAAGTATTCCCATAACCCCGGGGCTGGGACTGCAGATGGCATCTGGGGATTTAGACTATTTCTTGTGCCTTCAATGGCTGGAAAGGGTCAAGGACTTCTCCAGGGTCTCTCTTTTTTTTTTTTTT
>NW_022196905.1:147040942-147045435 GCF_008632895.1 Mastomys coucha | reverse complement strand
AGCAGGTAGCTTTTGCTTTTTCTTCTGGTTCTCTCTGCAGCCCTCTGTCTTCTCCCAGGGTCTTTTTTTTTAAAAATAGACTCCAGAACAAAATAGAAGAACATAACTACTTATAACTACACTCATCTGATATTTGACAAAGAGGCCAATAGCATACAGCGGAGCAAAGTCAATGTCTTCAATAAATGGTGCTAGGAAACTGGTTGTCCACATGCAGGAGAATTAAATTAGACCTGTATCTATGGCCTCATACAAAAATTAGCTCCAAGTGGATCAAAGACCTTAATTTGAAAATTGCCAGAAGGAAACATAGTCAGTACCCTACAAAATATAGCTGTCGGAAAGGACTTTCTGAACAGGACTCCATTTGTCAAGGAACTAAGGCCAACAATTGACAACTGGGGCCTCATAAAACAAAACAAAAGCTTTAGCACAGCTAAGGAAATAATCAATGGAGTGACGAGGAAGCCCACAGAATGGGAGACAATCTTTGCCAACTATACATCTGACAGAGGATTAATATCTAGAATCTATGAAGAACTAAAAAAAAAAAAAAGTTAACGAACAATTGAACCTTAAAAGATGGGCCAGGAATCTAAACAGCGAGTTCTCAATAGAAGAGATAAAAATGGCTGAGAAATAACTTTAAAAGTGTTTATCATCCTTAGAGATTAGGGAAATGCAAATTAAAACAATTTTGAGATTTTTATCTTACCCCAGTCAGAATGACTAATACCAGCAAAACAAGGAACATTAAATGCTGGCAAGGTTGTGGAGAAAAGAGAACCTTCAGCCACTGCTGGATACAGCCACTATGGAGATTTCCCCAAAAGCTAAAAATATCTACCCAGCTATGCCACTCTTATGCATATGCCCAAAAGACTCAGCATCCTAATCCACAGACACTTGCTCAGCCATTCTAATTGCTGCTCTATTCACAATAGCTATGAACTGGAAACCACCTAAATGTCCTTCAACAGATAGTAGAAATGGAATACATATATACAGCGAAATACCATCCAAGTATAAATAAAAAGATAAATCATGAAATCTTCAGGAAAATTAATGGAACTAGAAAAATATATTGAAAAAATATATTGGGCTAGTCCAGACAGCAAAAGACAAAGGTCAAATGGTCCCGTTCATCTGTGGTTCCCAGCTCCAGCCCTCAGATGTAAGTGTAGCTATCACCCATCTTCAAGAAAGCCTCTCTTTACAGCTTTATAAATCATCACAGAAAGCCAGAACTGGACAACACAGAGAGCCCGGTCCCAGTAGGTATATGCACATTTCAGCTTCTGAATCTATGGCTCAGGGAACATTGCCAAAGGAGGAGTGAAAAGACTGTAAGATCTAGAATACCAGGAAGTCTGTTGTGAAACAATCTCTTCTCCTAGACATGGCTGCATATACAAGACTGGAACACTGGCAGTATCAATGGACATGTTAATGTAAAGGGGAAACTCCCATGGGATCCCACCTCTAGACAAAGAACTACAGGCAAATAATGGCTGCAGGGGGAAGGAAAATTAGCCTCTCTGAGGGCTGACCTCCTGTATTGGTTGTCCATTGTAGAGTGGTAAGCCCCGAAACATACACACATACAGACAAACAACAAAATGGACTCAGCAGGTTGTGTTTATATATCTGTATACACACACACACACACACTCGTAACAATAATAAATAAAAAGAGGCTATCAATTTGAGGGGAACATTGAAGGGGTTGGGTGAAGAAAATGGGGGGTAAATTTCTAATGTCTTTATGTAACTGATCACTTTGTATAATTATGCATGAAAATTTAAAACTGTTAATTTTTGATTAAATGTCTATGCTGGTAAACATGATTATTTTACACTATGTGCATATGTATATGGGTTGAGTGAAGTGCCTGCAGATGCCAGAAGAGGGAGTTAGATTCCCTGAACCTGAAGTTATAGGCAGTTGTGAGCCACCTGATGTAGGTGCTGGGTATTGAACTCAGATCCTCTGAAAGTGCAGTATATGTGTGTGTGTGTGTGTGTGTGTGTGTGTGTGTTTCTTTTTTTTTCTTGGTTCCTGGAAGCATCATTACAGTCAAGGAAATGAACCACAAAGAGGTAAGAATGAAAACCTGCTTCAGCCTGACTTAGCCAGTCTGGAACAACCTTCTGGAGGGTCTGATGTCAGGTGCTTTATTGTAAGCATATTTAAACACAGTACAATTTGAGAAAAAGTTTCCAGGCAAAACTCACTCCAGTTCCAGGTGCAAAATAAAGCTTAAGGTATGACTACATAGAAACTCCTAGGATCTGGTGTGATCTCTCACTGAGATAGCCTAGAGGTCTGAAGATTATAAAATACATGTGATATCTTCCCTAAGGATGGCTTCCACTAACTGGAAATTAAGCATAAAGGCCTAGGGAGGGAAGAGTCTGGGATAAACATCCCCAGGGGGATTTGGGTGAAGTCTGCCTTCACAGATAGCAAAAGGTCTCCAGGCCATTAACATACACTCCCAGATTTCTTGGGGGGACAGGAGGTATTTTATTTTGTCCATTCAGGAGACACCCCCATGCATGTTTAACATTCTTGGTTTCTCTACAGTTTATCTGTGAGTATAAGAATCTAATGCCTTCTACACGTTTATTTTTTAATCTTTTTATGTTTAAACATTTTTATTAATTATTTTATGTATTTATATTCCAGATGTTGCTCCTCCTCCTCAGCCCCCTCCCAGGATTCTTTGCCAGGCATCCCTCTTCCCTGGGGCGTCAAGTTTCTGCAAGATTAGATGCATCGTCTCCAACTAAGGCCAGAGTACAGTCCTCTGCTACATATGTGCCGGGGGCCTTGGACCAGCTCATGTATGCTCTTTGGTTGGTGGCTTAGTTTCTGGGAGTTCCCAGGGGTCCAAGTTAGTTGACACTGTTGGTCTTCCAATGGGGTTGCCATCCCCTTCAACTCCTTCAATCCTTTCCCTAACTCTTCCACAGGGGTCCCTGACCTCAGTCCAATAATTGGCTGTAAGTATCTGCATCTATTTTAGTCAGTTGCTGGTAGAACCTCTTAAAGGACAGACATGCTAGGCTCCTGTTTGCAAGCACAATACGGCATCAGTGTTAGGATTTGGTGCCTGCCCATGGGATGGATCCCAAGTTGGGCCAGTTACTGAATAATCTTTCCTTCAGTCTCTTCTCCATTTTTATCCCTGAATTTCTTGTAGACAGGAACAATTCTGGATCAAAATTTTGAAGGTAGGTGGGTGGAGGTGCCATCACTCCACTGGGGGCTCTGTCTATCTACTGGAGGACTATTGGGCATTTTGGCTAAGGTCATCCCTATTGAGTCCTGGGAACCTCTCACATCCAAGGTCTCTGGGATTTTATAGAAGCCCCCCTCTGAAGCTACATATTTCATTCTGCTGATCCTCTGTGCTTCTCTCCTGTTTCATTCATACCTGATCCTGTCTCCTTTTTCTCCTCCCAGCAAGACCCTTTCTTCTCTCTGTCTTCCTTGATTATTTTGTTTCCCTTTATAAGTGAGATTAAAATATCTTCACTTGGGCCTTCCTTCTAGTTAAATTGGGTCTATGGGTTGTCTGTACTTTTTGATCATGGGTATTCTGTACTTTTTGGTTAATATCCACTTACCAGTGACTACATACCACATGTGTCCTGAGTGAGTCTGGGCTACTTCACTCAGGATGATATTTTCTAGTTCCATCCACTTGTCTTCAAAATTCTTGATGTCCTCATCTTTAATAGCTCAATGATATTCCATTTGGGTAAATGAACCACATTTTCTGTATCCATTCTTCAGTTAAGGGACATCTGGGTTGCTTCTAGGTTCTGACTATTACGAATAAGGCTCCTATGAAGATAGTGGAGCATGTGTCCTTATGGTACGGTGGACCATCTTTTGGGTATATGCCCAGGGGCTGTCTTCAGGTAGAGCTACTTTCAATTTTCTGAGAAAGCACCAGATCGATTCCCAGAGTGGTTGTATCAGTTTGCAATCTCATCAACAATGGAAGAGTGTTCCTCTTTCTCCACATCTTTGACAGTATGTGCTGTCACTTGAATTTTTTGTCTTAGCCATTCTGATTGGTATAAGTTGGAATCTCAGGATCATTTTAATTTGTATTTCTCTGATGACTAAGAATGTCAAACATTTCTATAAGTGTATCTCTGCCACTTGAGATTCCTCTACTGAGAACTCTCTGTTTAGCTCTGTACCCATTTTTAATTTTTTTTTTGTTTTGAGTTTAACTTCTTGAGTTCTTTATATATTTTGAGTATTAGCTACCATACATCTATTGGATGTGTGGTTAGTGAAGATCTTAATTTGTAGGTTGCTGTTTTGTCCTATTGAGAGTGTCCTTTGCATTACAGAAGCTTTTCAGTTTCATGAGGTCCCATTTTTAAGCTGTTGATCTTAGAGCCTGAGCCATTGGTGTTCTGTGTAGGAAACTTTCCTCTGTGCCAGTGCATTCAAGGCTCTTTCCCACTTT
>NW_022196905.1:147016761-147040932 GCF_008632895.1 Mastomys coucha | reverse complement strand
TATCTGGTTTTATGTGGAGGTCCTTGATCCACTTGAGCTTTGTGCAAGTATGGATCTATTTTCATTCTTCTACATGCAGATCACCATTTAGACCAGCATCATTTTTAAAGATGCTTTCTTTTTCCCAATGTATGGTTTTGGCTTCTTTGTCAAAGATCAAGTGTCCACATGTGTATGGGTTTATTTCTGTGTCTTCAGTTCTGTTCCATTGATCTGCCTCTCTGTCTCTGTATAAATACCATGCAGTTTTTAAATCACTATTGCTCTGTAGTATACATTTAGGTCAGGGATGGTGATTACCCCAGAAGTTATTGTAGTTTTTTATCTGGGGACATTTGTTCACATCTTCCCCAGGAATAGTGTCTCAAAATTGCTCCATCATACATGATTTGCATGGTGCTGGGGCTGGAACACAGGGTTTTGGCATTCGAGACATTCTACAAACTGAATTACATCTTCAGCCAATCCCAAAGCTGCCAATTTCCTTTTTGTTTGTTTTTGAAACAGGGTCCCCTACAGCTCAGTTTCAACTTGAACTTGCATGTGTCTCCCAAAATGACCTTGAATTAACACCTTACTAGAGTTAATGGTGGAAGAGTTGGCTTTGGGTGCCAGGTTGTGGAAGGTGGAGATAGCCAACTCCTGCTGCCCTCATGTCTGAGGATTTTGGGATTGAAACTGCCTTGATCCTTTCTCCATGACTCTTGGCCATTGCAATCTTGAAATCTAGTCTAACTAAATTGATAGGCCTGCCACCCCCAGTGTTCTGTGAGAGACACTGCTCAAAAAATAATAGTGGGCCAGTGAGATGGCTCATGCTGCCAAACATGACAACAGAGTTTGATCCTGGGCATTGAGCCTCAGGAAGTTGAGCCTCAGCATTAATCTCTTATCTTCCTGACTGAATGAAATGTGACCAGCTGCCCTAAGCTCTGGCCTCTCATGCCTTCTCTACCACAATGGTCTTCACCCTCAAATGGTAAACCAAAGTACTTCTTTCTGCCTTAACTTGCCTTTGTCTGAGTATTTTATCACAGCAACAGGAAACTAACTAAGACAAAGAGACTCTCCTTGAATGACAACTGAACCTATTAAGTCCAGGGACAGATGTGGACTAGAGTCATCTGAGAAATATATCAGAGGGTCACGAACTTTACCAGTGGCTCTGAAGGCAGCCTATGTAGCTTCAGCTAGCACCTCTCATAGCGATATGGCTTGCTACTATGGCATCCTAAATAGACTGCAAACAGAATGGTCAGCAAGCATCAGATCCCACAAGCTGACAGACAGGAATCTCTATAGCATTGGCACAGCCAATCTGTGAGGTGCACAACACCTCATCTGTCCAGGCCAGATGGCGAACAGAAAGAGCATGCTCAGCCAATTGATTATCATGACGCTTAGAGGGTTCTCTGAAAGAAGCAGGAGACAGCATTCTTTAATGTACCTTTGCTGAAATTCCTTTCCACCACAAGACATAAGCAGGGTCTATGCTTCCTCCTAAGATCCCAGTGGCACTATGGGTGTGGGTATTCTTCCCCCAACAGACCTTACTCCAAAAGCCTTAATTCAGCATGCTTGAGGGCTTCCCTACAGTAGTATAGCTAGAGCCTCTGGGCACTCTTCTCTAGCCTATCTATCCTAGCCTCTCCTCCAAGACACCTGCAGTAAAGGGAACGGTGCATACAGCAGGTGGTGGGGAGCACCACCTGCTCTCAGGTAAGGGCACTCAGGTGAGGGTCTATGACCCTTCCTATATCTCCACTGGGGGATGTAAACAGTCAACAAGCCCAGCTGGGATGATCCTTTTGTAAGAGGGCAAGGCTGAGCTCCTCAAGATGGTGGCTGCTTGGCTCAGAAGATAGTCACTCACATATGCATGAAAAATTTCCTGGAGGTTATTGTCTTTATCAAAGTATAACTTTGGGGCTATGAAAAGACCAAGCACCTTTAAGGCGCGCTTGCTGCCAAGCCTGACAACCCGAACCCAATTCCTGGGACCCAAATGGTGGAAAGAAAGAAATGACTTTTCCTCTGCCTTCCACAAGCATGCCATGGAACACAAATACATAAATAAATGTAATTTAAAGTATTTTCATATTTACATATGACTACAATAAGTACAAAATACTACATATTTACATATAACTACAATAAGCTGACTTCTTTCGAGAAAACATGGTGACGAGAAAGCAATGAGGTAACCTATTCAATATGCTAAAAGAAAAAAAGATGGGGCTGGAGAGATGGCTCAGCAGGTAAGAACACTGACTGCTCTTCTGAAGGTCATGAGTTCAAAACCCAGCAATCACATGGTGGCTCACAAACCACCTGTAATGAGGTCTGATGCCCTCTTCTGGTGTGTCTGAAGACAGTTACAGTGTACTTAGATATAATAATAAGTAAATCTTTGGGCCAGAGCGAGCAGGGATTGAGTGAGCGGGGCTGAGCGAGGCCGACCAGAGTGAGCAGAGGTCCTAAAAATGTCAATTCCCAACAACCAGATGAAGGCTCACAACTATCTGTATAGCTACATTGTGTACTCATATACATAAAATAAATAAATAAATCTTAAAAAAAGAAAAGAAAAAAGGTATCAGTCAGCAAAACTATATTTCCTACCATGAGAAGAAATTTCTTGAAATGAACTTTGTTTTTATATATGTCTTAATTAATGGATCAACTAATTTGTGGGTGTTATGCACATGCCACATCGAATGTGTGGAATTCAGAAGACAAATAGATTCTCTCCTTGTAGGTCCTAGGGACCAAATTCATTACCAGATTTGGCAGCAAGTACCTTCACCCTCTGAATTAATTCACTGGCACCTTTTTGTGCTTTTCTTGGTTTTGTTTTGTATTTTTTCTCTGTGTGGCCATGGCTGTTCTGGACTCTCTCTGGAGACAAGGTTGGCCTCAAACTCACAGAAATCTGCCTGTCTCTGCCTCCTGAGTGCTGGAATTAAAGGCATGTGCCACCATGCCCAGCCTGCCTTTTTGCACTTTTTATATGAATTGAATAAAACAAATGACTGCAGATTCATAACTGTTCCGTCGCTATGAACTGCCTAAAACAGGGAACATGCCTCTATCTGCTCAACCATTTTGCCAGCTCCTAGATGAACTTTGTAAACATGACGTTCAATAAAAGAAGCCATGCACAGATCACATCCTGTATAAACCTGAGACAGATGGAAAAGGTCTGGATCTACTCATGGGGCACACTTTATTTTTCTGCTGCATCCAGTTGGAATTCAGCTCTCGGGGACTGCTTCAACACAGTCTAAATTTGACAATTCTAACTCACAGCTATCTCTGAATGAATAATAGACTTCAAAGAGCTGGTAGAATCTTCAAAGAGAACCTCCTTATCTTAGTTGCCTTTCCCATCGTTGTGATAAAATACTTTGACCAAGGCAATGTAAGAGAAAGGGGGTGACTTTGGTTCACAGTTCAAGGGTACAAGCATTATGGAGAGGAAGGCGTGGCAGCAGGAGTTGCACTCACAGTCCAGAAGCTGCAAGAATGATGCTGGCACTCAGTTTGCGTTCTCCTTCTTTATTAAATTCAGGTTCTCTGCTGCCCAGTTAAGACAGGCCTTCCCACCTTCATCAACCTAATCTAGGTAATCCTTCACAGGTGTTCCAGGGGTTGTCTCCTAGGTGATTCTAGATCCTGCCAAGTTGGCATTATTAATACCACCTACACTCCCCCACCCAGGGACAATGCACAAGTCAGTCCATGTATTTTTTGTCCTGTTTGAGAAGCAGTGCTCCCATTTGTCCAGTTTGTGCACTGCACCCCCTAATGCTGCCATGTAAGTGTGAGCAAAGCCTCTCTTAGATAGGCCTTGTTTTCTGCGTATTTGTGATTTCTATCTCTGGGAGAGCAGATGGAGCTGCTGGCAACATCACATCCTGCTGGCCTCAGCTACTTGGAGAGCAGTGAGGAAAGCTGATAACTCTGAGAGCTTTCTGCATTCGAAGCTCAGAGCTGTGAACAAAAAGGGAGCTATGTTTCACCTTTTTGAAATTTGAAAAATTACATATAATTATTTACTCTGTACATGTGCCACAGAAAGCACATGGAGGTCAGAAGACATCTCAGGGAAGTCCATTTTCTCCTTAGACAGAATGGTTCCTGGGAACTTAACTCAGGTCATAAGTTTTGGCAGCAAGTTCCTTTATCCACAGAGCCATCTCACAGATTCCTGTTTGCACTTTTTCTTTGAGTGGAGTAAAACAAATTTTAGTGGATTTGTAACAATTTCCTTGACATAAATTGTCCAGATTAGGAAAAGAGAGAGAGAGAGACAGAGAGAGAGAGAGAGAGAGAGAGAGAGAGACAGAGAGAGAGAGAGAGACAGAGAGAGAGACAGAGAGAGAGACAGAGAGAGACAGAGAGAGACAGAGAGAGACAGAGAGAGACACACAGAGAGAGACAGAGAGAGAAAGAGAGAAAGAGGGAGAGAGAGAGAGAGACAGAGAGAGAGGCAGACAGACAGACAGAGAGAGGGGGGATTCCATTTCCTGGGACCTGGGAAGAGGCAGTAATGAAGGAAGAGACCTTAGTGTATGGGGAGTTTTCTTTGGGGATGATGACAAAGACTTTGCAGATAGATAGATGCTGTTTGTGTGACAGTATGAATATCTCAGTGTCAATGGATTTTATACTATAAGTGATTAAAATAGTCAATGTTAGAATGCCACCAAGATGGCTCAGTGAGGATTGCCATCAAGCCTGACAACTTGAGTTTGATCTCCAGACCCACATGCTGAAAGGAGAGAACTGCCTTCCATAAGCTATCCTCTGACCTACTCTCTCTCTCTCTCTCTCTCTCTCTCTCTCTCTCTCTCTCTCTCTCTCACACACACACACACACAGACACACAAATAAATATTTTTTTTTAAAAAAATCTTTTTTTAAAGATTTTTTTATTCACTTAATGTATGTTAATACTGTTGTTGTCATCTTCAGACACACCAGAAGAGGGAATCAGATTGTTTATTACAGATGGTTGTGAGCCACCATGGGGTTGCTGGGAATTGAACTCAGGACCTCTGAAAGAGCAGTCAGTGCTCCTAACCATTGAGCCATCTCTCCAGCCCCTTAAAAAATTCTTTAGTCCTTTTTTACAGTCCAGACTTCACCTCCCTCCTGCTCTCCAACTGCTCCACACCCCATACCTCTTCCTACCCGCCTCCATCTCTAAGAAGATGTCCTTACCCCCACCCCCAAATCACAAAGCCTCCCTACTCCCTGGTTAGGTGAGTCTCTCGAGGGCTAGGTGCACTTTCTCTCACTGAGACCAGACCAGGCAGTCTTCTGCTGTATATGTGTCGGGTGCCTCATATCAGCTCGTGTATGCTGCCTGGTTGGTAGCTCAGTGTGTGAGAGACTTTGGGGGTCCAGGTCATTTGAGACTGCTGGTCTTCCCATGGGGCTTCCCTCCTCCTCAGCTTCTTCCAGCCTCTCCCCAATTCAACCACAGAAGTCCCAAGCTTTCATCCATTGATTGGGTGATAGTATCTGCATCTGACTCAGCTACTTGTTGGGCCTCTCAGAGGGCAGCCATGCCAGGCTCCTGTCTATAAGCATGCTACAGTATCAGTAACTGTGTTGGGCCTTGTGCCTCCCTTGATCTGGATTCCCATTTGGGCCTGTCACTGGACCTCCTTTTTCTCATGCTCTTCTCCATTTTTGTCCCTGCAGTTCCTTCAGACAGGAACAATTCTGGATCAGAGCTTTTGACTGTGGGATGGCAACCCCATCCCTCCACTTGATGTCCTGTCCCTCCACTGTAGGTAGACTCTACAAGTTCCCCCTTCTCACTGTAGGGAATTTCATTCAAGGTCCCTCCCTTTGAGTCCTGAGAGTCTCTCACCTCCCAGGTCTCCAGTACACTCTAAAGGCCCCCCACCACCTCCTTCTTCCCAAGGTTGCCTCTTTCTATTCTTTCTACTGGCCTTCAGGGCTTCAGTCCTTTTTTCTCACCCCCCAACACCTGATCATGTTCCCCCTTCCGCTCCCTGTACCTTCTCCTACCCAGGTCCCTCCTTCTTCCCCTAGGACTGCTTTTTTCTCCCTCCCAAGTGGGATTGAGGCATCCTCACTTGTGTCCTTCAGCTTGTTAACCTTCTTGAGTCTTGTAAGTTGTGTCCTGGGTATTCTGTACTTTTTTGGCTAATGTCCACTTATTAGTGAGTACATACCATGCATGTCCTTTTGAGTCTGTGTTACCTCACTCAGGATGATATTTTCTAGTTCCACCCATTTGCCTGCAAAACTCATGATGTCCTTCCTCATTCATAATAGCTGAGTAGTATTCCATGGTGTAAATGACCCACATTTTAACTAAGAGGAACACACCTGTGGTTGGAAAAATTTTCCCAGTTTCTGACTCATTTCTAGGAGGGCATGTACATGGCAAGAGGTGAGTGGAACATCTTAATAGAAATGTGGTGGGAAGGACTTTGGATAGGATTTGAGATTGTGTTTGGTATTTTGGGGAAGGGTTCTAGATGCCATTTGGAAGAGGAGTAATGTGTGCTTAATATTCTAATAAATCATATAGTTTGTCTTAGGGTTTAACTGCTGTGATAAAGCACCATGGTTCAAGACAACTTGGGGAGGAAATGGTTTATTCCAGTTTACAGCTAGTAATCCACTATCCAGGGAAGTAGGGTGGGAACTAACAGGAACCTGAAGCAGAAACTGTGAAGAAGTGCTGCTTACTAGCTCGTTCCCATGGCTTGCTCAGCCTGCTTTTCTTTACATGCCTGTAGGCCATCGCTACCCACAACAGGCTGGACCCTTCCACATCAATCATAAATCAAGAAAAAGCCCTAAAGACTGGAGTTACAGGCTCAAGTTGTCTGATTCCCAAGATATCAAAAGGCTGTCTCCTCCAGCTGTATATTGAGTACATCCTAGCTGTACTCAATATGTGCCCCTCTTCCCCAACATCCTCAGAATTGCACATTCCTCCCCTAAAGTTCCCTCATTTCTCCCTGATAGCCAGGAAGAATAGACAACTTGCCTATATGAAAACTTTCTCTTCCTCTGGGCCCTAGAGGAAGGGATTCCCCACTCTGCCTCATAGGCCTGAACTTCATCAAAGTCATTCATCATTCAGCTTGCAAACCGAATCCAAGAACACTTCAAAAAGACCATTCACCACGATCAAGTAGGCTTTATCCCAGAGATGTAAGGATGGTTCAACAAATGAAAACCAGTCAATGCAATCCACTATATAAGCAAACTGAAAGATAAAAGAAAGATAGCCTCATCAGATGCCAAAAAGCCTTTGATAAAATCCAACACCCCTTTATGATAAAAGTCTTAGAGAGAATAGGGATTCAAGGGACATACCTAAACATAATAAAGGAAATTTATAGCAAACTTATAGACAACATCAAGTGAAATGGAGAGAAACTCAAGGCAATTCCACTAAAATCAGGGACATGATAAGGCTGTCCACTCTCTCCATATCTATTCAATATAGTACTTGAAGTTCTAGCTAGAGCAATAAGACAACTGAAGGAGATTAAGGAGATACAGAATGGAAAGGAAAGAATAAAAACACAGAAGTATCGCTATTTACAGATGATATGATATTATAAATAAGTTACCCCTAAAATTCTACCAGGGAACTCCTACAGCCGAAGAACACTTTCAAGGATGTGGCTGGATACAAGATTAACTAGAAAATATCAGTAGCTCATCTACATACAAATGCCAAACCAAAATGAGAAAGAAATGACAGAAACAACACCCTTCACAATAGCTGCAAACAATATAAAATATTTGGGGGCAACTAACTAAGCAATTTAAAGACTTTTATGAAAAAATTCAAGTTTTGAAGAAAGAAATTATGAAAAAATTAGAAGATAGAAAGGTCTCCCATGCTCATGGATTGGTAGAATTAACATAGTAAAAATGGTCATTCTATCAAAAGCATTCTACCGTTTCAACACAATGCCCATTAAAATTCTAACACAATTCTTCACAGACCTTGAAAGGAAAATACTTAATTTCATATGGAAAAAAAAACCCCAGGATATCTAAAACAATCCTGTATAATAATATAAAACTTTCTGGTATCACCATCCCTGATTTTAAATTGAACTACCAAGCTATGATAATAAAAAACTGTGTGGTATTGGCGTGAAAACAGACAGGTTGATCAATGGCATCAAACTGAAGATGCAGACATAAATCCACATACCCCTATGGACACCTAATTTTTGATAATGAAGACAGAAATACATAATTGAAAAAAGAAAGCATCTTTAACAAATTGTGCTGGCTTAATATTACATTGGTCTGCAGAAGAATGAAAATAAACCCACATTTATCACCCTGCACAATACTCAAGTCTAAGTGAATCAAAGACCACAACATAAAACCAGACACACTTAACCTGCTAGAAGAGAAAGTAAGGAATAGCTTTGACCATATTTGCCAAGGGCCATGCAAGAGGAACAACAATGGCTTTAGAACTCATGGAATGTAGCCCATAGGTTACCACAGCCACATGGGTGAGCATTGGTGTGTCATCACCCAGAGGACTATGTGTCCTAATGACTTTATGCTGTTATGAAGTTCTGCTTTGCTTGCTGTCCTCACATTCCTCTTAATCTAAGAATTATATGAACACTCCAAGGGGCTTCAGGTCCCTCATGGGGCAGTATTCACAATATTAATGCTTGATCTCTTTCAGGCATTGCTGCTGGAGCAGATTATGATTCTATCACCACCCTAGAGAAGAACTTAGAGATGTAGATTGTCAGCAAAGACCATCACCCTTAGAAAACATTTGGAAAAATAAAGTTGTTAGTGAAGCTAGGTTGAGACGATTTTTACTACTGGCTCTCATGTAAATAATCTTAGGGAACAATATGAAGTTTAGAAAGGCACACTTATTACTTAAGCTAGGGACCTTTTATGGTCGGGGAACAAGAATAATGACAACACTGGTTGTAATGACTTTCACTGAGGCTGGACTGGTGATAATTGGTTTCTTATACCCATATTTTCCCTCTGCTTCCTGATATGATTTATGAAAAATTGCTGATGAGTAGATATACATTTTGAGGATATAAGTTAGATATGACTGATTTTTTTAATAAAAGTTTAGATTTGTGACTCCTTTAAGATTTTTACAAGATTACTTTTAAAGATTAATAATGAAGTAATTATTTCTTTCTTTGTAACTGCAAACTGCTGCCTGCCAGTAAGAGAAACTAGCTAAGAAAAACTACTTTTGCTTGCTTACACTTTGTTAATGCATAACAAGTTCCTTGGTTATGAATGTATGTGGGTTTTTGAGAATAATTTGTTTTCTTTACCTTTAGTGCTATTTCTTGTAAAGGTAGCGGAAAACACACTGTTTTTCATAATCATTCACTAGAAGAAAACTAAAATATAATCACATTATAGTTGTATACTGCTTGAAAGATTTTTGCTGGGATAAATAAGCTATGGAAGAAAGAATAAAGAATGGTGTGGTGTGGCTGGACCATTGTTTTTTCCCACCTATCAACTGTGTGTGTGTGTGTGTGTGTGTGTGTGTGTGTGTGTGTGTGTGTGTGTATACATGCAAATTTTCTCTCTCTCCTTGCATTTCTTGACAACCCTAAGTACTTAAAAGAGTTCATAGTTTTTCCACTGGCCACAGAGAGTTCACGCTCCAGTAAATTAATCTTTGTTCCCTCAGAACAGAGTCTGCTGAGTTACTTCTCTAATTGCTGGCTGCCCTTGGATGCGGCTCTTGTAGGTATCTGGATCCACCCAGTCAATGACTCTAAGCACTGACTTACAATAGCTGCCTGCCTCAGTATACCCACTACATGGATGCCAAAGTCAGTAGTTGACACACATTGGCATAGGAGACAATTTCCTGAACAGAACACTGATAGTCTGTGCACCAAGATTGCCAATTAATAAATGGAACCTCATGAAACTGAAAAGCTTCTGTAAGGTGATGGAAACCTCTAATAGGACAGAATAGCAGCCTATAAAATGGAAAAAGAATTTCATCAACTTCACATCTGATAGAGGGCTAACATCCAAAATATATAAATAACTCAAGAAACTAGACATCAACAAACCAAACAATCCATTTAAAAAAACAAGGTACAGAGTTAAACAGAGAGTTCTCCTTAGAGGAGTCTGAAATGGAACAGAAACACTTAAAGCAATGTTCAACACCCTTAACTAACAAGGAAATGCAAATTAAAACTAATTTGAGATTCCATTTTACACATGTCATAATGGCTAAGATCAACAACACAAATGGCATGCTGGAGAAGATGTGGAGCAAGGGAGTACAAACTTGTATATCCACTAAAAAAATCAATATGGTGATTCCTTAGAAAATTGGGACTTGAGCTATCTCAAGATTCAGCTATACTAGTCTTGGGCATAAACCCAAAAGACTCTTCATCCTATCACTAGGACACTTGCTCAACTATGTTCATAGCAGTTTTAGTTATAGTAGTCAGAAACTGGAAACAACCTATGTCCCTCAACCAAAGAATGGGTAAGGAAAACATGGCACATTACACAATGGAATATTACTCATATGTTAGAAAACTTAACACCATAAAACTTTCAGGCAAATGAATGGAACTAGAAAAAATCATCCTGAATGAGGTAACCCAGACCCAGAAAGACAAACATTATATGTATTCACTTATAAGTTGATATTAGCTGTTAAGTAAAGGATAATCATACTCCAATCCACAGATCCAGAGAAATTAGATAAAGAGGAGAATTCTTGGAGTGACACATGAATCCCCCTGGAAAGGGGAAATAGAATAGATTTTATGGGTGGACTGGGGCAGGTGGGGATAGGAACAGGAGGGATCAGAAACAGAAAGAAGGGATGGAGAGAAAGAGTATAGGGAGAGATGATTTGTATGAGAGGAGAAATAGGTGGGCATTTAGGGGGCAATATGGAAGCCTAGTGCAGCAGAAGCTTCCAGGAACCTATAAGGTTGATGCTAGTGAGGACTCCAGGTAATGAAGTATATGGAGCCTGAACTAGCTGTCTTCTATAACTGGGCTAGGCTCCCAGTGATGGAACTGGAACATCAGTACAACCACAAAATTTATTACCTACAACCCTACCTGCAGGAAGATACACTGGAGCAATGGTGGAGTTTGTAGGAGTGCCCAACCAATGACTAGTTTAACCACCACTGGCCCACACCATGAAAGGTAACCCATGCCCAACCCAGCCTAGATATCCCGGATCTGGAAGCTGAAAAGCTCAGAGACATTAAAGTAGAACTAAACATGATGGGCAGAAAAGTTAATGAAATGCTTCCTAATGATATTCTGCTATACTCACAGGATCAGTGTCTAGTCAAACCATCATTAGAGAGGCTTATTCCAGCAGCTGATGAGAACAAATACAGAGATCTGCAGCTAAACATTAAGCAGAGGTTAGGAGACTGTGCAGAAAAGGGGCAGGAAGGGTTGTAGGAGCCAGAGCCATCAAGGTCACCAGGAGTACACATCTTACAGAGTAAATTAAGTGTGGCTCATAGGGCTCACGGAGACTGAAGCAGCAATCATAGTCTTCACAGGTCTATACCAGGCCTTCTACATACATGCCATGGTTCTTTAACCTCAGGGTTTTGTTGGAATCCTAACAGTAGAGTGGGGGTGTCTTTGACTTTTTTGCCTGGCCATGGAGCCTATTTCCTTCTACTGGGTTGCCTCATCCAACCCTTGGTATGAGTGTTTATACCTAGTCTTTTTGCCTCATGATATGCTGAGTTTGGTTGATATCACTGGGAGGGAAATGGAGGAGTGGTAGATCTGAAGGGTATGCAGGAGGGGAAGGAAGGAGAGGCTGCAGTTGGGATGTATTATATGAGAGAAGAATTAAATAATTAAAAAAAAAAGCTTTGGCCCACAGAAGACACCTGAGAAGCCCCAGTATGATGAGCAAGTATGTGGTGGAGAGATTGAGAAAGAGAGAGAAGCAGAACAATTTGTGAGTTATGAAGAGAGGTGGTGAGGAATATCCTGATGTGAGTGGCCTTGATGGCCACCTGAGGCCATGATGGTGTCTTGTACCATGCTGCCACCAGGATCCTTTTCAGGGTCTGTGTCGATTTCTGTGACTCATGTTACCACCAAAGATCATGTGGAAGTTTCTGCTCTGGGCTTCTGCCTGGGGCCATGTTCCAGGGCTGTGCAGCTGGCCTCATCTAGGCAGCATGGGAAAACTGGTCCCAAGAGCATACAAGCAGGAGAGCTGGCCCCATCCCTCATCAGCTTCAGCACTCGGGAGAGCAGGTTCAGCCTCTCACCTGGGCAGCACAGTAGAGCGCTACCAAGTGGTGGGTGTGTGGTTGAATCAGCCCACAGGGCATGGGCCCAAGAAAGATGGCCTCACTTTTCACCTGAGCAGCATGGGTTAGCTGTCCTCAAGGGTGTGACAGCAGGTGAGCAAATCCTGCCCCTCAAAGGCTGCAGCACTTGGAAGAGTGGGCCATATACCTCACTCATACAGCACAGCAGAGCTGGCCCAGGTGGCATGGGTCAGGATGAGCCAGCCCAGAGGGAATGAGTGCAGGAGAGTGGGCCATAGCACTTGGGAGAGTGGGCCCTGCACCTCACCTAGAGAGGCAGCAGTAGAGCTAGCTTTGATGGCATAGGCAAGGGAGAGTTTGACTTTGAGGGAATGAGAGTGGGACACCAGCCCATTCTCTTGTGGGCTGTGCCACTGGGGTGACCTGGCACTGCCCCTCGCCAGAGCAGTGCTGGAGAGATGGCCCTGGTGGTATGAGTGTGGCAGAGCTGGCTCCAATAGTGTGAGTGAGGGAGAATCAGTCATGTCCTTTGCCAGCTGCTGCAGGCAGAAGTGCTGTCCTCACCCCTTACCTGGCAAAGCAGGAGAGCTGTTGGCTGGCCAACTCAGCTATCATCCAGGCTCAGATCCAAGACTATGAGTTGGTCCATGCCAATATCTACATCACCTATGATCTCCTGAAGTACATGAGGAGGACAATCCCATAGAACCAAAGCTGCAGGATCTCCATGATACAGGGCAACAACAGAATATCCAAAAGAAGTCTGGGTGAGGATCCAGTATTGATAGTGTAGCAGAAGCCAGAGGCCTCGAATCAGTCCGGTGACTCATTGTAATGAACATTTGGGCAAAGGGTATACTGTGTGACACACTGTGACAACTCTCATGGCAAGGTGATTTTATTTATTATTTGTATTCTTTATATTCATTTGTGAGGGAGGTTGCAAAGGCAAATGGCAGAAATGGAGGGGTGGGTAGATGAGTGGGATTGAGGTGCATGATGTGAAATCCACAAAGAATCAATAAAAAGTTTTTTTGTTTTTTTTTGTTTTTTAACAAAAGCTTTACAGGTAGGGAATATAGGAGATTCTCTCTTTTACCTCTGTAATTGTCACTGATACAATGCTGGAGTAATCAAACCAACCAATCACCCACCCAACCAAAAACAAACAAACAAACAAACAAAACAAAATCAACCAACCAACAAACCAAACAAACAACCAAACCAAACCAAACCAAAACCCAAAACCAACCAAACAAAAACAAAAAAGGGAAAAAACCAAATACTGAAGAGGCTATAATTAAAAATGTATTACTTTTTATTCCTCTATCAAGGCATCAAACATGAGATTTTTGTTTACTGTATTCAATAACTATTTAATCTTTTTAGTATATGACTAAATAACAGATCTTCTGTATGAATAATGTTGTTTAATAATGTTAAAACAAAATGTTTGTCCTTGAATGTTCTCAAAATTCATTGAGTCTATAAGCATCAGTGGTTTGATGTATACAAAATTTCTCCTAGTAATTTTGCCAATTTTACTTTTCACTTTATTTTTTTATTTTTATTAGATATTTTCTTTATTTACACATCATATGATATGTCCTTTCCCAATTTCCCCTCTGAAAAAAAGAAAAAAAAAAAAGAAAAGAAAAGAAAAAAAAAACCCTGTTCCCTCTCATCTCCCCACTCCTCCTGCTCAACAACCCACCTTCTCCCACTTCTTGGCCCTGGCATTCCCCTACACTGTGGCATAGAACCTTCACAGGACCAAAGGCCTCTCTTCCCATTGATGACCAATTAGGCCATCCTCTGCTATACAAATGCTGCTGGAGCCATTAGTTCCCCCATGTGTACTCTTTGGTTGGTGGTTTAGTCCCTGGGAGATCTGAGGGTACTAGTTAGTTCATATTGTTGTTCATCCTAAGGGGCTGCAAACCCTTCAGCTCCTTGGGTCCTTTCTTAGCTCTTTCATTGGGGACCCTGTACTTAGTCCAATGGATGGCTGTGAGCCTCTACTTCTCTATTAGTTGGGCACTGTCAGAACCTCTCAGGAGACAGCTATATCAGGCTTCTGTCAGCCAGCACTTGCTGGCATTCACAATAGTGTCTGGATTTGATGATTGAGTATGGGAAGGATTCCCAGGTAGAGCAGTCTCTGGATTGTCCTTCCTTCAGTCTCTGCTCCATAGTTTGTCTCTGCAACTCCTTTCATGGGTATTTTATTCTCCCTTTTAAGAAGGAATGAAGTATCCACACTTTGGTCTTCCTTCTTCTTGAGTTTCTTGTGGTTTGTGGATTGTATTTTGGGTATTCTGAGCTTCTGGGCTAATATCCACTTATCAGAGAGTGCATACCATGTATGTTCTTTTGCAATTGGGTTACCTCACTCAGGAGGATATTTTCCAGATCCATCCATTTACCTAAGAATTTTATAAATTCATTTTTTTTTGATACAGAGTTTCTCTGTGTAGTCCTGGCTGTCCTGGAACTCACTCTGTAGACCAGACTGGCCTCGAACTCAGAAATCTGCCTGCTTCTGCTCCCAAATGCTGGGATTAAAGATGTGCGCTACCACTGCCCAGCCATAAATTCATTGTTTTTAATAGCTGAGTAGTACTCCATTGTGTAGATGTACCACATTTTCTGTATCCATCTCTCTGTTGAGGGACATTTGTCCTTGCTATCTTTGTTAAATTTTAGTTACTTGGGCAAACTGAGTCTTACAAGAAACTGAAAGATTCATAATGTTTCCATGGGCTGCATTTATAGTTTGAAATTTTATTTTGGTACTAAAAGAGCCTCAATTAAAGTATTGTAGGTTTTTAAAAAATATTTTATTTATTATTATTATTATATCTAAGTACACTGTAGCTGTCTTCAGACATCCCATAAGAGGGCATCAGATCTCATTACCTATTGTTGTGAGCCACCACGTGGTTGCTGGTATTTAAACTCAGGATCTTTGAAAGAGCAGTCTGTGTTCTTACCTGCTGAGCCATCTCTCTAGCCCCATATTGTAGTTTTTTAAAAGGCTATAATTAGGGCATGCCAGTTAATAACCAGTTACCTTATAAATAATCAAATTCTTTGACATGCTCAGAACTCTATTTTTAGTCTAAGAACAAATGTAATAAATACACTGACGAGGATAGCTGTATTTACCTTCTGTATACATTTTCATGGTTAAGCCTAAAACAAGTAACTGAAATCAAGTAAAGTTTATTTAAAGGTAGATGTACTTAATAGATAGCCGTCAAAATCTTTTCAAAGATCTGCTGAGTATAGCGTTTAAAGTGATTAGTGAAAAAGGCTTCCCGTATTAGGCAAAAATTCGAGCTTCTAGAGGCAGCCCTAAGGTCTCCTCCAAAGAAGATGACTCCACCTGGATTGTGGTAATGCTAACCACTGGGAGAACCTCCCCATGCTTTGCCTGCCACCAGGACCCTCCTGAGACTGGACAAGCAGGGTACTGGAAAATTGATTGCTTCTCTTTGCCTCATGAAGCTAGGCCAACCTCTGAACTTCCTTATTCACAGGGAAGTCTCTCAGATCCTGTGGGTCTGGCAGCTGAAGGTTATGTCGCCCTGTGAGGCAGTCAGAGAGTTAAAGCTTCCCTGTGTGACTGCTAGAGACTGAAGCCAATCTACTTCCATGCGATTGTAGAGATTGCCTAAGGTAACTTTCCAGGTAGCTGGTAAGTCTCTGTCATTTACTGATACAGAGGCCATTTGGTGTATACTTCTTGCTTAAATTTATCTTTCTCTGATCTCTGATAATGTTGATGGCTAACTGGAGGCTTATCTGTTTAGCAGCAGCTGCCTGGTCAATGTATTTCATATCTGAAAACCACACTTTACTTTTTCTAGAGCTGTTGTGTTTCCTGGTGAGAAAGGTGAACTCACAAAATATGTTTTACTATTCCTCTGTTTAAAAGAACGTACTTTGCAGTAACTGCTCTCAGTAACCTATCATTTATGTCTCATTGTAAATGAGTGGAAAATGGTTTGAGGTTTGTGTAAATTGTAAGGACTGGAGAAAAATAATTTTAATAATAATAATAAAGCTTAAAGATGATATACGATGTTAAGACTTCAAAGGTTCAGAGTTTTAACATATTAATCAATGGAATTCTGATAAGCTTTTAATCTGTTTCTGGTAAAGTACTGACTACTATTATAGTCACAAATGCAAACTTTGAAATTTCCTTTGTTTTCTAAGTATAGACTAAAAGTTATTCCTCATTGTGCTAAAAAAATCTCTGTTCAATCTATTCATTGATATATTTCAATCCTGGTCTAAGGAAAATCTGTTAATGCTTTTAAATCAAAATCATCTTTTAGGGGGTCCCAAAGCTTTTGCTATGACTGTAAACAGTGGTAATGCTAGTATACCTGAATCTTTTATCTCTTTTTTGTAAACTTTAAATTAATGTAAGCTTGGCTTCACTTGTCACAGGTCAAATAGACTCTAGATAAATATGCCCATCAATCAAAAACCTAAATTTCTCTACCTACTGCTTATTCCTTAAAGAGAAGTTATAAGTGTAAGATTTTCCTTTAAGGTTCTAAACTTCTGTCTCTAGTCTATATCTGTCCCAGCAGATCTCTACTCAGCTTACAGACACCATCCTTGAATCAGCTTTGGACTACAAACTGCTGTAAATGGCCACAAACCTTGGACTTGCAGAAAGCTGATGTGCCAGTGTGATTGCCCCCTATCTCTTCAGCTTGGTCAGCAAACCAGATGCTTCTGATGAATGCCCCTTTCCCCCAGCCTGAACACCCACCCCTTGGCCTTTGAATAGCATTCTAGCCCTCATGGGCCCTGACAACAATGTCCCAATTTCAGCTGAGAAGAAGTTGCAGAAGAGATTATATCACCCCTTATCTTCAACAAATGGCTAGAATGTTATGTCTAAAGGAAACTAGGACCCTGTTGGAAGGTACCATACCTTGTTATCCTGACTATCCCTGTCAAAATACCATCAAAAGAATGACACATGGTGAACAACACCTTAGGGGAACTGTGAGAGAGGCTCTAGGAAAAAAGACCAAGGGTCTTTTATCTCAGGTGCATTTTATTTTCTGGATTGTTTTTGCACTTGATTCCCACTTAAGAGTAAGTATGAACTTGCCATAAATGTCTCACAGCTCCTATCTGCCGCTTCATCAGGTGGACATTCCTTCCTTTGCCTTTAGGTTGAAATGGGTTTGCACATGATGATAAGTTACATCCCTGCTTAGCTCTTTGGCATGTGCATCAAGTCCCAAAATTTTGCATCTTAGCATTTCTATTTCCCAGGATGTTTGTATATGACAATCTTGCAGGGAGAGAACGCTTGTGTTCCTAAATCTTTCCAGCTCCTTGGGGCACAGAGAAATATGCAATTCCTCTCCTTATACTCCTCATAGTAAGTTCAGGATTGGGAACAGTTGGAACTGCTCTCGGGGCAGCAGGCACAGCGATGGCTGACGTCAACTGCAAAAACTTAGGACATCAAATAACCCAGGACTTATTTGCATTAGGAAAGTCTATTGCAAAATTACAACAGGTTGGCTCATTAGCTGAGGTAGTCTTTACAACACGGTAGGGTGTTTGATATGCTTCATATAAAACAAGGAGGTTATTGTATAATCTTGGGGAAACTTGCTGTTCCTATGCAAACCACTCAGGAATTATCAAGGATCATTTGGCCAGAATTAAAAAATGCCTAACATAGGGGCAAAAAGCCCTATGAGGAGGAAATGAGTGGGTCTAATTTTCTTTCTCTGGGTGTTCGGGGCTAAAAGTAACTCGGACAGCAGCCATTGTATCACCCTCAGCTCTTCTGCTCCTATTGATTACATTTGGTCTCTGCAACATTAATGCTTCAACCGGACACATAAATTCCTGATAGGAGTTGTGAGGCTAATGATAATTAAGTCCCCAATATGAGCAGGTACCGACCACAGAGTCAAGCATTTGAATCAGGCTATAATTCAAGTATAATGTTATGTTGATGGATAACCTTATGTTTAAAAGTTTAAGATCTCTGTGCTTGAGAGAACTATAAAGCAAAATTAGACCTCCAAATGTTAAGCTCTGTTAAGTTTTTTTTCCTGCTGTTTCCACACCTGTAAACAAGCTTGCTTTTCACTGAGGACCTTCTGCCTGAAGCAGAACAAACTGTATTAACTTTGTGTTCTTTGCCTTTATAAACTGCCAACTGAGGCACATGCTGTATTTAGGAATTCTGAATTCAGGGTGGGGATAGACCTGGTGCCAGTATCTGAATATATAACAGGTCTTTAAGCTTCCCCTTCTTAAAATTTATTAATGGTCAGACTGATGAATATCTGAATGACTCCCAGACCCATAATACAGACATACTGACATATACTGTTATAATTCCTAATCAAGAGCATTCTGGGCAAAGCTGTGTCCCCTTGGGTGAAGTTTCTAAGTAAAAGAACAAATAGCAAAAGATACAAATTATGTCATCAAACTGGGGCCTTAAAAACAGAACACCCCCACCTCCAGACTGCGGAAGATGAAGAAGGCAGCTGGAGTTCCCAATTGAGCTTTACCTTCATGGCTGAATTTCTGGCTTCTCTCTCCCTATGCAGGCACTTTTATACCATGGGTTAAACAACAGTGACCTATGCTGGAAATGGGTGACCTTCCAGCTCTTCTCAAGGACAATGAGTTTTTACTTGAGCTGTTTTCTATTCTTTTTTTTCCTCTTTGTCACAGTGTTAAGGGGTAAACTCATCCTCCAATGAAAGGCCTTGAAGGACACTTGCTACAAACCTGCTTGAGTCTGAACTGAGAATCTGAATTGGAACCACTTCCAGAACCTGCTTCTCATTGAACTCAAACAATACATAAACAATTTAAGGGCTGACTGTAAGATGGATTATGCAGACCAAGAAGAGAGAGATGAGTGCTAAATTTCAGGTGGCTTGCTCCTCTCCTTTTCATTCATTCACAGGATGGTGCCACCTACATTGCAGGTGGATCTTCTCTGGATCCCACACAGACACCTGAGAAGTTTACTTTAGCAATAATTGAATCAAACTGACAATTAAAATTAGCCTCCACACCTCTCTGCTGATAATTTCTCTGTGATGGTACAATCTCCCCATACTTTTCCTTAATTGCTAGACAACAATTTCAGTTCTTTAGTATTAAAATAGCTGATTCAAAGTTGGCTAGTGTGGTGTTTTCAATGATAATGGCTCCCATAGGTTCATGTATTAGCATGCTTAGATCCCAACTGATAACTCACTTGGAAAGATTAAGTAGTAAGACCTTATTGGATGAGGTGTGTCACTGAGGGTATGTTTTGAGGTTTCAAAGGCCTACACCAGGCTCAGTGTCCTTCTTTGCCTGCCATGTGTATATCAGGATGTAGCTCTTGGCTACTGCTCCAGCACTATCCATGCTTTCATGATCCTGCCATGACAGAGACTTAACCTTCTGAAATGTAGACAATCCCACAATTAAATGCTTTTTTTTTTTTTTTAAATAAGTGTTACCTTGCTCATTGAAAGGACCAGTATTGGCTCAGGACTCCCAAGACCAAGTTTTCAGCACAAAGGAGATTTATTTGTTCCAGAGGGACAGAGGGCAGGAAATAAGAGATAAAGACAGGAGCTAGAGGACAAGAGAGAAGGGGAAAGGAACAGGGAAGGGGAAAGGGGTAATTTGTCCTTGAGGACAAAAGGCTGACTCTGGATAGAGAGAAAGCAGACTTGGTCCATAGAAAAATGGAGGTTTATAAAGGTAAAAGAGAAACCTGTGTTAGGATGAGGTGTTTAATTTTATTTGGGAATGTTAATTAGATGAGCCAAAGGGGGTTTCTGATTGCTGGATTTCAGTACTTTAATAACTGAACATTGGTAGTCTGCCCTAGGAGGGGGATATGGCCAAATAAAGGATTAGACCTTGGTGGCTAACTTTAGAAATGTAATCTAATGGCTTTTACCAAGGGGAAGTCTACCAGAGCCATGTTTGCCACCCTTGAGCTTGTTAGAGTCTCTTCACAGCAATACAACAGTGACTAAGACAGCTAGTAAGTCCAACATCTGGGCTCTCTCAAAGAAATTTGCTATGTAAAATTTCCTGTATATGAATAATATTTGTTCCTTTACATATGTCAATTTTTGCTGGGTTTCAAACCATAAAGTGTAGCAATTATGGAAATCAAATGATCTTTCCTCTCCAGAGTATTGTTGCCACTATTTTGCTACAATATTACTACTGTTTCTTGTTTAATGTCTTTTCTAAATGAATTCTGTAAAATCTGCATTCTATGACAAATAGAACCACTTAAGTCTTAGTGCTCAGCTCATGATTGGGCAAGTATTTCCTTGAGTACTATTGTGTAGCACTTTGCTCTGAATTGCAACATTTCCTGCTGGAAGGGCCACATCAAGACTCAGGATGTAAACAAAACTCATAAGTCTCAGAAAGCTCCTGAAATTTAACAGATTTACAAGGGTTGCATAAGAAGCAATAGTTGCTATGAAGAGGAGGCTCACTGAGAGGCCAGCTGCCTGGAAATTGTGCCTGGAGCTCCGGAAACGCTGCTTTCATGTGTCATATCTATACAAGGATGTGGTTTTCAGTGATAAATGTGCATTTGGGTTACCCACAGTCCTGTAAGTAACTCCTCACTCATTTTCCTTGTTAGAGTTAGCATCACTTGCCAACTTGACACAACTCTAGGGAAGAGGGAATCTTAACTGAAGAATTTTCCAGAGGAGATTGTTTTGTGACTGTGTTTATAGGCATTTGAATTGCAAATTGCCATAGAAGGGCACAACCCACTGTGGACAGATCACAATGAGTTTGCTTCCAGTTCTTGTCACAGGATGGAATCACTGGTTACTCTTGCTTCTGTGTACCTGGATACAAAGGCAGGCATTTTGACTTGGAAGTCGATGAATGTGCTTCTGATCTCTTCATGAATGAAGCTGTATGCCTCAATGAGATAGGAAGATACACGTGTATATCCTCAAGAATATTCTGGTGTGAACTTTGAATTGGAAATTGATGAATGTGGATCCCAGCCAGGTCTCCATGGTTCCATGTGTGAGGATGCTCTTAAGGCTTACTTCTGTCAATGTGCACCTGGCTTCACTGTGAACCCAACTCTGATGAATGCGCCAGTCAGCCATGTCTTCATGGAAGTCTATGTGTGGACTGAGGAAACAACAACCACTGTGTTTACATGGGTGGTGGATTCACAGGACAGACTGTGAGATTTTGATGCCTCTTCATTGGTCAAAGCTTTGTCACAATGATGTATCACATGAAAACACTGTTGACAGCTGTATTTGTCACTGCTGGCCGGATTCACAAGTGTCTTGTGTGACATGGACATACATGAATGCAATAGCAACCCCTGCCAGTTTGGGAGAAATGTGTCTGCAGAGGATCAATAGGGACATAGCGATGGCCTGCCTTCCTCCTTCAACTAACTTGGAGGAAGCAGGCTGTGTTTATATCTGTGAGCCTGGATTCACAGATGGCCTAGCATAACTGTCCTCTGAGAGACTCCACCCAGCAGCTGACTGAAATAGATGCAGAGACCCACAAAATCCACAGCCAAATGTTAGACTGTGCTTGGGAAGTCTTGTGGAAGAGTTGAGAGAAGTTCTAAGGAACTCAGAAGGGATAGGGAGTCCACAAGAAGACCAACAGAGTCTAACCTGGACCCCTGGGAGCTCCCAGAGGCCAAACTACTAACTAGAGAACATACAAGGGCTGGACCTAGGCGCCACAACCCCCAGCATATGTAGCTAATGTGCAGCTTGGTCTTCATATGGGTCCTCCAACAACTGGGGTGGGGGCTTACCCTGATTATGTTGCCTGACTGTGGACATGTTCCCCTAACTGGGGTGCTTTGTCTGGCCTCAGTGGGAGATGATGTGCCAAGTTCTGCATTGACTTGAGGTGCCAGGATGGATTGGTATCCAGAGGGTACCTCCCCCTATTCAAAGGTAAAGGAGAGGAATGATGTGGGGGACGATCATGTGATGTGGGGTACTGAGACAAGGGACCCGTGAATGGGATGTAAAGTAAATAAATAAATTAATAAATTAATGGAAAAAGTAACCTCAATAAACTCAATGTTCACTAAGCTGACCTTAGGTAGAATAATTTCTCTAGTGCCTTATCTCGGATAAGAAGAATTTTGTTTCCATCTCCCAAGGAGAAGTTGTACAACATGAATGATGACAAAGTCTCCTTCTCTTTGCCAAGGGCTCTCTATATCTTTTGGGGCATACCTTCTCTAAGGTTCTACCTTATATCACAATTCTGCATTACTCTCTATTGGTGCAGTGCCTCAAAATCAGCCAGAGATGAGAGTTTAGGGACCCTGTAGTTCCCAAGACAGCCAAGAATATGTCAGAACTTTTCAGAATCCCTAAGTATATTCCATTCTTCTCTTTTTCCATTTTCAATCTGTGACTAGAAAGAGTATGTACCAAAGACATATCTGCAAACCTGTATTTATTGTGGTGCTGTTCATGAGAGCTATTTCATGGGATTAACCTAGGTATACATCAAGAGAAGGATGGACAAAGAAAATGTAATGCATGCATTCATGCCTCTCTCTCTCTCTCTCTCTCTCTCTCTCTCTCTTTCTCTCTCTCTGTGTGTGTGTGTGTGTATGTGTGTGCGTGAGTATCCTGTTACAAGCAGAAAAATAGATAGAGTAATGAGAAATTGTGTTAAGGGAAATTAATCAGACATGGAAAGACAAGTGCCACATTTCTTTCTGACATGTAAAATCTAAAAAATAGACTCAAGAGCATGGAAAATGTCTCATTGATTAAAGATCTTGCTGCAGAACTATGAAGATTGGAGTTCAGATCATCAATGAGCTCTGCAGCCTGCTCTAATTCTACCCTTGAAAGGTAAAGATAAGAAATCCCCAGGGCAAGCTGGATAACTAAACTAATCATATCATTGAGCTCCGTGTTTGCCTGAGAGACCCTGTATCAATGAGTAAGTTAGAGAAATGATAGAAGATGAATCCTAACAATCTTAGACCTACACACACACACACACACACACACACACACACACACACACACACAAACATGCAAACACACACACACACAAAGTTGAAAAGAGAAAAATGGCTTGAAAATAGAATAGTGACTAAGACTAGAATAGACGAGAGTGGAGAAAAAGAAGGCTGGATATTATCAATGCACACTGTATGTATATATGGAAATATTGAACCCTATTGATATGTATAATTAATACATGTTAATTAAAAATGTATAAGGGGGCTGGAGAGATGGCTCAGCTATTAGGAGTGCTTGCTGCTCTTCCAGAGAATCTGAGTTTGGCTCCCAGTACCCATGTTGGACAACTTACAATCACCAGCCCTAGGAAATCCAATGCCCTCTTCTGGTCTCTGTGGGTACCACACTCTTGTGTGCATACATATAATTTTTTTTCTTTTTTTTATTAGATATTTTCTTTCTCCTTTCCCAGTTTCCCCTCCAAAAAACAAACAAAGAAACAAACAAAAATAACAATAACAAACCCTTGTTGCCTCCCCCTTCCCCGTGCCTGCCACCCTACCATCTCCCACTTATTGGCCCCGGCATTCCCCTACAATGGGGCACAGAACCTTCACAGGGCCGAGGTCCTCTCCTCCTATTGATGGTCAAATTTGCAATCCTCTACTATACACATGCTGTCAGAACCATCAGACACCTCCATGTGCAGTCCTTGGTTGGTGGTTGAGATTGTGGGAGCTCTGAGGTACTAGTTAGTTCATATTGTTGTTTGTCCTAAGGGGCTGCAAACTCCTCAGCTCCATAGGTCCTTT